>NC_060119.1:782882115-783205115 GCF_021461395.2 Schistocerca americana
GCCTTTTCAGTATCTTCAGTGATGACGTAGTACACACCCATTTTTTAATTTCAGTAATTCAGCTCTACATCGTGAGACACGATCCTGTAAATCCGCATTCTTTTGCCGAACAATATCTTTTATGTATGTTTCCTTAATTTCAAATTGTTGGTGTAAGCATTCACAGCAGTGCGTGTTTTCAAATTTCACGTTTTGTCTAGTGTTAATTTCTTCATTAACTGATAATATATTTACATGTGAAACATCCGTCACTTCTTTACGGTAGTTTCCTTTTTGTGTTCGAATATTAAGGAACAATCAACAGTTCACTTTACAAATCCCTTTCATAATACGAATCAGTAAAATGTATTTAGCAGACACAAGCATTTTCAACTGACGACGAATCTGCATGTTTACAAGCATTCATCCATTTTCCTTTCGTCATTGTTTCCTAGCTTGCTCATTTGTCTGCTGTGGTTAGTATGACTGGCTATCGCGCAGCAAAGCATTATTTTTCACTCACAGACTTCCTCTTAAAAATTCCTCAATATATTGCTAAAAATTCACACTGCCGTAAATAACGTTGACCGCTCTAAAAACAAATTACCATACAATACTGTATGGCAATTGCAGGCTACTGAGAGCTGGTTGGGTTCACTCTGACGTCAGCGGGGCAGCTTGCTACTGCGGATACACCTCTTGATTCCTACCGTGAATTCTGGTATCTGTGGGTCACACCCTTTCGAATGTACTCAATTCCACGCAACAGTGAGTAATGGTCACTTTGTGGCACACGTTTCAGATAAGGAAGTCAGCTGCGTGGCTTGTTGCTACGCATACACCTCTTGATTCCTACCGTGTATTCTAGTGCCTGTGGGTCACACCTTTTGGAATGTGCTCAACCCCACACAACAGTGAGTAATGGCCACCGTCTGGCATGCGTTTCAGATAGGAAATCAGCGCACACGGCTCATTACTATGCATACACCTCTTGATTCTTACCGTGTATTCTAGTGTCCGTGGGCCACGTCCTTTCGAATGTGCTCAACCCTACACAACAGTGGGTAACGGCCGCTGTGACCGCGTTTCAGATAAGTGAGTTCCTGCACCGCACCTTGTATTACTACATGCGTCGTCGCTGAAAACTGTAGTTGGTAGGGAGGAATGGTGAAAGGAAAGAATAGCAGAGGAAGACCTCGATTTTATTTATCACCTCAACAAAGTAAGAGTGGCGCAATCATTTATTTGTTTGTTGGAGGTACTTGTTCTGCAGTTCTAATACACATGATATCCCCATACCACATTACTGCAGCACACTGCTAGAGGCGCTACCAGAAAATGATGCATCTCACCGATGAAGTGAAGTATCGTAATGTGATTCGTTTTCTGCATCTGAAGGGAACAACGCTGTAGCTATTAATAATGATTTGGTGGAAGTCTATGGCAATAATGTCCCCTCATGTGAAACAGTGGTTATGTTATGCAGGTGCTTCCGGTGTAGGTAGACAAGTCTGAACAACGAAGAACGAACTGGTGGATCTTCTCTGTGAAGATCTGACAATCTCAAGAGAAGTGCAGGCCCTGTTGATGGTAGGCCAGTGTAACACCAACGAAGCGTGTAAGGTTTTTGGTTTATTTTTGGTATGCAGTGAGAGTGATGTGAGCTCTATTTTCATTTGACGTGTCATCCAAATCTATATTCTGTATATTTTTCAAAGAGTAGTTTTCAGTAGTCGATATGTTCGCCACAGAGGTTTTGAGTACAAGAACTGTGATCTTTTATTATCAGTAGAATTGTCGGTGTCAGTAGCATTCTTTGAGAAGTAAGTGATTCGGGTGTTGGTCATGCTACTGAACGATTTGGAATTAGCTTGCAGAGCACAGAGATAAAGATACAATGGATGTTGAATTTTGAAAATATGATGTGCTGAAGATTAATTTGATAAGTGGGAAGATTTACAGGCAGTGTTTCTGCCGATTTTATTGCCTGCGTGTAATTTAGGATGTGTTTGGAAAACGGAAAGTTTTAGTTGAAGTTTCTTTACTGGGCCAGGTTGGCTAATTCTATTATTGAGACTTGATTAAGTAATCAATTCATATGGCTTGCAGTCAGAAGCAACAGATGCGCGCCGCCGCATTGCACTTTGCAGAAAAAGCCGACTGAAGCATGGTCTGCTTAGCATAGCTGCACGCGTCCTTGCATTGCACCTGCGCAACTTTCTCTCCTTTCTAGGTAGTCTGCTACTGCACTGTATTTTTTATATTCATTACTTTCGAGCAGTACCGAGTTTCCGGTGGCATAGGTAAGCTAAGCCATGGAAATTTGTTAGGTTGGTTGATATGAGGAAGGGGACCAAACAGCGAGGTCATCGGTATCAGATTTGTTAGGACCACTTTCACTATACAGTCACAACAATCAAATTATTCATAATAAGCCTTGTTTTAAAATTAATATCAGATTCAGTTTAGGTGAAGTTCAAGTCAAACTACATTTCTTATGCAGACACTTTCTTTTTCACGTTCAGTGTTACATTCGCATGTGTATTATTTAATGTTTAGAATTTCATTTGGTTATTTCGCTTACGTAAAATCACAAGTTATTTTAAGAAAAACATTTTGGTTATTAATTCTTTCAAAATTTGTTTGGTAATTTTACGTTGCATTTTTCATTCTGTTAGCTTTTTGAGTGTTGGAATAGCAAGTCATGTATTGTGATGTCACGCACTGTAGTACTGATCACTGTGATGTACAATACAGAATTCCACAGGATCGTTTCTTTAATTTACAGTTTTAGTTTTTCTGATTAATTTGGCAGATGTTAATTCAAATATCGGTACACAGTTTGAGTATTTTTAGCGACTCATTTTTATAAGAAAGCGTTTCCATGATTACACCCCTTGCATTGTTTGGCATTACAACACAGACACACGAAATTAAAAAAAAAAAAACAAAAAACAAACAAACAAACAATCATGAAACCAGTTCAATACCTTAAATAGTTTTTTTAAATATTATTTATTGTGAGAAGTGGTACAAAGCTGTCACACTTTTCAACATAATCTCCCCCACGCTCAATGCAAGTCCCCCAACGCTTACAAAGTGCATAAATTCCTTTAGAAAAAAAATTCTTTTGGTAGTCCGCACAACCACTCATGCACCGCGTGGCGTACTTCTTCATCAGCACCGATTTCTTTCCTCCCATTGCGTCTTTGAGTGGTCCAAACATATGGAAATCGTTTGGGGCAAGGTCTGATGAGTATGGTGGATGAGGAAGACACTCAAAATGCAGGTCTGTGATTGTTGCAACTGGTGTACGGGCAGTGTGGGGCCTTGCATTGTCATGTTGCAACAGGACACCTTCTGACAGCAATCCACGTCGCTTTAATTTGATTGCAGGGCGCAGATGATTTTTAGGAGATCTGTGTATGATGCACTGGTGACGGTGGTCCCTCTAGGCATGTAATGCTCCAAAATGACGCCTTTTTCGTCCCAAAAGAGAATCCTCATAACCGTCCCTGCCGATGGTTCTGTTCGAAACTTCTTTGATTTTGGTGATGAGGAATGGTGCCATTCCTTGCTCGCCCTCTTCGTTTCCAGTTGGTGAAAGTGAACCGAGGTTTCATCCCCAGTAACGATTCTTGCAAGGAAGCTATCACCTTCTCATTCAAAGTGCCGAAGAAGTTCTTCACAAGCATCAACACGTTGTTCTCTCATTTCAGGAGTCAGCTGCTGTGGCACCCATTGTGCAGACACTTTGTGAAACTGGAGCACATCGTGCACAATGTGGTGTGCTGACCCATGACTAATCTGTAAACATGCTGCAATGCCATTCAGTGTCACTCGGCGGTTTTCCTTCACTATGGCTTCAACTGCTGCAATGTTCTGTGGAGTCACAACTCGTTGTGCCTGATCTGGACGAGGAGTATCACACCATTTGCGAACTTTCTGCTCCATTCGTAGACTTGCTGACGTGACAAACATGCATCACCGTACTGAACCTTTATCCGTCGATGAATTTCTATAGGTTTCACACCTTCACTGTGCAAAAGCCGAATAACAGAACGCTGTTCTTCCCTGGTGCAAGTGGCAAGTGGGGCGGCCATCTTTATACTGACACTGAGGCGATATGTGCGCATCTGCACTATGCTGCTACCTACAGACCATTCTACACGCTGTTTGTGGCACGCTTACCAACTTACAGGATAACGGCGCGAAATTTCGATTTGTTATTACAAATTTAAGGTTTTCATTTGACTCACCCTTGTAGTTCACAATAATCACTGTATTATTTATTCATATTCGAAAAAGTTACAGACGGTAGCCGAAAAAGTGAAAAATCTGTCATCGATCAGTTTTCGATATCTTGCACGATATTTTGAACAATATCGCAAAGATCGCCGCCTGCCGGTCCCACGCAGCTCACACCCACTCAGAAAGTCCGCCGAACCGAGGAAGCCAGTCCAGAACGCTAAAGAGAACATCTGGATTGACCTGACACACTGCAAGATTTCCGCTGCCACCAAAAATGAATGACTGCACGGTGCTCCGCTTCATCAAAGGACTGAGCCATGTTGTTCTTGCTCCGCTAGTGGCGAGGGATTTCCAGTGTGTACCAGGACCGCAGAAATGTACCTTCAAAGAAAGAAAAAAGTAATTTCATACATTTATAGCATCGAAGTGCTAATTATTATACTAATATTGTAAGCAAAAACGGACTGAATGATGATTATTAAAAAGCATATTAAACAGGAAAACGCTTCCTAATGTTCCGCAAAATTGTGTGTATTTATTCATGAATCAGCCTTCGGCTTCTTAGGCCATCTTCAGGTGACAAATTAAATAGCATGCCCGCTCTTGGCAAATAACATGCGACGTACACAGATATTATTTAAACAGAAGACACAAAAATGATGATATGTCAAGTGTTTACATAGGGAAGTATTACATTTTGTGTCATGCAAAAATAGTTACATAAACCAAAAAGGAAACAAAAATCTTCATGTGGAGACACATTAAACAACATTTAAACTCCCAACATAAGAAAGATCAGTTCAAAAGGCGCTGGGAGGCTGCTGTATGAATATAGATATGAACACAAGGATACAGTTATTAAGAATTTACAGAAAAACGATTGCTACAGATACAGTAACTCCTGCAAGCTCACAGCCAAAAATACGCAGAATTCTATTCGATGATTTATCGTCTCATACATGCTCCATTACCTGACTGTCAAACGTACCGCTTCTAGTAATGCCTGAGCTTTGTCATGATTGATAATTTACGCGAAAAAGAAAATGCGTAAAATTACACAACTTCTGTGTTGTGGGAAAAGGAAACCAGTGAGTATTTACAAAAACTGGTGCATCGTCATATGTTTTGGCAAAATTTCAGATAAACTAAAAAAATGGTACAAATGGCTCTGAGCACTATGGGACTTAACATCTGAGGTCATCAGTCCGCTAAGATTTAGAACTACTTAATCCTAACTAACCTAAGGGCATGACAAACATACATACCCGAGGCAGGATTCGAACCTGTGACCGTAGGGGTCGCGCGGTTCCAGATTGAAGCGCCTAGAACCTCTCAGCCACAACGGCCGGCAGATAACTCACAAAAAAGTTAAGGCCTCGCAGCTACAGACCTGAATTCTACAACATCAGTAACATATCGATTTTTGTCAGTAGTAAGCACAAAATGCAAGCATTGCCACAGATCGGGCTGTGTAAATCACTTTTTAGCATTGAGGAAAAGTATATCCTGGTCAGTGAGGCAGGGCTTTGACAGTTAGGATATCTGAACATGAGAGAATCTTCAGATTAAGACAGAAACAATCAGCCTTTTTCAGTCACCTTTTAACAGAAAACCACTCATATGATGTAGAAAAAGAAGCTCTACATTTTGTTAAGAAAAGCAGAAATACTGGAAACAACCAAACATGTGACAGAGTGCCGGCTAAGAATTTGTTGTATCCTGTAGTGACGCGAGGGTTGTATAGGTAGAAAGCAGAGGTTAAGAGACACAAGAAGAGTTAGGTACGCTACTGGCCATTAATATTGTTACACCAAGAAGAAATGCAGATGATAAACGGGTATTCATTGGACAAATATATTATACTAGAACTGACGTGTGATTGCATTTTCACGCAATTTGGGTGCATAGATCCTGAGAAATCACTACCTAGAACAACCACCTCTGGCCGTAATAACGGCCTTGATACGCCTAGGCATTGAGTCAAACAGAGCTTGGATGGCGTACACAGATACAGCTGCCCATGCAGCTTCAACACAATACCACAGTTCATCAAGAATAGTGACTGGCGTATTGTGACGAGACAGTTGCTCGGCCACCATTGACCAGACGTTTCCAATTGGTGAGAGATCTGGAGAACGTGCTGGCCAGGGCAGCAGTCGAACATTTTCTGTATCCAGAAAGGCCCGTACAGGACATGCAGCATGCGGTCGTGCATTATCCTGCTGAAATGTAGGGTTTCTCAGGGATCGAATGAAGGGTAGAGCCACGGGTCGTAACACATCTGAAATGTAACGACCACTGTTCAAAGTGCCGTCAATGCGAACAAGAGGTGACCGAGACGTGTAACCAGTGGCACCCCATACCATCACGCCGGGTGATATGCCAGTATGGCGATGACGAATACGCGCTTCCAATGTGCGTTCACCGCGATGTCGCCAAACACGGATGCGACCATCATGATTCTGTAAACAGAACCTGGATTCATCCGAGAAAATGACGTTTCGCCATTCATGCACCCAGGTTCGTCGTTGAGTACACCATTGCAGGCGCTCTTGTCTGTGATGCAGCGTCAAGGGTAACCGCAGCCAAGGTTGCCGAGCTGATAGTCCACGCTGCTGCAAACGTCGTCGAACTGTTCGTGCAGACGGTTGTCGTCTTGCAAACGTCCCCATCTGTTGACTCAGGGATCGAGACGTGGCTTCACGATCCGTTACAGCCATGCGGATAAGATGCCTGTCATCTCGACTGCTAGTGGTACGAGGCCGTTGGGATCCAGCAAGGCGTTCTGTATTAACCTCCTGAACGCACCGATTCCATATTATGCTAACAGCCATTGGATCTCGACCAACGCGAGCAGCAATGTCGCGACACGATAAACCGCAATCGCGATAGTCTACAATCCGACCTTTATCAAAGTCGGAAACGTGATGGTACACATTTCTCCTCTTTACACGAGGCATCACAACAACGTATCACCAGGGAACGACGGTCAACTGCTGTTTGTGTATGAGAAATCGGTTGGAAACTTTCCTCTTCTCAGCACGTTGTAGGTGTCGCCACCGGCGCCAACCTAGCTCTGGGGGGGGGGGGGGGGGGTGAAAAGCTAATCATTTGCATACCACAGCATCTTCTTCCTGTCGGTTAAATTTCGCGTCCGTAGCACGTCATCTTCGTGGTGTAGCAATTTTAATGGCCAGTAGTGTATAAGGCGGTTACATAACTCACTGAGTTGCTGAACACAAATGCAGTCAGATCCAAACAGAGCGACCGGAGTGTTCCAGTTCTGTAGCCATGTTTGTAATATAGCAATTTCTGATAGAGAGTGGCTGTGTACTCGCTGCGTCGATAGCAATACTCTAGGGATTGATGTAGCCAGCGGCGGCCTCTTACACGTTTGGACAGCAGGGCTGCATATCCCGGCCGACAAAGGCGTGTCCGTACGGTGATTGTTGGTTGGTGGCCGTTGTTGCTGAGATTTGCCTCCGGCGGCGGTACTAGTAACGTCTGATGCCAACCTACAAAGTATGAATTGACATACTGTGCGTTGTCTGTGACGAACGACACCACAATATTAAACGACCAAACTCCCCTCTGTTAAATGAAGTTGAAATTGTTAAATTTAACTTTGTTTTCAACAGCTGTTAAATGTATCTCCATATAAAAAACTTTGTTTCTTTTTTAGTTACTGTAACTATTTCTGCATGACAAAAAAAAAAGAAAAAATGTAACACTTCCACATGTAAACGCCCCACATGTCATCCTTCTGTATCCTCTGTGTAAATAACGTCTGTTTAAGTCGCACGTCATTTCATCGGTGTTAGTGACATTAAGTAGTCACCAGAAAATGGCCGAAGAAGCAGAAAGCCGTTTCGAGACTAAACAAATAGGTATGCATGCGTATCTAATACGCTCCGCAACCCCGCGCATAAAAACAGGATTTTACCATGCTCTTATGTCGGGTTCTATTCGTGATAAAAAGGGAGGGTCAATCCTTGAGATAGGTACCATTTGTGTACCATACTGAATGATCTTCTTAGTGTCACAATGTACGGTACAGGGCCAAAGTATTAATGTTACACACTTTCTCGTGCATAGGAAAATGGAACGAATCGGTTGGCTATTTTTGCATTTGATGTGGTCTGTGGTGGGCTTGATGAGATTTATGAAGGCACCATTAGTTCATGGGCGGTTCCTCAGAAAACCACAGAAAGAAGGTCTTCCTGCTATGTTTTCGCCGTCATCAGCGGTCCAAAGCCCAGCCGAGAATTCGAAGCAAACGCATAAAATTTTTACGGTATATTCCTGAGGTCCCGATCCCCAATAACCGTGAAAATTCTCTTCTTACTTTTACCCGTTTCCAAGATACACAGGTGCAAAGTTACCCTACTTGTACACGTAAAATATGCACGTAAGATTCTATATGAGACGAAAACTTAGTTTATGTCGTGACGCAGCACGGAGAAATATGCTGTCAAGTGTCTCTGTTATCATCTGGAATCCCCATGTTTCAGTATTGAAGCAAATGCAATTTTTTTTTTTTACACGCAAAATCTGGTCTCAGGTGTAAAATTAGTTTTGCGTTATTTGTGTTACAGATTAGTAAACTATCTAAATTATACTGACCAATACATATCTTTTCATGAGTCACATGTCCTGCTGCAGCAGGGAAAAGAAGGGAACCAGCGCTAGTAATATCTTGCAGCACATTAGGGAGTGTTTCCTATTTAATATTATTATCATGTTCAGCCAATCAACGACGGAAAATTATATTAATGTGATGATTAAACCTTCATGACTATCACAGTGGATGCCAACTAGCTCCGCAGATGATGAAGAGATTGAAGAAATCTATGATGCGATAAAAGAAATTATTCACATAGTGAAGGGAGACGAAAATTTAAGTCAAGGGGAACTGGAAATCGATAGTAGGAAAAGGAAGAGATGGAAAAGTAGTAGGCAAATATGGAATGGGGGTAAGGAACGAAAGAGGAAGCCGCCTGGTAGAATTTTGCACAGAGTATAACTTAATCATAGCTAACACTTGGTTTAAGAATCATGAAAGAAGGTTGTATACATGGAGGAGGCCTGGAGACACTAGAAGATTTCAGGAAGAATATATAATGATTAGACGGAGATTTGGTAACCAGGTTTTAAACTGTAGGACATATCCAGGGACAGATGTGGACTCTGATCACAATTTGGTTATGAACTGTAGATTAAAACTTAAGAAACTGCAAAAAGATGGCATTTTAAGGAGATGGGACGTGAATAAGCTGAAAAAACCTGAGATAGTAGAGAATTTCAGAGAGAGCGTTAGGGAACGATTGACAAGAACGGAGGAAAGAAATACAGTAAAGAAAAATGAGTAGCTTTGAGAGATGAAATAGTGAATGCAGCAGAGGATCAAGTGGGTAAAAAGACGAGGGCTAGTAGAAATACTTGGGTATCAGAAGAGATATTGAATTTAATTGATGAAAAGGGAAAATATAAAAATGCAGACGTGAAGGTATACAAACGTCTCAAAAATGAGAACGACAGGGAGTGCAAATTGGTTAAGCAGAGATGGCTAGAGGACAAATGTAAGGATGTAGAGGCATATATCACTAGGGGTAAGATAGATACAGCCTACAGGAAAATCAAAGTGACCTTCGGAGAAAAAAGAACTCCTTGTATGAATATCAAGACCACATGTGTAAAACTGGTTCTAAGCAAAGAAGGGGAAGCAGAAAGGTGGAAGGGAGTGTATAGAGGGTAATATTAAGGAAATGTAAGAGGACGTATATGAAGTTGAAATGCGAGATACACTACGTGAAGAGTTTGACAGAGCACTGAAAGACCTTAGTTGAAACAAGGCCCCGGAAGTAGACAACATTCCATTAGGACTACTGATAGCCTTGGGAGAGCCAACCTTGACAAAACTCTACCATCTGGTGAGCAAGATGTATGAGACAGGCGAAATACCCTCAGACTTCAAGAAGAATATAATAATTCAAATCACAAAGAAAGCAGGTGTTGACAGGTGTGAAAATTATCGAACTATCAGTTTAATAAGTCACGGCTGCAAAATACTGACACGAATTCTGTACAGACGAATGGAAAAACTGGTAGAAGCCGACCTCGAGGAAGATCCGTTTGGATTCCGCCGAAATGTTGCAACACGCGAGGCAATACTGACCCAACGACTTATCTTAGAAGATAGATTAAGGAAAGACATACCTACTTTTCTAGCATTTGTAGACTTAGAGAAATATTTTGACAGTGTTGACTGGAATACTAATTTTCAAATTCTGAAGGTTGTAGGGGTCAAATACGGGGAGCGAAAGGCCGTTTACAATTTGTGCAGAAAGCAGATGGCAGTTATAAAGAGTAGAGAGGCATGAAACGGAAGCAGTGGTTGGGAAGGGAATGAGACAGGGTTGTAGCCTATCACCGATGTTATTCAATCTGTATATTGAGCAAGCAGTAAAGGAAACAAAAGAAACATTCGGATTAGGAATTAAAATCCATGGAGAAGAAATAAAAACTTTGAGGTTTGCCGATGACATTGTAATTCTGTCAGAGACAGGAAAGGATCTGGAAGAGCATTTGATCGGAGTGGACAATGTCTTGAAAGGAGGATATAAGATGAACATCAACAAAAACAAAATTAATGTAATGGAATGTAGTCATTAAATCAAGTGATGGGCTAGGAAATGAGACACAGTACATGAATTTTGCTATTTGGGGAGCAAAATAACTGATGATGGTCGAAAGAGAGAGTATATAAAATGTAGACTGGCAATGGCAAGGAAAGCGCTTCTGCAGAAGAGAAATTCGTTAACATCGAGTATAGATTTAAGTGTCAGGAAGTCTTTTCTGAAAATATTTGTATGGAGTGTAGCCATGTACCGAAGTGAAACGTGGACGATAAATAGTTTAGCCAAGAAGAGAATAGAAGCTTTCGAAATGTGGTGCTACGGAAGAATGCTGAAAATTAGATGGGTAGATCACGGAACTAATGAGGAGGTACTAAATAGAATTGGGGAGAAGAGGAATTTATGGCACAACTTAACTAGAAGAAGGGATCGGTTGGTAGGACACGTTCTGAGGCACCCCGACATCACCAATTTCGTATTGGAGGGAAGGGTGTAGGGTAAAAATCGTAGAGGGAGACCAAGAGATGAATACATCAAGCAGATTCAGAAGGATGTAGGTTGCAGTAGTTACTCAGAGATGAAGATCCTTGCACACAATAGGTTAGCACAGAGAGCTGCATCAAACTAGTCTCCGGACTGAAGACCACAACAACAACAACAGTGAATGACGCAAGTTGCGGTAATGTGCAAAAATTAATAGCGTCGCCAGCAAGCGAGAGAAATGGAGAACAGCAGCAAACCAGTTATGACGGTAATCACTGCTATTAAAAGTATTTTCATTGATTAGCTGTGCTATATGTTGGAGAAAAATAACACAAAAGAAGTTTCAGTATTCTGTTAGGACATCTTTGGCACCAAAGGAATATGAGCAATCATTAAGGGTCAATGCACGTAGGAACGGAAGGAAATAAGATGGTTAAGGTCCTGTTGATGAGGAGGGCATTACACTGGGTAGGAATGCGTGGAAGACAGTTGGATGTTTCCTTCCCTAACGGATGATTCCTCTAAAAAGAAAACACCTTAAGCACATTAAAGAAACCGCAGAGCACCTAACTCTAAAGAGGTCAGACCGGAGTTTGTATGCGGCTGCAGCGCTTAATCACTGCACAACTTCTCACGTTTCAATGCATGTAAACACTTCATATCAATCAGAGAGATTCAATATGACTGCTCACAAGGATGCTCTACCATTCCTCGATGGATGTATGAGAGAGACAGTGGGACTTTATTTTATAGATAAATATACCTACACATTCAGGTGAGCATTGACAACTCTGAGCTAACGCTGCTGCTCTTGGTCGTTTTAAGTGAAAGCCGTCGGCTACCGCGTTGTCCGTGGTGAGAGGCAGTTCCTGGCATTTTGTATTCTCGACACACTTTTGAGACTGTGGATCTCGGAATATTGAAATCCCTACCGATTTCGGAAATGGAATGTCCCGTGCGACTAGCTCAAACTACCATTCCGCCTTCAAAGTCTGTCGACTCCCGTCATGCGGTCAAAATCACGTCTAAACACTTTTCATGCGAATCGCCTGAGTACAAATGACAAATCCGCCACTGTACTGCTCTTTTATACTTCGAGTACACGATACTATCGCCATCTATAAATGTGCGTATAAGTATCCCATGACTTCTTGTCACCTCAGTGCAACTCATAATTGGCCCTCTATAAAGCTGATACCTCGATGTAGTTACCATTCTTTCCATTGATGTGCTTCGCTCTTTATTTGTGAGGATTTTGTCATTTTGTCTCCTTCAAAAATGGTAAGTTATTAACTAGAGTGGCTCGCCATACTATTTTGCCATTTTTTTTTACTGAACGTCATTTATTAAGAAACGGTTAAATGGTTCAAATGGCTCTGAGCACTATGGGACTTAACATCTCTGGTCATCAGTCCCCTAGAACTTAGAACTACTTAAACCTATCTAACCTAAGGACATCACACACATCCATGCCCGAGGCAAGATTCGAACCTGCGACCGTAGCGGTCACGCGGCTCCAGACTGAAGCGCCTAGAACCGCACGGCCACACGGGCCGGCTAAGAAACGGTTATGATTACAAAAAGTGACTTAGAGTTTTCCTCTCCATTGGCTTCTTTTGTCCTAAGTTTCCTTTAGAATAACTACAACGAATTTTTACGTATTGCCAACAGCGTTCAGCTGTAATTTCTAGACGAACGTCTTGATAAACTATTTCTTCTTTTCCAGGATCCCCCTGGAAGCAGTGACTGAGAATGTCACTGCATGTGGCCCCCACCTCGGCCGCTTCCTTCTTCACCTTCCCCATTTATACGTACGATCACATCCGCTGTTGCTGCAACCTCATTCAGTGAAGTCACTCGGTTCTGCAAACGACTGTAATTTGTATCTAGAGCGAAAACAACTCAACACAAGAAAACTAAGGGTAATCACGTAAAAATCTGACAGTCTTGTATGCTGGGTGTTCCACAGCTGCCGGCCGGTGTGGCCGAGTGGTTGTAGGCGCTTCAGTCTGGCACCGCGCGACCGCTACGATCGCAGGTTCGAATCCTGCATCGGGCATGGAAGTGTGTGATGTCCTTAGGCTAGTGAGGTTTAAGTAGTTCTAAGTTCTAGGGGACTGATGACCGCAAGATGTTAAGTCCCATAGTGCTCAGAGCCATTTGAACCACCATTTGTTCCGCACCTTGCGTGAATTTGATAAAGGACATTTTTGCACACCATGATCGGCACTTATCCTCTGTATCAGATTTCACTGATGATAGGCTCCATTTCCGAATATCGGTCCGGCAAATAAATATTTTTGAAGTGTAGTTCATGTTGTGCAACTAGAGGTCTTTCACCGCGTAAACATAGTGTAACTAAAGAAAACTGATCACTTGTTGATGATTATACTCGACAAACATTACAGACGAGCGCAAATGTGATGAGAGCTCAATTCGAGAACACTGCGATTTCTGCTTTTAAGGCAACTTCAACATTTCACAGTGAAGTGAAGATCACGTAGTCGTTCTTACGTTTTGTTGCTTCCTACGAAATTGCCTCCTTCTTCAGCAGTTGATTTGCTTACTATCTGCTTTATCCCAAAACAAAATTTTCTTGCCTTTTTCAGTTCCTGCAATTCTCTTAAGCGGTTTGGTCAGTAAACTTTCGTCGTTGACGTGTGGCATGCGTCTTAGTTTTTGCTGAATATTTTTTTTCCTAAGAGGTGTCAGTTTTCGAGTTTGAAGCAAAAGTTTATGTATCTTGTGGGACGCTAGAACGCTGCGGTCTCAAGCTGCGCAGCCTGGCGGCCGGTCGTTAGCGCTCTGTGTTGTCGCTTGGTTGTAAGGGGGTCAATAAGATTGAGCCATGAGATGACGCTGCGGAATCAGAACCCTTTCATCCAACTCTGATACGAATCAGTGAAGCGCAGGATAAGAGGGAGAGAGAGAGAGAGAGAGAGAGAGAGAGAGAGAAGAGCGCAGCCTCAGAAAAACTTGGTGGCTCCATCCGGAGCAAGACAGTCCCCAGTTTCTCAAGAGGCGCTGCAGTCATTGCTTATATCTGCCGCGTTTGAAAGGATGTAACGTATATTGATGTGAGGTAGTGCACCTAGTACGACACAGAATAAGGAAAAGAAAGTCGTTGGGATAGTTTCTGAAGACTGTTTTATTTTCCGAAGGAAACTTAGCAAGTTTAATAACGAAATTCGGAAGCAGAGGCTGGTGCACTCGGATGAAAAGAAAACATGCAAATGACGATGCATAGATTAGTAGATATTCGTGCGTCTATGACAAGACCGATGGGTGCAGCTTGCAACAGTTGCAATCGGCATACGTTAGCAAAAGATCAGGCAGAGAACACGAGAGATTTCTGGTCCTACGTAAAATTTTTAAGCAGGTTTAAGGCTTCCATCCTGTCACTTGTTGACCAGTCTGGTGTGACAGTTAAAGGAAGCAAAACGAAAGCCGAAGTTTTAAATTTCGCGTTCGAGAAATCATTGCGCCAAGTCCCAAGCGACTGGAAAAAAGTGCAGGTAACTCCTGTATATAAGAAGGGTAAAAGAAAGGACCCTCAAAATTACATACTAATATCCCTAACATTGGTTTGCTGCAGAATCCTTGAACATGTTCCATGCGCATTCGGGAGGACGACGGTTCAATCCCGCGTCCGGCCATCCTGATTTAGGTTTTCCGTGATTTCCCTAAATCGCTCCAGGCAAATGCCGGGATGGTTCCTTTGAAAGGGCACGGCCGATTTCCTTCCTCGTCCTTCCCTAATCCGATGAGACCGATGACCTCGCTGTCTGGTCTCCTCCCCCAAAACAACCCCAACCCATGTCCCATGTTCGAACATGACAAATTTTCTTGAAACCGAGGAGCTTTTAGAAAGCATTGCTCGTGCGAAAATCAGCTTGCCCTTTTCTAATGTGATATACTGCGAATTATGGATGAAAAGCAGCAGGAAGGTTTCATATCTCTAGATTTCCAGAAATCATTTCACGGGGTGCCCCATTGCAGGCTGTTGACAAAGGTATGAGTATATGGAATAGACTCCCACGTATGTGAGTGGCTCGAAGTCTTCTTAAGTTAGACAACACAGTACGTTGCCCTTGACGGCGAGTATTCGTCAGGGACAAAGTATCGTCAAGAGTGCTCCTCGGAAGTGTGATAGGTCCGCTGTTATTCTCTTGACACATAAATGATTCGGCGGACAGAGTGGGCAGCAACCCGCAGTTGTTTGCTGATGATGCTATGGTGTACGGAAGATGTCGAAGTTGGGTGACAGAAGGATGATACGAGATGACTTAGGCGAAAAAAAAAATTCTAGTTGGTGTGACGAATGCCAACTACCTCTAAATGTAGAAAAGTGTAAGTTAATGCGGATAAGTGGGAAAAAACATACACGTGATGTTTGGATACTGCATAAGTAGTGTCCTGCTTGACACAGTCATGTCGTTTAAATGTCTAGGTGTAGCGTTGCAAAGCGATAGGAAATGGAACGAGCATGTGAGTATGTGAGCATCTGCAAAGGAGACCGCTTATAGGACACTACTGCTCGAGTATTTGGGAGCCGTACCACGTTGTATTAAGGAGCTTCGGAACGCCCTATACTTGCAATGTTAAAATAACGCCTATAAATTACATCTTTCCTCACAAAGTACTTGAGGTAGGAAGTTGAACTTTTTACAGATTATTTATTGGAATATGGGCTACAACTTAACACAGGGATTTTACAAAATTTTAGTTCAGTTATCAAAGATGATTTTTTTCAATTGTAATAAAAATTCACAACATTTTTTTGCAATTTTTTATTTATAAATTCAAAAATATACAGTTTTTTGGAAAAAGGCTGTGTTAAATGATGCAGAAGGTACTGTGTAACATTTACTGAAAGTTTGAAACAAATATTTTTGGAAGATCCGTAGAAAACATGTAATTAGTATGAGAAAATAAAAGTTTTGGGACTCGAGCGACAAAGATTGGATTAACTTTTTAGTGCATTCCAGGTCCATAGGATGGATTATCTTCATCCTCTGCAAACTCCTCCTCCAGCTTCCTCTTGTTCCTCCTCCTGTTTACTCTTGCTTGTATTTCTAGACTCTTTACAGCCCTGTCTGCAGCCCGAAGGCGTTCCTTGTCTAAAGCAAGCATCGCTCGTTGTTGTGTTCGTAGATTTTGCTACCATTTTCTTCAGTTGCAGTTACTGCAACACTGTTCCAAAAGGTGGTCATGTATGAACACTTATCACATTTCAGTTGTATTTCACTAGCAAGTCCTACGTGCTTTATTATGGAGAGTTCCAGACCAACTTCACCACAATGAATACATCTTACACAGTTTGAAAAAATTCCTTTGAGAACCGACATATCAAATATTTCATTCACATCCGATTCGCCCATAAAACATTCATAGTTTTCACTCATTGAACCAAGCTTCTTCTGTGAAGTATTTTCTTTCCCACTTTGACTGCTATGGCCAGGTGTACTTGAGAGGTTAGGTTCACTCACTTGGTTATCGTCTTTATTGTTTACAGTAATAACACATACCTTTGGCTTTCCAACATTTCTCCTTTTCTTAAAAGCCTGCAGAGGATTTCTAATAACTTTACTTTTACTCATTATTATACTTCAACAAAACAGAGACTCAAGAAACAGAATTAATTACGAATATTTTCGAGATAACGACAGAGTAAATAAACATGAAACAATCGACAATCACACCAGCGATATATATTGAACCATCACAGGTTAGCCACAACACATACTTTATCTCACATCACTAAAATGTACCTGATGATCACGGACGTTAATAATAACACCATTTGACAGCAGTTTAACAGCGCCACAGTGGGTCACGCCCATGTAGAACACATTTCAAAAAAAAATTAAAAATAGTTGTAGTCTTCGGAATTGAATAAACTATATATCTATTAAAAGGTAATAGTCTGCAGATTCAGAAAACGCAAAAAAGTAAAAATTGAACTTTTCATGATTTTGAGCCTTTCCGGAGCCCCTTAAGGCAAGACATGTAAGCAATTTAGAGGCGGGCTGCTAGATTTGTTACCGGTCGGTTCGAACAACGCGCTAGTGTTACGGAGATGCTTCGGGAACTTTAATGGGAATCCCTGGAGGGAAGGAGACGTTCTTTCCGAGGAACGCTATTGAGAAAATTGAGAGAACCGGCGTTTGAAGATGACTGCAAAACGGTTCTGCTAGCGCCAACATACATTGCGCGTTAAGGGGCAGGAAAATATGATACGACAAATTAGGGCTTATACGGAGGCATCTAGACAGTCGTTCCTACTTCGTTCTATTTGCGAGTGGAACAGGAAATGAAATGAGTAGTAATGGTACAGGGTACATTCCGCCAAGCGCCGCACGGTGGCTTGCGAAGTATCTGGTATATGTAGAATTTCGGCATCGGTTTATACGACTGGAACGGTTTGAGCTCTAGAAATAACTTCTTAAAGTACTTTCATTCATTCCTAAGAGGCGGAAATGTCAAGCATCTTCCTACATCACCCTATCGGCCTGTCGCTCTTCAGCTAACACGGCATATGGAGGTTACGCACGTCACACGAATGCGAATCAGTTGTATGAACGACTGCTCTATCTCCGTTGAAGTGTAAATCTCAACAGTAAACCGAAAAGAGCAATTACGCTCATCTACGTACGCGGCTGAAGGCTGCGATTTCGTTCAAGTACTGGAGTTCTAAGGACCATCGTTTCCAAGTGTAGTGGTCACTTCGTCGTGAGTGGAGAAAGTGCACTGCCTCAGCAACGTGATTTACAGCAACATGGAGCGTTGTGGGCCGCTACTAGGGAGCATAGGATCAGCCACAGCGACAGGCATAAAACTGTTTCGATAATTTTCTATACTAGTCCGTTACTGACTACAGACACAGGACCATATCTGTCATTCTGAAGAATGTGCGTCCTTCTCTTAAACAAAAGATATCATTGACACAGAACACACCTTTACACAAATGCTGAGACGAATGTCAACAAGTTTGAGATTTTTTACAACTGAAAACTATATTTTAGAACAAATTTTAGGCCGAGCTGTTCTAGGCGCTTCAATCTGGAACCGCGCGACCGCTACGGTCTCAGGTTCGACTCCTGCCTTGGGCATGGATGTGTGTGATGTCTGTAGGTTAGTTAGGTTTAAGCAGTTCTAAG
This sequence comes from Schistocerca americana, assembly GCF_021461395.2. NCBI lineage: Eukaryota > Metazoa > Arthropoda > Insecta > Orthoptera > Acrididae > Schistocerca > Schistocerca americana. The sequence goes on from NC_060119.1 coordinate 782,900,624, forward strand.
TTCTAGGGGACTGATGACCTCAGATGTTAAGTCTCATAGTGCTCAGAGCCATTTGAACCTTTTTGAACAAATTTTCATGTGAAATCTGGGTGGTGATGGTTGTGACCAGACGAAACTACAATCATTCGGCCACAATTGTGGGTTCCTTGAGTGCTCTTGAGTGATGGATCATTTTTAACTACAACAGATGAAATATTGGTCAACTTTATGACACGAATGAATAAAAAAATTAACTTATCTTGAGACAGTTCTTTGCCACTGTCGCTGACTATGAAAGCATCGCTTGATGCACAGATTAACAAACTACTCTCTTGCAGTGCAAAATGCAACATCTGTAAAAGTACATTTCATCAGAAACTTCAACTTTCATTGGCCTATATGATGATGTTGATTGTTAGAAGTGACGTCTTGACCTGGGGAGAGCTCTTGCATGCTCGACACTGTATTGACCTTAGCGCGAGGGCACTGCTGTTACTGAACGGGAGTTGTGGTCCTCTGATGGGGCTCCCACACGTCGTTGCGAGTTGCACCGAGGCCTCGCTGATATCTGTTGTGCCGATTCGTGTTGCCGACTTTGGTGCGGTACCGGGCTCTCTGGACATAACAGTCATCATGTAGAAAAATAAGGGAATGCATGAATTTGATATCTTTCTAATAAATTTTCTTAGAATGTTCCAACTACTTTATTCATATCCCAACTAAGAACAGTTTTCGAATATCTCCTATGTTTAAAGTACGACTCGCCACCAAGGAAAGATTAGCTGGGTGTACTGTGGTCAAAACAATCTAATTTGTTCTTTTGTAATCATTTCGGCCTAGCGGTTCTAGGCGCTTCAGTCTGGAACCGCGCGACCGCTACGGTCGCAGGTTCGAATCCTGCCTCGGGCATGGATGTGTGTGATGTCCTTAGGTTAGTTAGGTTTAAGTAGTTCTAAGTTCTAGGGGACTGATGGCCTCAGCTGTTAAGTCCCATAGTGCTCATAGCCATTTTTGTTAAGTAGTATTGTATGATCTACACGGACAGTCAAATGAAAACGCGACATATGGAATAAAAGTAAATAAACTCTGTATTATTTCGAAGTAATCGCCATAACAATCCATACGTTTACGATACGGGGAGACAAGATGATCAATGCCTTCACGGAAAAACGTCTGCAGTTGCCTACAGAACCATGATTGTACCCAGGCCTCCACCATTTTGTACGAAGCAAATCTACGGCCAAGATGGTCTTTCTTCAGAGCTCTAAAAGTATGTGGAGAGATTGGGACGACATGGGGGACAGGCCCTCAAGTTGGTAAGGTTGTTTCTTCTGTGATGCAGAAGTTTTTGCAGGGAAGGCCTTACACATTTTCTGTACAGTCTCGATCCCTCGCCATGCGGTTTTCTTATTTTTGGATGCTGAAGAAATACATGCTTCTTAATAGGGTGTGCGATGGCCAAGTACGCCTTGGCGTACTATGGTATGTGCTCCATTGCTGTCCAAACTTTTGGTAATGAGTTCTTGTAGCAGGACGTTTCATACCTCCACCAGCATGGTTGACAACTGCTGGATGGTCGTTACTGCTTGTGGACGTGCTGCAGTTCATCTTACCAACTCATGCCACAAGTGTTCGATGGGATTTACGTAGGGGAAATGGGCAGGCAGTCCATTCGCTGAATATCCTCCCATTTCAAGGGCTCATCCATCTGTGCAATTTGATGCCATCGAACATTGTCATCTGTCAAAACGAGGTCAGTGCCGAATGCACCCCAGACAAAACGCACACGGTGAAGGAATACAATGTCGCAGTAACGTTGGCTGGTGAGTGTACTGTGTTCAAAGGTGTGGAAGTCAGTACGCCCATACAAACCATACAACATTACCCTTGCCACACCACAACACCTAGACGACCAAACTCGTCATGAGCGGCAATTTTCCTGGGTGTAATACGCATTCCCACCTGTTGCCCGAAGTATAAATTGGCGTGACATTAAAAAATTCCATGATAGCGATCTGAGATGACTACCTGGCAACGCAAGTAAAGTCCTCATGATGTCAGATCCAAGATGGCTAACCTGGAGATAGCAGGCAGCATCTATGACATTGCAATCAGAGTTGACGAAATAAATCTCGGGTGAACAGCCTGGTATGAGTGTGCATAGGACACAATATTTCGACAATCGACAACGTTGCCATCATCAGGTGCGCTGATGTACTGACCGGCGGTGGGCCGGCGCCATGTATATAAAGGACAATCCCCCTCCCGCTCCTCCCTCAGGCGCTTCCTATGAGTCGGTGCGGTCCGCGCCCCGCTCGCGGTCCAGGTACAGCGTCCGTTCTCCCGCCGTCTGGGCGCTGCGTCCTAGGTCTTCTCGTTCAGGAGGGTTTGCCGGCACCGCTCTCCTTATTCTTCTCTCCTCCCCCGAAGCCGGTACACTCTGGAAAATATCCTTTTTCTTCTTAATCCGGGTGATCGCGGGTCCCCACACCTTGCTAAGGATGTAACCGCTGTCACGATTTAGTTGTGGCTTCCTTACTCTGATCTCTATGGCTTCTTTGATGACACAGTCCCAGTATTTGGAAGTGGATGGGAACGATTCCATCTTTATTCAAAGAAAATTGCGGGGGCTTGTCTTCCATGATCTCCAGATATGCCGATCATGTTTCAAATGGCTCTGAGCACTATGGGACTTAATATCTGAGGTCATCAGTCCCCTAGACTTAGAACTACTTAAACTTAACTAACCGAAGGACATCACACACATCCATGCCAGAGGCAGGATTCGAACCTGCGACCGTAGCAGCAGCGCGGTTCCGGACTGAAGCGCCTAGAACCGCTCGGCCACAACGGCTGGCTATGCCGATCATGACATGCCACTGGTAAGCTCCTCTCACGCCGCCGCTGCTGCTGCCACGTAAGGAGTTGTGCGTGCCACAACACACATCGCATTGACGATGCTGGGGCCAAATGGGGAGGACGCCGTCGCTGACAGCTGATCACAATACGAACTGCAGACCGCGAGCGTCGGTCTCCCACACCACCACAGAGCACACCTACAGTGCCTTCAAAATGTTGGAAAATTCAAAAATCAAAGATCTCGTAAATGGTTGCGGTGACATACTCTCCATCGCCAATTGCTTTCCGAAAATTGATTTATTGATTAATTTGTAAATGCCTAAGCTTATTGTATGACGTGTATGATCTCCCACCTGCACCAGGCGCTACAGCCATTTACTACTCAACGGCAAAAGCAAAGTTGTACACCTAATATATTTGACACAAATTGTTACTATTTCATCTGGCGCCGTTCTTCATTTTTTTCCATTCACCTAATAGCAAGCCAGAAAAATTATAAATGATGCAATGATAAATATATAGAGGATACGTTAGTATTTTAGGATCAGTTAATTTTATTTAAATAAATAAACAAGTGTTTACCTGTCAAACGGTATTTGCAAATTTCAGGTCCGCACTTTTAATCATACAATTATTTACATTTTCTTTCGGGAACACAATGTCGGAGGTACCCATAAATAAAAAAAAAAAAATCCAAGTGTTTCGGAAAAACGTAAAAAGCGGCAAGAGTGAAGAAAAACAGGCGTGATGAACAAGTAAAGAGGATACTACACCTTTTTCAGCTAGGATATAGTCACCAATCAACCAAAAATCAACATTGTGGTTCTCCAGGTACGTCTATCAGCCACACGATGACTTTGGACCTAGTAGAGATTCCTTGAGAGTGTTCTGAAAAAAACTGACCAGTATGAAGAAACCGCTACATTAGCGGGTCCAGAGGAAAGCGGGGCCGAGACGGAGGTCCAGTTACTACATCAAAACTTAGTCCAGCTAGGAGCAGAATAGCAGAATGACATTGCCTTATGGTAAAATGTTATCAACGAAATACAAGATTTTTGTTGTACTAGAGATCCTAAGAAATGTCAACACTTGAGTGTTATTTTTCTGCTTCAAGCCGACAGCACGACGGTAGCAAAATATTTTTCTTCTCAATTTATGTTTTCTCGGAAACATATAAGTGGCGGTAAAATTGAACGAGAGTGGTTCATGTATTCTCCGTCCACTGGAAAAGCATACTGTTTTTCAATGTGTTCTTTCTGGTGAAACTCAAGGCCAACCACAACTTCAACTGGATTTTGTGGTTGGAAAAATGCGTCGCACCGAATTCAATCGCATAAGAATAATGGCAGCGCAAAGGGAATGTGTACAGTCATATTCTTTGTTCTCAACATAATGGCAGGCATTTGGGAATTTTAGAGCTACTCGCGGAGTACGATCCGTTCCTTAGTTCGCGTTTGGCCAAATGGCTTCAACAATTTGCGAGGAACTTACTGATATCTTGGGAAATAAAGTTTCAAAATTCATTGTTAATGAAGTTATTGAAGCCAAATATTTCTCAATAAGCGTTGTTTCGAAACCAGAAGTACCTCATACGGATCAGTTGACTGTTGTGCTGAGGTACGCTACATCAAATGGAGAAGTAGCAGAACGTTGTCTTGCGTTTATTCCTAAGAAAGTCAAATACTGAAAAAAACTGGCAGCCACAATTTTAAAATTTTTAAACCAGTATGACGTTGATATAAAAATTTTGAGAGGCCAGTCTTACAGTAGTGCATCAAATATGTCTGGTTGCTGCAATGGACTATTACAGTTACCTACAGGCGCATATTAAGAAAATAAATCATCGTGTATACTACGTTCCATGTGCAGCGCACTCACTAAAATTGGTTGGAGTAAGTGCTGCGGGCAGCTGTGTTGGAGAAATCTCATTCTTCCGATTTGTAAAGCCACTATACTGGGTGTCCCATTTAAGCCTGCGTGATTTCAAAGACCCAGGAAAGAAACCACAGTAAATACGACAGTGAAAAATGCACCACATTGTAGAGCATCTCAAAGAATTTATTTATTTATCATCAGTACACCTCTGCATGTGAACCGTTTTTAGCACAAATAATATCGAGTCTATATTCAGTTTCTTACCAAGTTCTTTGTAAGATTTCCTCTGGTATTGTTTCAATTGCATTAGTGATACGATGTCGCAACGTAGGAATATCGTCCCCTTCGGTCGCATACACGCAGTTCTTTACGAATCCCAACATGAAGAAATCAAGTGACGTAATCGGGTGAACGTGGTGGGTCCTCCGCGTCCGATCCAACGATTGGGAAATTTCCTATCCAGAAACTTGCGAACAGCCGTTGAGCAATGCGGCGGAGCTCCATCTTGTTGAAAAATGATGCTGGGTTGCAAGTCTTGTATCTGAGGGTACACAAACTGCTCCAACATGTCCAGATACATTGACCCATTCACTGTTTGTTCCGAAAGGAAGAACGGTCCAACAATCCTGTCATGCATTAGCCCGCACCAGACGTTTAGTTTAGGGCTATCACGAACATGTTCAATGGCAACGTGCAGATTTTGCGAACCCCAAATCAGAACATTATGCCTATTAAGCCTTCCTGATAGATGAATGGTCGCCTCATCTGAGAATAAACATCTTTCCAGGAATCTGGCATCCATATCAATACCCTGCAGCGTATCCCCAGCAAATTGTTGTCAGCGTGCTTTGCCATTCGGCGTCAGATGTTGCAGAATTTGCACTTTGTAAGCACACATACGAAGACGCTGGTGAACTACACGATGCAATGTAGATCGAGTACATCAAGTTGCCTAGATGCTTGACGAATTGACTTATGTCTGATGTCCTCACCGAGCGAGGTGGCGCAGTGGTTGGCACACTGGATTCGCATTTGGAAAGACGACGGTTCAATCCCGCGTCCGGCCATCCTGATTTAGGTTTTCCGTGATTTCCCTAAAATCGCTCCAGGCAAATGCTGGGATGATTTCTTTGAAAGAGCACGGCCGACTTCCTTTGTCGTCCTTCCCTAATCCGACGAGACCGATGACCTCGCTGTTTAGTCTCTTCCCCCAAACGACTCAACTCAACTCTGATGTCCTCCACTGTCTCTTCTGAAACTCCGTAACGTGCACCTCCAGAATGTTTCAGAACACTTCCTGTTGTCAGAAACTTCCTATACCATTCCTTAATTGTTTTCACGTCAGGTGGATCACATTCATACACACGACGATAATTTCTTTGCACAGTATCGGCGATTTTGTCTCTGCAAACCACACTACTGCTTTCGTGCGCTGCTGTGGAGTCGCCATTTTCACTTCATGCGACCATGCTGCACCATGGCAACGATACTTGGCACTTCTGACGCAGGAATATAAATTCTTTGAGATGCTCTACAACGTGGTGCATTTTTCACTGTCGTGTTTACTGTGGTTTTTCTCTCTTTGAAATCAGGGTGGTATGAGTGGGGCACCATGTACATCTTTTTTTTCCGTCTGCTTCGGTAGCTGCACGGTCAGTGCCACAGATTGCTGAACGAAGGGGCCCAGATTCGATTTCTGGCAGGGTTGGAGATTTTCTCCACTCGAAGAAAGGATGCTGCGTTAATCTTACGTCAGTGTCGTTATAACTGATATACCAGTGTGGAGATGGCAGTATGGATACGTCCCGAAAGCCAATAAAAACTTTTTTCGCTTGGGCAATTACGGTCAAACATGTTGAAAAAGGTGATGAACGTAAGTAGTACTCGCCATTAGCTCTGAAAAGAGTATCTGACACAAGGTGAAGGGGTGATGCGACTAAGGCTTGGTCAAGAGGCTACAACAGTCCTCAGAAAGGTTTGCAGTCCGTTGCTGACTGTGTCAGACATCACAAGTGATTCACGAGGGCAGATGTCTGTTACAGGACTTGGGAATAAAGAAAGTACTGTAATTGCAGTATTCTGGGCTGCCGTACTAGATCGAAACTAATAACAACTATTGAACTTCAAACAGTAGGACTCGATATTTTAAAATCGCTTTTAGATTTTTTCGGTTTCACTGCGGGAGTTATTTGACGATTACGAGATCCAAGCAAACGAGAAAACTGATAGACAGTACAGTGATGAAAATGAGCGTGTGCGAGGAAGGAAAAGGCACCGCAATGACGGATCTGCAGAAACGTTGTGCACAAAAGAAAAGAGAAGTTACAAATTGAAACTTATTTGCCTGTACTAGACATGTGTGCACAGAACTGTCGCGGCGACTATAAACTTAACGGGACATTAATTCTCTGTTTGGATTTCTAACAGATTTCTCGACAAAGTCCAGCGATGAAATTAGAGAGACTTGTACAAAGTTTAGGAAACATTATTCCTAGGACATTGAGCCTGATTTCATAGACGAGTGGTGCAGTTCAAGTACTTCATATTAAATTGGAGGATGCCAGAAAAGATAAAATAGAACCTGCTGAGGAATAGTGTAAACAGATTTTTGGTAATAGGCCACAATCAATTTTCCCAAATGTAATGACAGCATTGCAAATATATAGATTACAAACGCCCCGATGGAAGCAACTTTTCGAAATTAAAACTAATCATAAACTTATCTTCGTTCATCAGTGTCTCAGAGCCGTCTAAATTCATTGGCGACAATGGCGATTGAAAATCATGTGTTGGAAAATGTCAACTTTCAAGATGTTTTAAACGATTTTGTATCTGAAAAACTTAGAAGAATGAATATTTAAACATATTGTACTTTACAAAACGGTTTAACACAAAATAAGCATATTTTCCTTTCATTTGTTTCAATTTTTTATTGAACAGGATGATGGCGTACCTTCGTTGTAGTAAAAAATAGCGTAATTATGAATAAAATTGCGTTGCGTAGAAAAATGTGTTTCAGGAAGTCAGAAAAGGGTAAAGGGGTCCTAGTACGTGCATTGTTTACGGGCCCCGACATGGTTAATCCGGCCCTGAGTGTGACTTGCGCGTCAAATGCTGCCAAGAACTCCCGCTGGAGAGCGCTACGAACACATATCTCCCTGAGGTGCACGGATTTTGAAGAGTGAGACGCCATTGCTTTCGTACTTCTTAGAACTATGATACTAGCAGGAAAAATTGGTATAGTTCGATTTGAAAAGCGAAGTTAATGTGCTGTCTTTGAAAATAATATAGCTATGAAAACAGACTATACGTCATTTAGTGAGAACTTTCCCTCCCAGTTCGTTTAGACGAAAACAGATTTACTTTATCTTCGGTTCTGGAAATAAAAACTAAAAACTAGCCATACTTGGGGATTGCACCCCTCCACTGTCAAAATGGTTCAAATGGCTCTGAGCACTATGGGACTCAACTGCTGAGGTCATAAGTCCCCTAGAACTTAGAACTACTTAAACCTAACTAACCTAAGGACAACACACACATCCATGCCCGAGGCAGGATTCGAACCTGCGACCGTAGCGGTCGCGCGGTTCCAGACTGTAGCGCCAGAACCTCTCGGCCCCTCCACTGTCCTCTACATCTACAAAACCTTAATCTGACCCATATTGGATGGATATCCCCCACCTAAGTTTTATAAGTCCCTCCAGATATCAGAACACCGAGCACTCCACCTGAATTTCCGCATCCCTTTACCTTTCCCCATAATGATCCTTTACCAACTCAAATTCCCATCTCACCTCACTCACACTGAAAACCTCCAAACAACCTACACTATCCGCGAACTCAGCTCCAATAATCCTGTGGTTTCCACTCTACTTTCCAATCCTCATACTCGGCTGCGCCTCTGCCAACACATCCAACCAACCTTACACCTACACACACTCCACATACTCTCCCAAAGAAATATCAACTCTCTCCCCCTCCTAGATCATGGACTCCGTCCTGAGATTTATCCATCCTACCAACTTTTAATCCACCCAACTCATTCCACGTCACCAGGTTGTAACCTCCCCTCTTACTAATCAACTAATGCGAATACATATAGTGTTTGCATATGCCTAATGAATTTGATTTTGGACAAGGCTATCTCCTCCGAAAAAATTTTTTATTGGTTAGTGGAGAGAAGTGTACAATGAGTTGTCCTAATGAACAATCTATTCTACTCCAGCATTTCCTACTTGTTTGAATTTAGGTTAAACCTGAAAACAGTACCCTCTCTCGCGTAAAGTACGAATCGAAAAGTGGTACCACATGACTCAAAGAACCACAGCAAATTCAATTGAAATACAGAAATTAATCATTATGGTCGCCAGACCAACTGGGCACTGTCGGACCAATTGCCAGAATTACTTTAAGTTACTTTGCTTTACGTTTTCTTTACTTTCTTAGCAACAATGACATTAACGCGGAATATTAGTGAACAACACTTTTAACTTAGTGAATCTTCATTATTAATTAATTTAGTTATCTTTTTGGCAAACAAGCAAAACTGCCAATGACAGCCTTTTATACAGTTTCTTGTAGCTACTTAAACAACGACACTCGGGTATTCAGTAAGTGGAAAGGAATGGACCCTAAGTAGGCGGCAATGACTCAGTTAATGAAAGATCAGGTACTCACAGTCTTCACATACAACACTTATTATTGAAATAAAATACTGAGAATGTCACTGATTAATGTCTCACAAAATTTGTAACGTGAACAAAAATACAACAACCTTAAAGTTTCAGATGTTAAGCCGCTCTCTTTGTTGTCATCTATGTCTATAGACGAAGTATCTTATTAATGGTACTCGAGCCACTTATATCTGCCACACTCGTCATGCTCCTGTTGCCTCGCCAATAGCAACTGCATCTCTCATAGGCTCAAAAGTGCACACCACTTGCATGTGTTCACTCTTACATCTCACAACCAAGTACGTTTCCTGCGTTTTCTGATATTACGTGACACTCGTGTCCAGAGACGGTGCTCCTACACAAGTTTTTACTCTTTTCCAACGATATTGCTTTTCGTAACTTTCCCAACGGGATTAACCGAGAGTAACTACATCATAACACAAACAATTTATCCAGATTACAGCACATACCACATTTGTAATTAACACAAAGTATCTATGGATTTACAGACTAAAACAAGTATATTATATTTACAATAAACATACTCGACAAAAATTTTAGGTAGCACATCTGTAGTATAGTGTCACAAAAAGTGTCCCATACTCTCTGAGTCTGTGCTGAGAGGGACAGGTCTCAGGAATGTCAGAAAGAAAAAAAATAGAAAAAAGGTAATGCATATATGCACAACACATTATAGCGTAGCTGAACCAGTATCAAGACAACTCAGTGCCCCTAGTTCTCAAATCAACTTAGTGGAACATTAGCTAAAAGGAATAAACATAAATTACAGAAAAAAGTTCATCAGGTTTGCAGTTGACTTTTATACTAATCACTTTTTACGTCAGAATACAAAAGCAAACAAAGCATTTCTTATTTATAGTGTGCATACACACATTTACATTGTACTTTGTACATATTTATACCGTATACGAATACGGTACAACAAGAACAAGAAAAGGAAAACCTTATTTACAACAAAATTTTAATATGTTTATCATAAGTACATCATCTAAATACTAAACTTGAAACTAAAATTACTTCTTATTTTAAGTTCATTTGTAACAAACTATATTTTCAGTATGTGAGTATTTGCATGCAAAACATAAACAGTAATTGAAAATTACAAAAATGTGTACTATGTACGTTGTGGAAATTAAATTTCACGCACCACTGGCACCTGCTCAGTAAGGCCGTAGCATCACAGGAGTCAGCAACTTATCACTCCAGATATAGCATTGTTATTTGTTCCGCCTCGTCACAGAACATCTTACTGTTTGCTTGCACTGAGGTTTTGTAAGAACGGTCATCTGCATTCCGTTCTCATTCTTTAGCTCACGAATAATCTCAAAGGAATCCATCGTCTAGTATCACGACATAATACTTAACACTACCCATATTACTCACAAACACTGGTACCTGTAACATAACACAACACGTCTAAGTTCATAGGAAAAATAAATTACATACACAGATTCTATTAGCATGAATTTTTACATCGAAATATTCATAAACGTAGTACACATTGCTGTCGCGATGACGAATACAAATTCATTTGCCCATGTCTTTGCTTCATATGTAGACGTACCTGTTTCAAGACATTGCTTACATATGAAGCAACACATATGTTTACAAATCTTACAAAACTGGTGAAGACAGTATGGGTCACTGAAATGAATGAAAAGATCAATTTTGAAAATCATCTGTACTCTGTACTCGGCTAATGCAATTTTAGATTCACTATATTACGTACATCAAATTGTTTACCTGAGCTTGGATAGGCCGAGCACTAAAGTGACAATATGAGATATGCCAATTATCCTCAAGGATCCATTATATCTAAACTTAAATTTGGAAATTTTGTTATCGTTTTCACTCGACTTTTTTTATTTTTAATAAGACAATAAAAAAAAAAGATTCCGTAAATATTTGACCAGAATAGCTAAGCTGAATTACCCTGTATAGTAATCAACTATAAGATCTCTACCGGTAAACGCCCACTCCCGATTCTGTAAAGAAATTGATCTCCCGAATTCTTTACAGACGAATGGAAAAACTAGTAGAAGCCAACCTCGGGGAAGATCAGTTTGGATTCCGTAGAAACACTGGAACACGTGAGGCAATACTGACCTTACGACTTATCTTAGAAGAAAGATTAAGGAAAGGCAAACCTACGTTTCTAGCATTTGTAGACTTAGAGAAAGCTTTTGACAATGTTGACTGGAATACTCTCTTTCAAATTCTAAAGGTGGCAGGGGTAAAATACAGGGAGCGAAAGGCTATTTACAATTTGTACAGAAACCAGATGGCAGTTATAAGAATCGAGGGACATGAAAGGGAAGCAGTGGTTGGGAAGGGAGTAAGACAGGGTTGTAGCCTCTCCCCGATGTTGTTCAATCTGTATATTGAGCAAGCAGTAAAGGAAACAAAAGAAAAATTCGGAGTAGGTATTAAAATTCATGGAGAAGAAATAAAAACTTTGAGGTTCGCCGATGACATTGTAATTCTGTCAGAGACAGCAGAGGACTTGGAAGAGCAGTTGAATGGAATGGACAGTGTCTTGAAAGGAGGATATAAGATGAACATCAACAAAAGCAAAACAAGGATAATGGAATGTAGTCTCATTAAGTCGGGTGATGCTGAGGGAATTAGATTAGGAAATGAGGCACTTAAAGTAGTAAAGGAGTTTTGCTATTTGGGGAGCAAAATAACTGATGATGGTCGAAGTAGAGAGGATATAAAATGTAGGCTGGCAATGGCAAGGAAAGCGTTTCTGAAGAAGAGAAATTTGTTAACATCCAGTATTGATTTAAGTGTCAGGAAGTCATTTCTGAAAGTATTCGTATGGAGTGTAGCCATGTATGGAAGTGAAACATGGACGATAAATAGTTTGGACAAGAAGAGAATAGAAGCTTTCGAAATGTGGTGCTACAGAAGAATGCTGAAGATTAGATGGGTAGATCACATAACTAATGATGAAGTATTGAATAGGATTGGGGAGAAGAGAAGTTTGTGGCACAACTTGACCAGAAGAAGGGATCGGTTGGTAGGACATGTTCTGAGGCATCAAGGGATCACCAATTTAGTATTGGAGGGCAGCGTGGAGGGTAAAAATCGTAGAGGGAGACCAAGAGATGAATACACTAAGCAGATTCAGAAGGATGTAGGTTGCAGTAGGTACTGGGAGATGAAAAAGCTTGCACAGGATAGAGTAGCATGGAGAGCTGCATCAAACCAGTCTCAGGACTGAAGACCACAACAACAACAACATGTACAAAACTGCTTAAAACATCTGATTACTTTGCAGATCAGTTAATGTATGAAATATTTGATTGTAAGTATGTAAGCAAGAAAAAGTTTAGAAAATGTTTGAAATTATGTTTAAAGTTAGTTGGAAGTCGCTGAAGTGCTCTCATTATCAAACACTGGATGAGTATACTCTGGGTAAATTGCGCTCCATTGTATGCAGAAGCTAGTTTTTCACGCATCTCAATTTTCACAACTTCATAACTCTTGAACTGTGTGCCGTACAATGGCATAATTTTACTCTTACTTTCAGTGGTATGCGAAGATTGCTGGATAAGGGGCACCTCTCCCTGCGCCGAGATCTTTGGTGGCAGCATCCCGTGTTATTCCTGAAAATTCTCTGATATTATCCACGCACGTACATCTATCTACGTCTACATGATTACTTTTCAGTTCACAATGAGCCCTTAGCAGAGAATGTAAGATACCACTTTCAAAAGATATGTCTACCATTTTCCCTCCAATGGCTCGTCGGTAGAATGAACATATAAATCTTTCCACGTAGGTTCTGATTTCTCTTACTTTATAGTGAGAGCCATTCCTTTACATGTGGTGTAAAGGGAAGGAATAAAATACTTTAGCGTTCGGAGAGTAAAACTGTTGATCATAATTTCGTCGAGAGACTTTTGATTTTGCTCCAGAGAAGAAACCTTTATTTTGATAAAAACACTTTATTTTAATCACTGCCACCCAGTTCACTGTCGTGCCGTGACACTCTCTCCTCTATTATGAGACAACGTAAATCTAGCCGCTCTTTTTTTAAATTCGTTCCATTTTTATTATCTGGTAAGAAACCCACACTGCACAGTTTCTTTAGTGGATCCTTTGCACGTGTTCTACTAGTAAAACGCAGTCTTTGACTCACATGCCATGAAACACTTTTTATAGGTAACCTATAAATATTTCGTAGAATCAGGAGCCTACATTGAAGCGACAAAAGTCGTAGATAGCGATATGCACAAATACGGATGGCGGTAGTATCGTGTACACGAAGTGTAAAAGCGCAGTACATTGGTGGAGCTATCATTTGAACTCATGTAATTCGTGTCGAAAAGTTATGACGTGATTACGGCCGCACGGCACAAATTAAGAGACTTGAACGCGGAATGGTAGTTGGAGGTAGGCGCACGGGACATTTCATTCGTAAATCTTTAGGTAATTCATTATTCCGAGAACCACAGTGTCAAGAGTGTGCCGAGAACATCAAATTTCAGGCATTACCTCGCTTGACGGACAACACAGCGACCGACGACCTCCACTTAACGGCTGAGAGGAGCGGTGTTTGTGTAGAGTTGTCAGTGGTAAAAGACAAGCAACACGCGTGAAATAACCGCAGAAATCAAGGTGTAACGTACGACGAACGTACGTGCGGCGAAATGAGGCGCTAGTGTGCTATGACAGCCGACGACCGACGCGAGTGCCTTTATTAACAGTTCGACATCACCTACAGCGTCTCTCGTGGGCTCGTGACCATATCGGTTGGACTCGACTGACAAACCATGACCTAATCAGATGAGTTCCGATTCAGAGCTGATGCTAAGGTTCGAGTTTAGCTCAGACCTCACGAAGCTATGGGCTCAAATTGTCAACAAGACGCGGTGCTAGCCGTTGGTGACTTCATAATGGTGTGGGGTGTGTTTACATGGAATAAACTGAGTCCTCTGGTCTAAATGAAACGATCATTGACTAGAAATGGTTATTTTCAGCTATTTGGAGACGTTTCGCGGCGATTCATGAACTTCATGTCCCCAAACAACAATGGAATTTTGATGGATGACAATGCGAAATGTCACTGGACCACAGTTGTTCACGATTATTTATTATATTTTTTATTTATTTAGTTATCCGTAGACATTTTAAAACGTATGGGTGTTGTCAGTTTGTGTATATTCACATATTTATGCAGTTTTGTTACATGTAGTTAAACGTTGTGAGACATAAGTTATTTACAATCATTTTTGCTGCTTATCAAAACATTATGTATAGTTAAACATTGTGAGACAAAAGTTATTTACAATCATTTTCACTAAGGAATTCACTTATAGTATAAAAACAGTATTCCTGCAAATACAATTTAAGATTTTTCCTAAAGCAGTATATATTATGTTTCTTTTATTTTCTGCGGCAGTTTATTATACACTTTTACACCTTCATACAAGAAACTGTGGGTAAGTAAAATCATAGCTCCAAAATAGAGAGCAAGTAGCTGAGTTTGCTATTCAAGAAGGGGCGAAGACAAAGTCCTAATGCTCAGAAAAACAACAGAGTATTAAGTACAGTGTACCACAAGGCTCCATTCTAGGACCAGTTCTGTTTCTACTCTTTGTAAATGACTTGGAACCGACCAGTCCACGCCATAGTTACATAAAATTCGCAAATGCCACAAATGTGATGATAAAAGGAAGGATCAGAGAAGAATTACTGCATGAGAGTAAAAAGTGCACCATCCACATTACAGACTGGTTTTCTGGAAACAATTTAGTAATAAAGTTAGAAAAAACAGCTACAATGAACTTACACACAGGGTAAAATAAAAGTCCACTAACACCAGACATAGGGTTGTTTACCAGAACCCTTGAAGATGTAAACTCTGCAAAATTTCTTCGAATATGGGTCCAAAAAGATCTAAGATTGATCCAACATGTAAAATACAGTAGAAATAAATTGAATATCATTTGTTACACTATTAAAATTCTTTCTGCTCGCACATCGAAAGAGACACTAAAAATGTATGCCTCACTCTTTACTGTGCTATGACATAATCTTTCTGGGAAATGCATGTGGCAAGCCCTTATTTAAGAAATTTCACATCCTTCCACTACCATGTCTATACATCTTACAAGTAATAATATTTGTTGCGAAAATCTTAGAAAATAGAAAAAATCTTATATCAACTAACCAGAGTATCCATTTGTATAACACAAGGAGAAAGCAGGATGTACACGTTCAACATGCATACACAACACTGAAACAGAGTGGACCACTGCAAACAGGAAACAGACTATACAATAAGCTACGTAATAACATAAAACCAATAAAAGACACTTCAAAATTTAAACCACAGTCCATAAATATTTATTGCAAAAGTGTTGTTATAGTATAGATGAACATTTTGAAACGCAAAAATTTGTTGCCAAATATAAAAAAAAGGATGAATAAAATGTTAATCAAAAATTTTACAAAAAAAAAAAAAACAACTGATTGAGTTACTTGTGTTAAATATTGTGTATGAAAGCTGAATTTTGAGCTATGATAATATTAAGCCTAAATCTATGCAAATATTCTTGTATAATTTAAAAATGTGTATTGTAAATCACAATGACTTGTTCAGTATCATATGTATACCCTGTACAACAAATGACTAAAAGGACCAATAAGCAATGAAATGAAATGAACACAGGAGGAAAACCACTTCGAACACATATCTCCCAACGAGAGACCTGTTTGTTGATACTGTCACTTTCTTGATGGATCCACAACCTCACCTCTGGTTGTAACGCTTCATCGCTATCAAAATAAAGTTACTGAAGGAGTGCTTTAAGTTTTGGCAACAGATTTAAATTGGACAGGGCCATGTCGGAACTGAACGGAGGATGATCGATGACTGTCTACAGTTGTCGCAGCGCTTCTGTGTGGTCTGGCATTGTCATGCTGAAGGAGAAGGTGCTCTTCGAATTTGTGACTTTAGTTTCCTGAGACGTCTCTCATGCACCGACGTAGTTACATTGCACACATCCATGTTACACGCTTCAGTAGCGGCAGAGAGTTGCAGCTTGCTACCAGCAAAGGAAGAAAGTCAATGTAATACTTCAACCGACATTGAGAAAAGAATAAGAAATTCGAAGGCATTACTTCTCAGCACGCCTTTGTACTCCGTCTGTTACCGCTCTGAGAGTAAATCACGTAACCATTTGCATAGTTAGACGATATTCCACAGGCGCGCATTTTATCCGCGTTGTTAGCACCCCCTTTGGCAGATGGCTGGTCTTACATATACTCAACCAACGTATGGCCTGTACGATGTGATAAGACGAATCACACTCATGCATAACTGGTATTATCTGCATCGAACAAACCCGAACTGAAATGTGGACAGGTGAACCATATAAGATGTCTGTGGAAGGGAGGAGGCGGCACCTCAGGAATAGCGCCATTACGTATGGCCAAGTGCAGCGTATTATCCGGACTGTATTGTATGTCACTGTACTCGAATGCGATACCCGCACAGGGTAATAGATTGCATTAGCTAGGAGGGTATAGTACCAGAATGCGATAGTGGGAGTGTGCGGCATGGTATGGGGTGGCACTCACATTCAAAGAAGCCTTCATAAAATTAAACTTCCCACGACTGTGAACAACTCTCAAGTTCGACGAGTGTCGAAATATATCATTAAAGTCGAACATTTGTCAGTGTCCTACAACCCAGCAGACTTGTATAATTTCTCTACATGTGGTCGTTTCACAACACAGCTCCTGACACTCGCTATTGTGAGCAACAAGAGACTTCCTGCAAAAGCGCCCTTATAGATGGGATTATACAAATATCACTCAGAAAATGTTTTAGAAATCCTATTGAAGCATAAAACTTCTCAAATAGAAGCCCCACTACCCCACGAATCGATTACGATTATGAAAACCTGTCACATATCGCTTCCACCTTCAGCTATCTCAACTGTCACGATCTAGAAATCCACTGGAAATGTTAGATGCCTTGTGTATAATGTAAAATAGTTACAAATTATATGTGGAATCACTTAGAAACACTTAAAATGCAATGATAACCAGGACATTAGATCACTTTATGTCTGCAGGAAGGATGATTGAAATTTGTTTTGTCTGTATCGATATCATATTTCCTCCACCCCAAAGCCTAGATTGCCATATCTAGGTGGGACCTCGCCGGAACACTCCGAGATGGGTGTGTAGAAATGAAGTTATAAATTTATTCCGTATAATTACTATTTATTTAGAACAGATACATAGAACCTTTTTGCTGCAGATGTAGTTGGTGCACTATATTTTTTGGAAGATTCTAAGTCTTTCAACAAGTCTTTTTTCCTTCCTTTTACGTATTTATAAAAATCCATGAAAGTAAGCTTGTAGTTAAATTGGCACCATAAGATTGATTCCAGGATGCCTGCAATCCAAATTGTATTCGTTTTTTATGTTGTGGTTGATTTTTCTCTATGAGACCTATCGTCGTATCGATAGGAACATTCGCGTATAAACCAATAATGTCGAAGGAAATCAACCTAATGTGTAATGTATCATTTAAATTTTGTTGATTAAACATTTGCTATTTTTAACAAAATGGTTCAAATGGCTCTGAGCACTATGGGATTTAACTTCTGAGGTCATCTGTCCCCTAGAACTTAGAACTTCTTAAAACTAACTAGCCTAAGGACATTACACACATTCATGCCCGAGGCAGGATTCGAATCTGCGACCGTAGCGGTCACGCGGTTCCAGACTGAAGCGCCACCCCGGCCAGCTATTTTTAACAGAAAAGTTATGTTCATATACAAACGAATCCTTAAATTTATAATGAAGACACCTAGCCAGTGTGTGACGGGCAGTACCTATCTCATTGAGTAACAGATGAATCAGGGGATTCTGTTTATGCAGGGGGGGATTCGGATTCATGTTTATGAGGCAAGTTTCAACAAATATAGAAAATCTATTCAGTAAATTAAAAAAATGGGTCATAAAATATGAATCCCAAGCCTCCCATGCTCAGAAGTCAATTCAAGCAAAATAAACAGAATCGCCCTATTCGTCTGTTAGTCTATGGGATAGGCAGCGCCCATCACACACAGGGTAGGCATCTTCATTATAAAATTAAGGATTCGTTTGTATAATGGACATAAGTTTTTGTTACAGATGGTACAGATTTAATCACCAAAATTCAAATGATAACAAAGCAAAGATGACACAGGATTGATTTTCTTTGATATTATATGTTTATACAGGAATGTTCCTGTCGATACAAATATAGCTCTCATAGAGAAGAATCTGTTACAACAAAAAAACTGTATACAGTTTAGATTGTTGAACTAATCAGTTTACTTCAAATTGTTCTCACATATACGAGGGCTATTCCAAAACTAAGTTAAAATTGGTAGTGAAATGGAAATGACTTTGAAAATGCAATGAAGCTGTACACAGATGTGTTTGACAATGTCTCTAGTATGCCCATGAATCGCGTCGCGTCACACTTCTGAGTTGAGCTCACGTGAGCGCATAAAGATACCTAGAAAATAGCGTTTCCCGCCAAGTTTCAGGGCCTGGTGAGAGATTTCGCCTAATGTCACTCTGCCGACATAACACAACTGTCATGTGGTTGCTTCTTAATGTCAATTCTTGGCTGCACTCTGCTGGGGCAATGAAGTTGGTTGGCTCAAATGGCTCTGAGCACTATGGGACTCAACTGCTGTGGTCATTAGTCCACTAGAACTTAGAACTACTTAAACCTAACTAACCTAAGGACATCACACACATCCATGCCCGAGGCAGGATTCGAACCTGCGACCGTAGCAGTCGCACGGTTCCGGACTGCGCGCCTAGAACCGCGAGACCACCGCGGCCGGCAATGAAGTTGCTCCTGCAATGTTTTCGATGGGAAGTGTTTGATCATTCACATTATAGCCTGTAACTGACTGCCCTTGAGTTTCGTCTCTGCTCACACGAACCTCTGGCACGGTCAACTAACAGTAGATCAGCATAGAGCATTGGCGAAAACCACAAGAGGCTGCCTTCTATTACGAGAGCATTGGAAAGTTGGCGCAACGCTACAACAAATATCTAAGACGGAGTGGCGACTAAGTAGAGAAGTAGCTGGAAAGTATTTCTAACTGTTGCAAATAAAACATATTTGATTGTCACACTGGTTTCCATTTCGCGACCGATCGGAACTTACTTTCCGAATAGCCCTCGTAATTATTTCACATTCAATGACAAATGTACATTCAGCCTCATGGTTTGGTTATGGGTAGTGCGCTCGCTGAGTTTTGGCAGATGTTCTCATCTACGTTCTCGAAATAACATTTTTCAATTCCAATTCGGAATTACGTCAAAAAATTTGTTTTTATGCAGCATATTTTGTGGGTATTATCATTGTGTTCTACAGTAATGACCATGAGTTAGAGCTAATTTTCAATACGTTCATTGACTTGCTTTACAAAAGAACTACAAAATGAAAAATACTAGCTCAATTTTCTCGGTTTAACAATTTTTATAGAAACATCTTCCGTAGGGAAACATATTCAGACAATGTCATCCCTTCCGACTCGACTCATCCAAATGCATGTATGTTAGGGCTTTTTTTCATTCTGCCAAGCACTGTATAGTAACCACTCCTTTATAGCCTATTAGTCAGCGAAATGAGCTAAAGGTGATTCAGTCTATCGCAGTCAACAACGTATATGACCAGGGGATGGTGATTTACATCTTCAGTATGAAATCTCAAAAATGCTCGACTCTGAGCAAAAACATTTCCTCTGACAATAAAAAAGCTATTAAAATCATGTCTATTCCACTCTTGGGAAATGTCTCTTACAGGATTAAGCGTCTAGTAGTGAAAAATTGTAACTGTTATGTTTCCTTCTCTACAGACAACAGTCTCAAGAAAAGACGTCTGCATACAATGGAAAAAGGTGATTGGTTTTCCAAATCAGGCGTCAATAAATTGACCTGTAATGATTACCCATGTAATTACTTGGTCAAACAGGAAGAGCTGTGAAGACGAGATATATTCTACGTTTGCCGAACACTGCTCATTGGTAACCATACCCCATAAAGTTCGGAATTTACAGTTATTTTGCACAGAGAAATCAAAGGGCACAAGTTGGGTCTTCGGGAAGAACTAGAGACCTACAAACATCTAGAGCTCTCGGACGGAAATTTGCTGAATGGCCAGCTGAATCTTGCTCACACACAATTTTTTTTTAAGTCTTCAAATCTACACTGTGCATAAAATCTTGAAACGGTTGGTGGTAGCCTTTGCGAGTTGTTCATTCCTAAAAATTAGGATATACATAAATTGTGCATATGTGTTCGTTCTATTTTACCAACTCGTGTTATGTACATTTTTCACTATACGATGACCCATGCACTAATTTCTTTTCATCGTCACGTACGTTTGTCACGGCGTCTTCACGCTTTACTACCGTTTGTACGATAATGTACTTGTGATTTTTTTAAGGGTTTCAATGTAAGTTAGTGTATTTTGCTTTACAATAGCGTTCTTAACGTTCTTTATTTCTCACTGTTCTCTCACTTACCTCCCTCCTCCCCCTCAATGCACTTCCGCTTACAGACCGTTTATGCAGCAAGCGTCTCCTGTTTTGTGTTCGTGGTGTTCACACTCTCCGTTTCTTGTCAGCGTGCAGCTCGTAACAAGACCTGACATTTTACTTGATTGGCTTCATTTCTGAATTTTAACTACTCTTACTTGGCAAGCTCTGTTCATATGTGCCAGCATGTTTAATTAGTAGTGACGTGTACTGACAGCATGTTTTCACTGGACAAATGCCAGATCGCTTACTCATTTATTGGTTTTCCAGTGCGAAATTTTAATAAGTACTAGCTTTTATTCTTTTGGTTATCTATTACGACATGTTTGATATTCCCGCACCTTTGTGGTGTTCTGCTCTCTATATGATACGAAATTTTGACATGTATGTTTCCACGTTTTTAGTTATTGCTATTACAATATCTTCACGTTAATGTATTTCTGAAGAAGAGAGTTTACATCCATCGAAACCAAGGTCAAAGGTAAGAGTAAATCTACTGATTAGCTGATCCCTAACCATCGCTAAAGCACAGCCGTGTTCAAAATATTGTTTTTTATATGCTTTAAATTCAGCATTTATTTCACACAATCCAGTTGGAGCACTAATATTTGTACACTTAGGAACGCCTTCTGTAAACTCCACTTGTATGGAATTTCTGTTTATAGGAATAATACTAGCCGACTTAGGTACAGCATATATAGTATGAAGGCTTTCACGACCGGATGACATATCTTCTGGTAAACCTTCCGGGATGTAAGGTCGTGGTCCATGAAACTCTTCTCCTAACGTTTCGTCCAGAGCTGCGCTGGACATCTTCAGAGGGGTGTTTCTCCTCCGGTGAGTCTTGCCGACTGACGGGTCGGACGTCTGAGAGCGACTTATATATCGTAGAAAGTGGGCGTGACCAGAGTTACACGTGATATGCAGAGATAATCTTTGTCAGAGATAAAACTTAACTATCGATCGTAATCTCGTCACGGATAAAACTGTCTAGCAATTCTGTAGTCCTACTGTCCAATTATCACTAAGTTTCATGGTCTCTTCTTTCCGATTAAAATTATCCCTATGTTCATATATTTCAATTACTTCTCTACAAAGCCGTGGGTAATAGTTCGTCGTCGTAGATAAAATTTTTGTTTCGGAAAACTTCACTCGATGATTTCCTGACTGAAAAGCGTGTTCTGCTACAGCCGATTTATCTGTTTTTCCTAATCGGCAAAGACTTCTGTGTTCTTTTAACCGTGTATTTACGCTTCTTTTTGTTGTTCCAATATAAACTTTACCACATGTACACGGAATTTTATATACGCCACTGGCTGATAGAGGAGGCGTTTATCTTTTACAGACCGGAGAACATGACAAATTTTCTTCGTTGGTCTAAAAACAGGTCTAATATCATGTTTACTTAAAATCTTTCCAATCTGATCCGTTACTTTCTTTATAAAAGGGAGAGAGACTGTATTCTTTCATCGTTTTTCGGGCTTGCCCTTAGGCTTTTTGTTGTTTGGGTTGTTTTGTTGTAAACCTCTGGAAAGTAATTTAACCAATGGCGAAAGAAAGGCTCTGAGAGATTTAAATGCAGATGAAGACATAGTGATTGTTCCTGCTGATAAAGGGAATGCTACCATCGTTTTAAATACAGAAGATTATCAAAGCAAAATTTTGAATCTTTTAACGTCAGGACAATACAAAAAACTTAAGAAAGATCCTACAGCCAGCATACTACGGAAAACAAATAATCTGATAAAATCGGCCACTTCTATTCAAAAAGAAGAAAAAAGAGCTTTATTGAAGACTGAAGCTATACGTCCTAGACTCTATGGCCTACCCAAGGTACATAAGAGGGACCTTCTTCTGAGACCGATTGTTAGTGTTATCAATTCTCCTACGTATGAAATAGCAAGATATCTAGCAACTCGTTTACAACCATATATTGGAAAAACTGACTCATATATAAAGGACTCACGTCATTTTATAGAGAGAATTGAAGGTTTAATACTGACTCCTGAAGATATTTTAGTAAGTTTTGATGTAGTATCTTTATTTACTATGATTCCAGTTAACGAAGTTATGAATTTTATAACGGATATTTTTCCAGAAGATCTGACTGCTCTTTTCAGACATTGTCTTACTTCCAGTCAGTTCCAGTGGAATAATGAATTTTATGAGCAACTTAATGGCGTAGAAATGGGTAACCCATTGGGTCCTGCAGTAGCTAATTTCTACATAGAGAAATACGAACAGTCAGCCTTGGAAAAAGCAGATAAGAAACCATCTCGCTGGTATCGGTATGTAGACGATACATTTGTGGTCTGGCCACATGGTAGAGAAACCTTAGACGAATTTTTTGATTACCTTAATAATATAAATCCAAGAATCCAGTTTACCATGGAGAGAGAAAATGATAACAAAATACCGTTTTTGGATGTTTTAGTTTACAGATGGAAGATTGAAACAACAGATTTTCAGAAAAATAACACACACAGACAGATACTTACATAAAAACTCTAACCACCATCCACAACAAAAGAGAGGTGTGATTAAAAGTCTCGTTGACAGAGCCAGACGGATTTGCGCGCCGGAGTATCTAGACGTCGAATTAAAACATCTGAAGCAAGCTTTTGAGAAAAATGGCAACTCAAAGAAAGAAGTAGCAGAATTCTGCACCCAAACAACAAAAAGCCTAAGGACAAGCCCGAGAAACGATGGAAGAATACAGTCTCTCTCCCTTTTATAAAGAAAGTAACGGATCAGATTGGAAAGATTTTAAGTAAACATGATATTAGACCTGTTTTTAGACCAACGAAGAAAATTTGTCATGTTCTCCGGTCTGTAAAAGATAAACGCCTCCTCTATCAGCCAGTGGCGTATATAAAATTCCGTGTACATGTGGTAAAGTTTATATTGGAACAACAAAAAGAAGCGTAAATACACGGTTAAAAGAACACAGAAGTCTTTGCCGATTAGGAAAAACAGATAAATCGGCTGTAGCAGAACACGCTTTTCAGTCAGGAAATCATCGAGTGAAGTTTTCCGAAACAAAAATTTTATCTACGACGACGAACTATTACCCACGGCTTTGTAGAGAAGTAATTGAAATATATGAACATAGGGATAATTTTAATCGGAAAGAAGAGACCATGAAACTTAGTGATAATTGGACAGTAGGACTACAGAATTGCTAGACAGTTTTATCCGTGACGAGATTACGATCGATAGTTAAGTTTTATCTCTGACAAAGATTATCTCTGCATATCACGTGTAACTCTGGTCACGCCCACTTTCTACGATATATAAGTCGCTCTCAGACGTCCGACCCGTCAGTCGGCAAGACTCACCGGAGGAGAAACACCCCTCTGAAGATGTCCAGCGCAGCTCTGGACGAAACGTTAGGAGCTGAAGAGTTTCATGGACCACGACCTTACATCCCGGAAGGTTTACCAGAAGATACAGCATATATACACACACCTATCCACACATTTAACTCCACATCTTCATCGTAAACTTCATGTTCTAGGACATTCTTGTCAATATCATTGATGAGTGGGTTAGCATACCTACACTGTAGGCTGTCTCTCTCTGTGGAGATCCGTATTGCATTGTACAGACCATGCAGGTTCGTGACACTTGGACGCTTGAAATATACACGTCGTGTCGGGTCTTGAGATGTTAACTTCATCGTTTCATCGCCAAACATGTCAACGGTGGATACATTAACGTCGATATGCAGCACTATTTTGGAAAATATATTGTGTTCGAACATTATGAATTACCTCGAAAAGAACGTTCTATTGACACACAGTCAACATGGATTTAGAAAACATCGTTCTTGTGGAGCACAAGTAGCTCTTTACACACATGAAGTGTTGAGTGCTATTGACAAGGGATTTCACATTGATTTTGTATTTCTAGATTTCCAGAAGGCTTTTGACACTATGCCACGCAAGCGGATGGCAGTGAAATTGAGCGTCTCAACTATGTGACTGGATTCGCGATTTCCTGTCGGAGAGGTCACAGTTCGTAGTAATTGACGGAAAGTTATAGAGAAAAACAGAAGCGATTTCTGGCGTTCTCCAAGGTAGTGTTATAGGCTCTCTGCTGTTACTTATCTATTTAAACGATTTAGGAGACAGTCTGAGCAGCCGTCTTAGGTTGTTTTTCAGATTATGCTGTCGTTTATCGCCTAGTAAAGCCATCAGAAGATTAAAACAAACTACAAAGCGATTTAGGTAAGATATCCGTACGATGCGAAAATTGGCAACTGACACTAAATAATGAAAAGTGTGGGGTCACCCACGTGGGTGTTAAAGGAATCCGTTAAGCTTCGGTTATGCGATCAATCAGTCAGCTCTACAGGCCGTAAATTCAACTAAATAACTACGAATTAATTGGAAAGAGAACATGGAAAATGTTGAGGGGAAAGCGAGACAAAGACTGCATATTATCGGCAGAAGACTTGGAAAATGTAACAGATCTACAAAAGAGACTGCCTACATTACGCTTGTCTGTCCTCTTTTGGTGTGGGATCCTTACCAGACAGGATAAACGGAGTACACCGAGAAAGTTCAAAGAAGCGCAGCACGTTTTATATTGTCGCGAAATAGGGCAGAGTGTGTCACTGACATGACACAGGATTTGGGATGGACATCATTAAAACAAAGACGTTTTTCGTTGCGGCGAAATTTCTCACGAAATTTTCAGTCACAAACTTTTTCTTCTGAATGCGAAACTATTTTGTTGACGCCGACCTACGTAGGGGGAAACTGTCAGCATAATAAGAGAATCACGTTTGGTACGGAAAGATATAGATGTTCGTTTTTTCCGCGCTATTCGAGATAATAGAGAATAATTGTGAAGGTGGTTCGATTAACTCTCTGCCAGGCACTTAAGTGTGATTTGTAGAGTATCCATGCAGATGTAGACCTATTGCTGCTGAAGACTCGATGTACGAGTATTTCAGCTTGCTGTACGATTGATCCTACTCCATATCACGGAACTGCACTTTTATATATCGCTGGGCGTTCTATATTTCCACTAGAACTTTGAAGGTCATGTCAGTCGGTAAACCTTTATAACATGCTTCCATACATTGGCGGTTAGTTGATAAATAACGTTGAACAACACCCTCTGTAACGACTTGGCTGAGGCTGGACAATCGGTGCAGGCGTTTGGTACAGCGGGAAGTCGAAGAATGGAAACTATTTCGTGTCCTGCTCCGATATATAAGTGCTGCATCAGGGAGCTTATTTGTATGCTGAATGAATGGTGCCAATGGTGGATATAATGGAAACTCGAAGTTTGGAAGCAGGTCTCCATGCTGAATTGATTTCCACTCCACCATCTCGGGGGAGCTGCATCAGGGAGCTTGTCTGTGTGCTGACTTGATTTCTGCTGCTGATGCTGCTCGAATATACTTGATCTCCACCCCAGCATGTGAGGAGCTGCATCAGGGAGCGGGTCTGCAGGTCATTTTGATATCTGCTGCTGTTCAAATGGACACTGAAGCGCCAAAGAAACTGGTATAGGTATGCATGTTCACATACAGAGATGTGTAAACAACCAGAATACGGCGCTGCCGTCGGCAACGCCAAACAGGGTGTTACAAAAAGGTACGGCCAACTTTCAGGAAACATTCCTCACACACAAAGAAAGAAAATATGTTACTTGGACATGTGTCCGGAAACGCTTACTTTCCATGTTAGAGCTCATTTTATTATTTCTCTTCAAATCACATTAATCATGGAATGGAAACACACAGCAACAGAAAGTACCAGGGTGACTTCAAACACTTTGTTACAGGAAATGTTCAAAATCCCCTCCGTTAGCGAGGATACATGCATCCACCCTCCGTCGCATGAAATCCCTGATGCGCTGATGCAGCCCTGGAGAACGGCGTATTGTATCGCAGCCGTCCACAATACGAGCACGAAGAGTCTCTACATTTGGTACTGGAGTTGCGTAGACAAGAGCTTTCAAATGCCCCCATAAATGAAAATCAAGAGGGTTGAGGTCAGGAGAGCGTGGAGGCCATGGAATTGGTCCGCCTCTACCAATCCATCGGTCACCGAATCTGATGTTGAGAAGCGTACGAAGACTTCGACTGAAATGTGCAGGAGCTCCATCGTCCATGAACCACATGTTGTGTCGTACTTGTAAAGGCACATGTTCTAGCAGCACAGGTAGATTATCCCGTATGAAATCATGATAACGTGCTCCATTGAGCGTAGGTGGAAGAACATGGGGCCCAATCAAGACATCACCAACAATGCCTGCCCAAACGTTCACAGAAAATCTGTGTTGATGACGTGATTGCACAATTGCGTGCGGATTCTCGTCAGCCCACACATGTTGATTGTGAAAATTTTACAATTTGGTCACGTTGGAATGAAGCCTCATCCGTAAAGAGAACATTTGCACTGAAATGGGGATTGACACATTGTTGGAAGAACCATTCGCAGAAGTGTACCCGTGGAGGCCAATCAGCTGCTGATAATGCCTGCACACGCTGTACATGGTACGGAAATAACTGGTTCTCCCGTAGCACTCTCCATACAGTGACGTGGTCAACGTTACCTTGTACAACACCAACTTCTCTGGCGCTGACATTAGGGTTATCGTCAACTGCACGAAGAATTGCCTCGTACATTGCAGGCGTCCTCGTCGTTCTAGGTCTTCCCCAGTCGCGAGTCATAGGCTGGAATGTTCCGTGCTCCCTAAGACGCCGATCAATTGCTTCGAACGTCTTCCTGCCGGGACACCTTCGTTCTGGAAATATGTCTCGATACAAACGTACCGCGCCACGGCTATTGCCCCGTGCTAATCCATACATCAAATGGGCATCTGCCAACTCCGCATTTGTAAACATTGCACTGGCTGCAAAACCACGTTTGTGATGAAAACTAACCTGTTGATGCTACGTACTGATGTGCTTGATGCTAGTACTGTAGATCAATGAGTCGCATGTCAACACCAGCACCGAAGTCAACATTACCTTCCTTCAATTGGGCCAACTGGGAGTGAATCGAGGAAGTACAGTACATACTGACGAAAACTAAAATGAGCTCTAACATGGAAATTAAGCGTTTCCGGACACATGTCCACATAACATTATTTCTTTATTTGTGTGTGATTAATGTTTCCTGAAAGTTTGGCCGTATCTTTTTGTAACACCCTGTATAAGACAAGTGTCTGGCGTAGTTGTTAGATCGGCTACTGCTGCTGCAATGGCACGCTATCAAGATTTAAGTGTGTCTGAAAGTGGTGTTATAATCGGCGCACGAGCGGTGAGACACAGCATCTCCGAAGTAGCGATGAAGAGGAGATTTTCTACTACAACAATTTCACGACTGTACCATGAATATCAGCAATCCGATAAAACATTAAATCTCCGACATCGCTGCGGCCGGAAAAAGATCCTGCAAGAACGGGACCAACGACGACTGAAGAGAATCGTTCAACGTGACATAAGAGCAGCCCTTCCGCAAATTGCTGCAGAGTTCAGTGCTGGGCCATCAACAAGTGTCAGCGTGCAAACCATTCAACGAAACATCATCGATATGGGCTTTCGGAGCGGAAGGCCCTCTCGTGTACCCTTGATGACTGCACGACACAAAGCTTTGCGCCTCGTCTGGGCCCGTCAACACTGATATTGGACTGTTGGTGACTGGAAACATGTTGTCTGGTCGGACGAGCCTCGTTTCAAGTTGTATCGAGCGGATGGACGTGTATGGGTATGGAGACAACCTCATGAATCCATGGACCTTGCATATCAGCAGCGAACTGTTCAAACTGGTGGAGGCTCTGTAACAGTGAGGAGAGTGTGCAGTTGGAGTGATATGGGACCCCTGATACGTCTGGATATGACTCTGACAGGGTGACACGTATGTGAGCACTCTGTCTGATCGCCTGCATCCATTCATGCCCATTGTGTGTGCCATGCGAGGTAGCCGCGCGGTCAGGGGGTCGCCTTGAACGGTTCGTTCGGTCTATGGCGCCTTGCCACGGTTCGCGTGGCTCCTCACTTCAGAGGCCCCTAGTCCCCCCCGGGCATGGGTGTGTGTGTTGTTCTTAGCGTAAGTTAGTTAAAGTTAGATTAAGTAGTGTGTAAGCCTAGGGACCGATGATGTCAGCAGTTTGGTCCCGTAGGAACTTACCACGACCATGTCCATTGTGCATTTCGACGGCATGGGTAATTCCAGCAGGACAATGTGACACCCCACACGTACAGAATTGCTACAGAGTGGGTGCAGAACACTCTTCTGAGTCTAAACAATCCAGAAGGACACCAAACTCCCCCGACATGAACATTATTGAGCATATCTGGGATGCCTTACGACGTGCTGTTCAGAAGAGATCTCCACCGACTCCTACTCTTAAGGATTTACGGACAGCTCTGCGGGATTCATGGAGTCAATTCCCTTCAGCGCTACTTTAGACATTAGTCGATTCCATGCCACGTCGTGTTTCGGCACTTCTGCGTGCTTGCGGGGGCCCTACACGATATTAGGTATGTGTAAGATTTTCTTTGGCTCTTCAGTGTATTAGGTGCTACATTGTCTACATTATGGAGCTATTGAATCGAGGGAGAAATAAAAGAAAACTATGAAAAACGCACGCGCGCACACACACACACACACACACACACACACACACACACACACACACACAACGAATAGTTAAAATTGAGTGTGAGCGTGAGGAATTGTTTAATACTTACAATTGAGTGTGAGTGAGTTTCTTCTGCTTGGAAATGATTTATCTCTGTTGATGCTGCATGATGACGATCAACTTTTCCCTATGAAGTACAGGCCACAAGTGGTGAGCCCAGTTGATGGCTAGTAAGCCTGAATGATGAGATTGAGTGGTGGAGTAAATGACTGCAGTGTCACGAGAGTTGGAACAAATATTCTGGACTAGGCTCATATCCCCCAGTCAGTCATCTTTTGAGTTTCATTAATGGATTCTAAGTTTAGAACCATGCTGGTTAGTACCTGTAGAACAACGTTATAGAAATACTGTGCTAATATATCACATGTGACTAACATGCTAGAAATTCACAATAGAGACTTCTTCTTCTGAAGTGTTCTGATATTTTAAAAGAAGTTGGGACTTTAACAAATTTATATGAAGCAGGAAATTGATCAGTGGAGACTATGTAACACTTTAGCTCATACATGTTACAGCAAAACGCATTGCATCGAAATGTCTTCCAATCTATGCACGATGCCCAACAAAACGCGCTCCAGCTGCAGCAAACTACACTCTCCATCATCATCACAAGACAGTCAGTGCTCACACCACCACACAAGCTGCCATGTTTTACAGTGCTAGTTGGCAGTTTGTGAGTGGAACTTCCTATCAGCATGGTCAAGTTGACCAATATATTCTTTATTGCTAGTGAACATGGGCGCTATGGGTAAATGGAAAATCTGTTGGAATGTTAGATATCCTATGTAAAATGTAAAACACTTATAATTTGTGTGAGAAATCACTTAGAAATGGCGTAATAGCCCAGAGATTAGATCACATTCTACTTATAGGAAGAATTGTTGGAATTTAACGTTTTGTCTACATCGATATCAAATTTTCGTCGCACCAAGGTGTCCCTACAGTGAAAATCCGTGTTAGTTAAAAAATAACACTGTCATCCAGCAAAAGAACGTGTGAATCGCTGCAACAACTTGCAGAGAATGCTACAGTTAGTTCGGAACTTTCTGCAATCTGAATTTGCCATGAGACTACTGTTTGAATCTGTTCGATCTACTGCTACTATTACTAGTACTATTACTACACAGCCACCAATATGGTAGTGTGCCAACTGAGCCAAAGGTACCAACATGTATGTATGTATGTACATTTTTCTATACAAGCATCACTACAGTACATCAGAAATCAGAGGTGTGATGTGCGGCTTCTGGTGTGTGTAGTGTTTAATACGAAATTTCCGTCTGATCAAAGAGTGCTGACAGCAAAAATCGGTGTTTGTTAAAAATTATAGTGCCACCCATCAAAAGAGTGAGTGACTCATTATGGTACAGCTGTTTGAAAAACCTACAATTAACTGAGAATCTGTTTCAATCTGAATTCGTTATGAGGTCTACTGTTTGAATCTGTTGACTCTACTACTACTATTACTACAACCGTTAGTATGGTACTATACCACCTGAGCCAAATCGACCCACGCATCTGTATGAACTATTATAGCACATTTTTCTGTACCAGCACCCTTCAAATTAATCAGAAGTTAGAGGTGTGATTGCAAGTTCTGGTGAGTGTTGTGGTAGAGACTTTGGTGCTGCCTCTGCTAAGCCTCAAGCCTTAGAAAGATGACTATGTATACTCTGAAAACCTGCAACAACACTCTCTAGAGAATATCTTATATTGCTTCTAGTCGATCCGATTTGTTATTCCACTTGCATTTGTAACAGTTTGGAGGGGGGGGGGGCAATATGTGGCTCCGTCAAATAGCTTCAGACATTCAATAATGGTGAACCTGTACGACTTGCACTCTGCAATGTGGATCGTTATGGAGAAACTCAGTCTATGAATTTGTGGTGGATCTGGGTGGGAATAAGTCGTAGCGCAATGGCTAAGGCAGTTAGTGTAGGTAACACGCATTTTACTACCACCACAATACGGAGAAAAGTCCATGCACACACAACAACTGTTCAGAGTGAACTGCTCAGCCGTAGATAGTCTCGTTGCAGATGCTCTCACTGTTGCACTGCTGACCAAAGAGTTGCCTTCCTCATTGCAACGGTTATTGATAGTGCAGCCGCAACAGGGCCTCCACACCCTCCCCCCCCCTCCCCCCCATCCCGCTGACATTGTGGAGCATTGGAAGGACAGGGGCTGGGGAAGGTCGCCAGATTGTAGATGACGTAATCTTCGTGTATCTGCGCGAGAGCAGCCGTACCATGACTGGCTGCTACGCAGAACACGGCTGGATCGTTTTTTAGAGAGAGGGCGGACGAGACTGTGTGCCTCTATCCTCACTCCTCTTTCAGTACGGGTGGTACTGTGTGAGAAGGGAGTCAGTCTGGCTGGCTGTGGCATAACTGTTGGTCTGCAGTGGAACGGTGTGGTGGTAGCAGGGTCATGTTTGCGGTTGCTTCAACCTCCAATTGTGCGAGCGGGTGCATATGTGGGTTCTTAGCGACTGTGACGGTAAGCACTCTGTCAGATGATAATCGTGACTTGACCGTGCTCGGTTCGACATTGTGGCGGAGTTTGTGGCTGCGAAAAAATTATCTATGAGGCTGACTCAAATGAAAACCTGAAATTTGTAATAAATCGAAATTTCGCGCCGTTATCCTGTAAGTTGGCAAGCGTGCTAAAAACAGCGTGCAGAATGGCCTGTAGCTGGCGGCATAGTGTAGATGCACACATGCCGTCGCAGTATCAGTATAAAGGTGGCCGCCCCACTTGTGTCTTGACCAGGGAAGGACAGCGCTCTGTTATTCGGTTTTTGTGTAGTGAAGGTGTGAAACCTATTGAAATTCATCGACGAATGAAAGTTCAGTACGGTGCTGCATGTTTGTCACGGCAGCAAGTCTACGAATGGAGTAGGAAGTTCGCAAATGGTGTGACTTCAGTGGAAGATGCTCCTCGTCGGACACAACGAGTTGTGACTCTATAGAACATTGCAGCAGTTGAAGCCATAGTGAAGGAAAACCGCCGACTGACACTGAATGACATTGCAGCATGTTTACAGAATAGTCATGGGTCAGCACACCACATTGTGCATGATGTACTCCAGTTTCACAAAGTGTCGGCAAGATGGGTGCCACGGCAGCTGACTCCTGAAATGAGAGAACGACGTGTCGATGCTTGTGAAGAACTTCTTCGGCGCTTTGAACGAGAAGGTGATGGCTTCCTTGCAAGAATCGTTACTGGGGACGAAACCTGGATTCACTTCCACCAACCGGAAACGAAGAGAGCGAGCAAGGAATGGCGCCATTCCTCGTCACCAGAACCAAAGAAGTTTCGAACAGAACCATCGGTAGGGAAGGTTATGATGACTCTCTTTTGGGACGAAAAAGGCATCATTTTGGAGCATTACATGCCTAGAGGGACCACTGTCACCAGTGCATCATACACAGATCTCCTAAAAATCATTTGTGGCCTGCAATCAAATCAAAGCGTCGTGGATTGCTGTCAGCAGGTGTCCTTTTGCAACATAACAATGCAAGGCCCCACACTGCCAGTGCAACAGTTGCAACAATCACAGACCTGCATTTTGAGTCTTCCTCATCCATCATACTCACCAGACCTTGCCCCAAGTGATTTCCATATGTTTGGACCACTCAAAGACGCAATGGGAAGAAAGAAGTTCCGTTCTGATGAGGAGGACTACTCAAAGAATATTTTTCTAAAGGAATTTATGCACTTTGTAAGCGCTGGTTCAAAAATGGTTCAAATGGCTCTGAGCACTATGCGACTTAACTTCTGAGGTCATCAGTCGCCTAGAACTTAGAACTAATTAAACCTAACTAACCTAAGGACATCACACACATCCATGCCCGAGGCAGGATTCGAACCTGCGACCGTAGCGGTCACGCGGTTCCAGACTGAAGCGCCTTTAACCGCACGGCCACACCGGCCGGTAAGCGCTGGAGGACTTGCATTGAGCGTGGGGGAGATTATGTTGAAAAGTGATACAGCTTTGTACCACTTCTGCACAATAAATAATATGTAAAAAAATATTTAAGGTTTTCATTTGACTCACCCTCGTATATAGGGACCCATGTCGACATGCCATTCCCCCTCCCATCCTTCAATGCCAATGAACACGTTGATCTGTTTCATTATCACGTCTTCTTGTTGAGATTGCAGCGCATCGAGGTTAACTAAGAAAGTTTTGTTTTCGTTCAACGTATCAGATTCACAGGTGTGCCCTCGAGGAACGTGAGAATTGCCACTAGTGTGTGTCGTACCTTCGTCGATTGTGCCACTTATATCCCGCAGAATTCACGCTGGTGTTGGCTCCGCCTTTTATCACTCTCTGGGGCCCTCAATATGGTGGCTGCAAAGCAGGACGGATTGTGTCATACCGTAACATGACATAATCACAGTCTTTTCGAGTTGAATGTTCAAAAATTTTGGGTGAGCCATGCGCCTGCAGACTGCAGAGGTGACAGTCTAAGGCATGTGATGTGCTGTCTAACATTGCAGACGACAGTAGATACCTCTTTGTCCAAGGGAAGTTGCTCGGCAAGATAAATTCAACTGGCATCCGCTAATGAAGCACAGAGGGCTTCCTTATACGCAGAATGCAAGCCTAAAAGCACCCCCATGGTAAGCATTCTGTCCAGTGTGCCAATGATTGCTGTTTATAGTACAGGATGCCAGCACTCCTGCATCCCTTTGTTTTGAGAATGATAAAGATTAAACACTGTGGTGCAGAAATGCTGGACACCGCAAAGATTACAGACTTCAGTTGACGACGTCGGTTAGTCATGATGGAAGCAGGGCGGCTGAAAAGTGAGATCTACGACTGTACAAATGCTCCTGTTGTAGTTTCTGCTCTCATTTCAGAGAATTATGGCTTTGACCCATCGGGTGGCTTAGTCAATTGCACAGAGAATGTACTGGAAGCCTCCCGACTTTGAGATGAGTAGAATTACGTCAGAGCCCTTAGGTAACACAAATTGATCATGTTTCAGCTTTCTTACAGCGTTGGCAAGTTGTACAAGTTTGTGTCCAATTTTTGCTGTCTTGTTTGATGTTTAGCTGTACAAAATGGTTCGTTATTAGTTTGGTTGTGGGATGTGTCTCCACGGTGTTACAGTCCTTGTAGTCAGTTGGAGATAGATTTCAAGTTGAGTGGGACGGGGGCTGTGATGCAGTTTTGATACACGTCGCACCTACCTAAGGTATCACCTACCTAAGGTATCACTAATTGATCATGTTTCAGCTTTCTTACAGCGTTGGCAAGTTGTACAAGTTTGTGTCCAATTTTTGCTGTCTCGTTTGATGTTTAGCTATACAAAATGGTTCGTTATTAGTTTGGTTGTGGGATGTATCTCCACGGTGTTACAGTCCTTGTAGTCAGTTGGAGATAGATTTCAAGTTGAGTGGGACGGGGGCTGTGATGCAGTTTTGATACACGTCGCACCAAACTTGGGCAGAGGAGTCGAATTAGGTCAGAGCCCTTAGGTATCACTAATTGATAATGTTTCAGCTTTCTTACAGCGTTGGCAAGTTGTACAAGTTTGTGTCCAATTTTTGGTGTCTCGTTTGATGTTTAGCTATACAAAATGGTCCGTTATTAGTTTGGTTGTGGGATGTATCTCCACGGTGTTACAGTCCTTGTAGTCAGTTGGAGATAGATTTCAAGTTGAGTGGGACGGGGGCTGTGATGCAGTTTCGATACACGTCGCACCAAACTTGGGCAGAGGAGTCGAATTAGGTCAGAGCCCTTAGGTATCACTAATTGATCATGTTTCAGCTTTCTTACAGCGTTGGCAAGTTGTACAAGTTTGTGTCCAATTTTTGCTGCCTCGTTTGATGTTTAGCTATACAAAATGGTCCGTTATTAATTTGGTTGTGGGATGTATCTCCACGGTGTTACAGTCCTTGTAGTCAGTTGGAGATAGATTTCAAGTTGAGTGGGACGGGGGCTGTGATGCAGTTTTGATACACGTCGCACCAAACTTGGGCAGAGGAGTCGAATTAGGTCAGAGCCCTTAGGTATCACTAATTGATGATGTTTCAGCTTTCTTACAGCGTTGGCAAGTTGTACAAGTTTGTGTCCAATTTTTGCTGTCTCGTTTGATGTTTAGCTATACAAAATGGTTCGTTATTAGTTTGGTTGTGGGATGTATCTCCACGGTGTTACAGTCCTTGTAGTCAGTTGGAGATAGATTTCAAGTTGATTGGGACGGGGGCTGTGATGCAGTTTTGATACACGTCGCACCAAACTTGGGCAGAGGAGTCGAATTAGGTCAGAGCCCTTAGGTATCACTAATTGATCATGTTTCAGCTTTCTTACAGCGTTGGCAAGTTGTACAAGTTTGTGTCCAATTTTTGCTGTCTCGTTTGATGTTTAGCTATACAAAATGGTCCATTATTAGTTTGGTTGTGGGATGTATCTCCACGGTGTTACAGTCCTTGTAGTCAGTTGGAGATAGATTTCAGGTTGAGTGGGACGGGGGCTGTGATGCAGTTTTGATACACGTCGCACCTAACTTGGGCAGAGGAGTCGAATTAGGTCAGAGCCCTTAGGTATCACTAATTGATCATGTTTCAGCTTTCTTACAGCGTTGGCAAGTTGTACAAGTTTGTGTCCAATTTTTGCTGTCTCGTTTGATGTTTAGCTATACAAAATGGTTCGTTATTAGTTTGGTTGTGGGATGTATCTCCACGGTGTTACAGTCCTTGTAGTCAGTTGGAGATAGATTTCAAGTTGAGTGGGACGGGGGCTGTGATGCAGTTTTGATACACGTCGCACCAAACTTGGGCAGAGGAGTCGAATTAGGTCAGAGCCCTTAGGTATCACTAATTGATCATGTTTCAGCTTTCTTACAGCGTTGGCAAGTTGTACAAGTTTGTGTCCAATTTTTGCTGTCTCGTTTGATGTTTAGCTATACAAAATGGTCCATTATTAGTTTGGTTGTGGGATGTATCTCCACGGTGTTACAGTCCTTGTAGTCAGTTGGAGATAGATTTCAAGTTGAGTGGGACGGGGGCGGTAATGCAGTTTTGATACACGTCGCACCAAACTTGGGCAGAGGAGTCGAATTAGGTCAGAGCCCTTAGGTATCACTAATTGATCATGTTTCAGCTTTCTTACAGCGTTGGCAAGTTGTACAAGTTTGTGTCCAATTTTTGCTGTCTCGTTTGATGTTAAGCTATACAAAATGGTTCGTTATTAGTTTGGTTGTGGGATGTATCTCCACGGTGTTACAGTCCTTGTAGTCAGTTGGAGATAGATTTCAAGTTGAGTGGGACGGGGGCTGTGATGCAGTTTTGATACACGTCGCACCAAACTTGGGCAGAGGAGTCGAATTAGGTCAGAGCCCTTAGGTATCACTAATTGATGATGTTTCAGCTTTCTTACAGCGTTGGCAAGTTGTACAAGTTTGTGTCCAATTTTTGGTGTCTCGTTTGATGTTTAGCTATACAAAATGGTCCGTTATTAGTTTGGTTGTGGGATGTATCTCCACGGTGTTACAGTCCTTGTAGTCAGTTGGAGATAGATTTCAAGTTGAGTGGGACGGGGGCTGTGATGCAGTTTTGATACACGTCGCACCAAACTTGGGCAGAGGAGTCGAATTAGGTCAGAGCCCTTAGGTATCACTAATTGATCATGTTTCAGCTTTCTTACAGCGTTGGCAAGTTGTACAAGTTTGTGTCCAATTTTTGCTGTCTCGTTTGATGTTTAGCTATACAAAATGGTCCGTTATTAGTTTGGTTGTGGGATGTATCTCCACGGTGTTACAGTCCTTGTAGTCAGTTGGAGATAGATTTCAAGTTGAGTGGGACGGGGGCTGTGATGCAGTTTTGATACACGTCACACCAAACTTGGGCAGAGGAGTCGAATTAGGTCAGAGCCCTTAGGTATCACTAATTGATCATGTTTCAGCTTTCTTACAGCGTTGGCAAGTTGTACAAGTTTGTGTCCAATTTTTGCTGTCTCGTTTGATGTTTAGCTATACATAATGGTCCGTTATTAGTTTGGTTGTGGGATGTGTCTCCACGGTGTTACAGTCCTTGTGGTCAGTTGGAGATAGATTTCAAGTTGAGTGGGACGGGGGCTGTGATGCAGTTTTGATACACGTCGCACCAAACTTGGGCAGAGGAGTCGAATTAGGTCAGAGCCCTTAGGTATCACCAATTGATGATGTTTCAGCTTTCTTACAGCGTTGGCAAGTTGTACAAGTTTGTGTCCAGTTTTTGGTGTCTCGGTTGATGTTTAGCTATACAAAATGGTCCGTTATTAGTTTGGTTGTGGGATGTATCTCCACGGTGTTACAGTCCTTGTAGTCAGTTGGAGATAGATTTCAAGTTGAGTGGGACGGGGGCTGTGATGCAGTTTTGATACACGTCGCACCAAACTTGGGCAGAGGAGTCGAATTAGGTCAGAGCCCTTAGGTATCACTAATTGATCATGTTTCAGCTTTCTTACAGCGTTGGCAAGTTGTACAAGTTTGTGTCCAATTTCTGCTGTCTCGTTTGATGTTTAGCTATACAAAATGGTCCGTTATTAGTTTGGTTGTGGGATGTATCTCCACGGTGTTACAGTCCTTGTAGTCAGTTGGAGATAGATTTCAAGTTGAGTGGGACGGGGGCTGTGATGCAGTTTTGAT
Source organism: Schistocerca americana (assembly GCF_021461395.2). Classification (NCBI taxonomy): domain Eukaryota; kingdom Metazoa; phylum Arthropoda; class Insecta; order Orthoptera; family Acrididae; genus Schistocerca; species Schistocerca americana. The sequence goes on from NC_060119.1 coordinate 782,938,913, forward strand.
ACACGTCGCACCTAACTTGGGCAGAGGAGTCGAATTAGGTCAGAGCCCTTAGGTATCACTAATTGATCATGTTTCAGCTTTCTTACAGCGTTGGCAAGTTGTACAAGTTTGTGTCCAATTTTTGCTGTCTCGTTTGATGTTTAGCTATACAAAATGGTCCATTATTAGTTTGGTTGTGGGATGTATCTCCACGGTGTTACAGTCCTTGTAGTCAGTTGGAGATAGATTTCAAGTTGAGTGGGACGGGGGCGGTAATGCAGTTTTGATACACGTCGCACCAAACTTGGGCAGAGGAGTCGAATTAGGTCAGAGCCCTTAGGTATCACTAATTGATCATGTTTCAGCTTTCTTACAGCGTTGGCAAGTTGTACAAGTTTGTGTCCAATTTTTGCTGTCTCGTTTGATGTTTAGCTATACAAAATGGTTCGTTATTAGTTTGATTGTGGGATGTATCTCCACGGTGTTACAGTCCTTGTAGTCAGTTGGAGATAGATTTCAAGTTGAGTGGGACGGGGGCTGTGATGCAGTTTTGATACACGTCGCACCAAACTTGGGCAGAGGAGTCGAATTAGGTCAGAGCCCTTAGGTATCACTAATTGATCATGTTTCAGCTTTCTTACAGCGTTGGCAAGTTGTACAAGTTTGTGTCCAATTTTTGCTGTCTCGTTTGATGTTTAGCTATACAAAATGGTCCGTTATTAGTTTGGTTGTGGGATGTATCTCCACGGTGTTACAGTCCTTGTAGTCAGTTGGAGATAGATTTCAAGTTGAGTGGGACGGGGGCTGTGATGCAGTTTTGATACACGTCGCACCAAACTTTGGCAGAGGAGTCTAATTAGGTCAGAGCCCTTAGGTATCACTAATTGATCATGTTTCAGCTTTCTTACAGCGTTGGCAAGTTGTACAAGTTTGTGTCCAATTTTTGCTGTCTCGTTTGATGTTAAGCTATACAAAATGGTTCGTTATTAGTTTGGTTGTGGGATGTATCTCCACGGTGTTACAGTCCTTGTAGTCAGTTGGAGATAGATTTCAAGTTGAGTGGGACGGGGGCTGTGATGCAGTTTTGATACACGTCGCACCAAACTTGGGCAGAGGAGTCGAATTAGGTCAGAGCCCTTAGGTATCACGAATTGATGATGTTTCAGCTTTCTTACAGCGTTGGCAAGTTGTACAAGTTTGTGTCCAATTTTTGGTGTCTCGTTTGATGTTTAGCTATACAAAATGGTCCGTTATTAGTTTGGTTGTGGGATGTATCTCCACGGTGTTACAGTCCTTGTAGTCAGTTGGAGATAGATTTCAAGTTGAGTGGGACGGGGGCTGTGATGCAGTTTTGATACACGTCGCACCAAACTTGGGCAGAGGAGTCGAATTAGGTCAGAGCCCTTAGGTATCACTAATTGATCATGTTTCAGCTTTCTTACAGCGTTGGCAAGTTGTACAAGTTTGTGTCCAATTTTTGCTGTCTCGTTTGATGTTTAGCTATACAAAATGGTCCGTTATTAGTTTGGTTGTGGGATGTATCTCCACGGTGTTACAGCCCTTGTAGTCAGTTGGAGATAGATTTCAAGTTGAGTGGGACGGGGGCTGTGATGCAGTTTTGATACACGTCACACGAAACTTGGGCAGAGGAGTCGAATTAGGTCAGAGCCCTTAGGTATCACTAATTGATCATGTTTCAGCTTTCTTACAGCGTTGGCAAGTTGTACAAGTTTGTGTCCAATTTTTGCTGTCTCGTTTGATGTTTAGCTATACAAAATGGTCCGTTATTAGTTTGGTTGTGGGATGTATCTCCACGGTGTTACAGTGCTTGTAGTCAGTTGGAGATAGATTTCAAGTTGAGTGGGACGGGGGTTGTGATGCAGTTTTGATACACGTCGCACCAAACTTGGGCAGAGGAGTCGAATTAGGTCAGAGCCCTTAGGTATCACTAATTGATCATGTTTCAGCTTTCTTACAGCGTTGGCAAGTTGTACAAATTTGTGTCCAATTTTTACTGTCTCGTTTGATGTTTAGCTATACAAAATGGTCCGTTATTAGTTTGGTTGTGGGATGTATCTCCACGGTGTTACAGTCCTTGTAGTCAGTTGGAGATAGATTTCAAGTTGAGTGGGACGGGGGCTGTGATGCAGTTTTGATACACGTCGCACCAAACTTGGGCAGAGGAGTCGAATTAGGTCAGAGCCCTTAGGTATCACTAATTGATGATGTTTCAGCTTTCTTACAGCGTTGGCAAGTTGTACAAGTTTGTGTCCAATTTTTGGTGTCTCGTTTGATGTTTAGCTATACAAAATGGTCCGTTATTAGTTTGGTTGTGGGATGTATCTCCACGGTGTTACAGTCCTTGTAGTCAGTTGGAGATAGATTTCAAGTTGAGTGGGACGGGGGCTGTGATGCAGTTTTGATACACGTCGCACCAAACTTGGGCAGAGGAGTCGAATTAGGTCAGAGCCCTTAGGTATCACTAATTGATCATGTTTCAGCTTTCTTACAGCGTTGGCAAGTTGTACAAGTTTGTGTCCAATTTTTGCTGTCTCGTTTGATGTTTAGCTATACAAAATGGTCCGTTATTAGTTTGGTTGTGGGATGTATCTCCACGGTGTTACAGTCCTTGTAGTCAGTTGGAGATAGATTTCAAGTTGAGTGGGACGGGGGCTGTGATGCAGTTTTGATACACGTCGCACCAAACTTGGGCAGAGGAGTCGAATTAGGTCAGAGCCCTTAGGTATCACTAATTGATCATGTTTCAGCTTTCTTACAGCGTTGGCAAGTTGTACAAGTTTGTGTCCAATTTTTGGTGTCTCGTTTGATGTTAGCTATACAAAATGGTCCGTTATTAGTTTGGTTGTGGGATGTATCTCCACGGTGTTACAGTCCTTGTAGTCAGTTGGAGATCGATTTCAAGTTGAGTGGGACGGGGGCTGTGATGCAGTTTCGATACACGTCGCACCAAACTTGGGCAGAGGAGTCGAATTAGGTCAGGGCCCTTAGGTATCACTAATTGATCATGTTTCAGCTTTCTTACAGCGTTGGCAAGTTGTACAAGTTTGTGTCCAATTTTTGCTGTCTCGTTTGATGTTTAGCTATACAAAATGGTCCGTTATTAGTTTGGTTGTGGGATGTATCTCCACGGTGTTACAGTCCTTGTAGTCAGTTGGAGATAGATTTCAAGTTGAGTGGGACGGGGGCTGTGATGCAGTTTTGATACACGTCGCACCAAACTTTGGCAGAGGAGTCGAATTAGGTCAGAGCCCTTAGGTATCACTAATTGATCATGTTTCAGCTTTCTTACAGCGTTGGCAAGTTGTACAAGTTTGTGTCCAATTTTTGCTGTGCGGCATACTATTTTCAACCCAGTCTTGGTGGTACATAAGAGGTTGCGTATTTGTTCGTTCCATTGTTATTTTTTTTGGCTAGCTCATCATAGTCGATATCTATTGAGAGTACGTTTATGTGGGAGAGACAGTCTGTGACGACATTGTCTGCCCCACGAAGGTGCTAGACAACGATCATAAACAGCGTTATATACAGCAATCCAGGTGTCGAAAACGTCATGGGCAGCCGTCTTTTTGTGGCTATGAGTGGAATCCGCCAATGGCTGGTGAGTAGTGTAAATAGTAAGATGTCTGCCCCTTATGTAGTTTTTCAAATGACACACCGCTGCATACATTGCCAATGCCTATCGCATACTGACCATTTGTGCCGGGACTCATAGGTTCCGCGTGAGGGGGGGGAAAGAATAAACCGTTGCTGCACCCCTGCTATAGAAGCGGTCGCGCGGTTCCAGACTGTAGCGCCTAGAACCGCTCGGCCACCTCGGCCGGCCAACTGGTGGATGAGGATGCCTTCGTTTGTAACTGAATAGTCAAGGAAGATAACGTCGAATTTTTGTAGGAGGCATTTTGTTGTCGTTGTTCACGATGCCGAAACGTTTCCGTGCTTCCAAAATGATTGTGAGACGTTCCTCATGTACATGCGAGGAAGGGGAAATAACTTAAATATCGTCCAGATGCGCATAGCAGGAATGGAATTTGATGAGAATATTGTCTACGAAAGGCTGTAAAGTTTGCGCCGCGTTTTTCAGGCTGTAGGGGATGAAGACAAATATATAAAACATAAATGGAGTGATGATCGCCGTCTATTGCACATTCCCCTTGTCCATAGGGATCTGCAAGTAACCTTTTGTAAATCTAAAACATTCAACTCGTTAGCACCTGGTAAGGTGTGGGTGAAGTCTTGAACGTTCAGGATCGATTATCTGTCGGATATTGTACAAAAATTGAGCACCTGATAATCGCCACATAATCCATACGCATCGTCCTCTTTGGGGCGAGATGGGAGGGCGAAGTCCAAGAGCTGTCAGACTGTCTGCTGATTCTGGCTTGTAGCCGCCTTGACTGCAAAAAGTCTGTATGGGGAAGTGTAACTGAATCATCGATAAACTATCGATTAATCGATAGTATCTGCATTATCATCACTATTGGTTGGATCGTTTATAATGTAATTCTTTTTCAATTGGCGTCTGAAAAATTGTCGGTTCCTGTTACCTCTTTGGCGTTTGGAGTGCAGAGGGATAGTAGATTGTGTGGAGGTATGTAATCAACAACAAATGTGGTGGCGCGTTAGCCAATGTAAGTTGTTTGTAAACTATGTTGTTAATGGATCGGTCGCTGTAGGGAGGGGTTGTGAAAGAGGGAACTTTCTTGTTTGTCTTCTTATGGTGACAACTCACGGTCGTGCGCATCTCGTACCGATCAGATGCTTATGGTAAAAATTACAAACGTAAATAACATGGATTAATGAATGTGCGTTATACTGCTTTTCATCTTCAAATGTGTGAGCTTGCTTACTTTTGCGAGGAATTCAAATATAAATAAGGCTGTTGCAATACAACGCAATTAACAGAGGAAAAAATTACATTTTAAAAATTTGTTAAGTGTTTCTGATTGTACTATAAAATGCATTTCAAAATAGATATAATTATTGTCGTTATTAATTAAACACACCTCATACTGCCTCTTCTGTTTCTGAGTCCTCATTGTACTTAAAAGTGTTTTCAGTTGTAACCGTTAATGTGTAATGTGATTCGAAAACACAAAACACTGACGCAATCCTAATGCTTCTGCGTCACTTCTGCTTTTGCAGAAGCACAAATGTCATTCATATCTTGGTTTCCCACGTTATGGTTGATTAGCGGTTCTTGTTCCTTCAAGGATACACCAGCTCCCGCGAAACTGAATACAGTAAAATCACAACCCATCAAGTGTCAAGTTTTCTTATTTGTATGCTCCTGCGAAACTGAATATAGTAAAAGCACAACCCATCGAGTGTCAAGTTTTTTTTATTAATATGGTGGCTGGACATAATCATTAAATTATAAAGCTGTATTTGCTTTCACAGCATTGCACTGCATATTCACAACTAATTCGGCCGAAATGTAAATGTTTCAGTGGATGTGAGACAAAACTAATCTTTTCTTGCCAATAGTTGACTGTGAATGTCCAGGAATGTTTGTGCAAAACTCCAAATCCTGTAGATATTTCTTAAGCTCTTTTCCGTTAATGCTGAAACCCCTTGCTTGAAACTTGTTCATCGTGTGAATAAGCTCACCATTTTTTTTCTTTCGAGTTTACATCATTCTGTAAACTGATTAATAATTTTTCTAGCGTCACGAGGAAGAATTCTGCCTCTAAAGCTTCTAGTTCTACGGGGGATCGTAGGAGGTGACCTCAGTGTGCCAACAACGGCTTCTTCGTCTTTCATTTCGTTATTTAAACGCCACTCAACAGGATTATTCTTCATCACTCAACTATAGTGCCACAGATGTTGAATCACTGTCGTTGGCAGCAGTGAGACGAAGAGCACGTAATGAAAAAGTGTTTCAAATGGTGCCGACGTGAAACGATCAGTACTTTCCGCACGCCACCGATAGTCGCTGTTGGTTGACGAAATTCAGCGCTTCCAAGATTATTTTGTTTACGTAAGAGGTGCGTAAATAGAGTTTTTTGTTGTTATTTTGAAAGTAAACTGTGAAAATCAGTCATCTGTGTGGAATTTTTTCAATAAAGTTAGAGATACTAGTCAGTTTGTAAAGTGTACCACCTGCATTAAAGATCAGAGAACAGGATTAATTTAAGAGACCACTAAAAAGGAAGCATAGTGAAAAACTAGAAACCACGAATTAGTAACACAATTGAAAGGTGGGGGATCAACTTGTGAACTAGATCAAGTGCAAGAGGTGCAACAAAAGAAATCGAGAAGCTCTATAAAAAATTATTTTAACAGAAGTCAGTTGTACGATGCCGGTTCAAAAGTAAAAACAGAACTTGATTCTCTTTATGCACAAATAATTGCTATCGAAATGCTGCCATACAGTGCTTCCGACAATCAAGATTTGAAGAAAATTGTTTATACCTTAGACAGCAGATATGAGTTGCCAGATAAAACCACACTTAAATGTATACTGATCTCAAAACTATAGGAAGAGATAAAAAATAAATTGGAGAAAGCCATTACAAAATTTAATTTTTTTTTTTTTTTTTACTGTTACAGCGGACATGTGGAAATGCAACGCGAATGAAGGCATACTGTCATTGACTTGCCACTTTATTATAGTCGAAAAATTAGTTTCACCCACATTGAAAGTGACAAAAACTGCAGGTCCTCGCAACGCAGAATATACGGACATGTAAATAACATTTTTTTAAAAATGTTTCTTTCTTTATTTCGTCAATGCCATGATGAATATCGTTACACTCTTATGATCGGTACATGTTGGTGTAAGTCAGGTCGGCGTAACTTGTATTTCTTGGCAGTTCCACCCCTCTCCTCCCCCACTGCTCCTCGCCCCACTTGTCGATAGAAATCTGAAGCCGTCGTGTCATTTGTGTTCTGTTCACGGACACTGCCAACCGTAACAAATCATTGAATAATTGCGTTTCAGCAGGCTTAATATACACTCCTGGAAATGGAAAAAAGAACACATTCACACCGGTGTGTCAGACCCACCATACTTGCTCCGGACACTGCGAGAGGGCTGTACAAGCAATGATCACACGCACGGCACAGCGGACACACCAGGAACCGCGGTGTTGGCCGTCGAATGGCGCTAGCTGCGCAGCATTTGTGCACCGCCGCCGTCAGTGTCAGCCAGTTTGCCGTGGCATACGGAGCTCCATCGCAGTCTTTAACACTGGTAGCATGCCGCGACAGCGTGGACGTGAACCGTATGTGCAGTTGACGGACTTTGAGCGAGGGCGTATAGTGGGCATGCGGGAGGCCGGGTGGACGTACCGCCGAATTGCTCAACACGTGGGGCGTGAGGTCTCCACAGTACATCGATGTTGTCGCCAGTGGTCGGCGGAATGTGCACGTGCCCGTCGACCTGGGACCGGACCGCAGCGACGCACGGATGCACGCCAAGACCGTAGGATCCTACACAGTGCCGTAGGGGACCGCACCGCCACTTCCCAGCAAATTAGGGACACTGTTGCTCCTGGGGTATCGGCGAGGACCATTCGCAACCGTCTCCATGAAGCTGGGCTACAGTCCCGCACACCGTTAGGCCGTCTTCTGCTCACACCCCAACATCGTGCAGCCCGCCTCCAGTGGTGTCGCGACAGGCGTGGATGGAGGGACGAATGGAGACGTGTCGTCTTCAGCGATGAGAGTCGCTTCTGCCTTGGGGCCAATGATGGTCGTATGCGTGTTTGGCGCCGTGCAGGTGAGCGCCACAATCAGGACTGCATACGACCGAGGCACACAGGGCCAACACCCGGCATCATGGTGTGGGGAGCGATCTCCTACACTGGCCGTACACCACTGGTGATCGTCGAGGGGACACTGAATAGTGCACGGTACATCCAAACCGTCATCGAACCCATCGTTCTACCATTCCTAGACCGGCAAGGGAACTTGCTGTTCCAACAGGACAATGCACGTCCGCATGTATCCCGTGCCACCCAACGTGCTCTAGAAGGTGTAAGTCAACTACCCTGGCCAGCAAGATCTCCGGATCTGTCCCCCATTGAGCATGTTTGGGACTGGATGAAGCGTCGTCTCACGCGGTCTGCACGTCCAGCACGAACGCTGGTCCAACTGAGGCGCCAGGTGGAAATGGCATGGCAAGCCGTTCCACAGGACTACATCCAGCATCTCTACGATCGTCTCCATGGGAGAATAGCAGCCTGCATTGCTGCGAAAGGTGGATATACACTGTACTAGTGCCGACATTGTGCATGCTCTGTTGCCTGTGTCTATGTGCCTGTGGTTCTGTCAGTGTGATCATGTGATGTATCTGACCCCAGGAATGTGTCAATAAAGTTTCCCCTTCCTGGGACAATGAATTCACGGTGTTCTTATTTCAATTTCCAGGAGTGTATTTTCTTATTCATTACTACACATAAGCAACACATTTGAACATAGATGACCGTATAATGCGCTTTTTCGAAACATTGTGACTTCCGCGCCCGAAGTTTTCACTCGAGAGCTTGTGCGACAGCAGACTATCAAGTGAGAAAAGAACGCGAATCCCAACACCGTCTGAACCAAAATTAATATAGTATAGCAAAATCAGCTGGTAGTGGTGTTACAATTACTGTGTTTTTGTCTTCCGGGTATATAAGCAACTTGCTTTAGGGGCAATTTATGCGAAAGTGCTTCCATTGTGTTTGCGAATCGGAACAGAACTAAAACTTTCAATGCTTAGAAAACAGCGTCAATATTAATGCATATTAACTTTTTATACCCGGGATCCACAGTCATGTAGAACTTTATAAAAGACATCTTATTTACGCCAGTGACTTTTCCACTTTCTTTATTTCACGATTGCAATTTCGGCCATAAGCCATTATCAAGTGAAGATGTTATGGCTATTAGGCCATGTCAATCTAAAATGAGCTAACACATTTATATGTCGTTGTCATTACTGTTAAATACATTGGTGACGCTGGTACATAGTGCGAGCACACATATCCATATGTCATAGAACAACATTGAGTTTAGTGCATATATGACTAGTGATGGGCCAACGAACATGAGTGTCTGCAGACTATGTCGTTGTATGACATATGGATATGTGTGCTCGTACTATGTAATAGCGTCACCAATGTATTTAATAGTAATGACAACGACATATAAATGTGTCAGCTAAATTTAGGTTGACATGGCATAATAGCCATAACATCTTCACTTGACAATGGCCTAAGGCCGAAATTACAATCGTGAAATAAAGGAAGTGTTACAGTCACTGGAGTAAAAATGATGTCTTTTACAAAATTAATGCATATATTTGTCAAAAAAGACTAACCAGAGCAAGTTGTAAATATAGGCCTTACTAACGGAATCGGAATTTTCCAGTGGTAATGGAAAACTCTCAGTTGTTGTACAGTGAAACCGACGAATCTATCAGGTTCTCCCAAGTGCAAACTTTGAGCGGCGCGGGTATATTGTAGGAATATATCGGTATGATGGGAGAAGGTGACAACACTGCTGTCTCTCGCCGTACCTTTCCTTATTCTTCATGAGTACCGTATTGCACTCTTTATACCGCTCCGTGCGCTTCCCCCTACGAGGCACCCAACAAAATTTCTACAAGCTACACACTTTATGTCGATTGCACTTTGATCACAAGTGCTGCTGATCTTAGCGATGTAGCAGCTGTAGCACTGCAGTAAAGTGCTGGCCCTTTTGCTTTGTACTGAGTGTGAACTCATCTGAGAAAAAACATAATGAGTGAAGAAGCCAACCTTGATCTCTTCAGAGCAGTTTCAATCTTGTTATTCCCATGTGCAGTTTATACCGTATCTGCTGCGGATCATGAGCAAGCATGCACACCTAACATAGCAGCATTGCGTGGCAGACAAGTAAACACATCCCCTCTCGAATCCCTATTCATCATGGCGACCTTCCTCTTTTTCTTCTTCTTCCCCTTCCTGTTTTCATCGTGCTTCTAACACGCGGAAGCTCAGTGTAACATCGACAAGTAATATATTCGTCCAATTTTTGTGAGAATTTCTTTTTATATATGAAAGTAATTTTTCTGATAACAAGACGTTGAAAAAAATGATTTTTTTGACAATATTATGCAAAATTTTGGACATACTGGGAAGTTACTTGAAAATTACATTTTTTTCGGGTCATCAGTAAATCTTACTAGAATACAATACCCGTGGTAAGACAGCGCTGAAGTTATGAAAGAGCTGGATAAATGTTAAGGATTCGAATTCAGCCTGTTTTGCCCACTGTATCAACTTAACAGTACAAGATTGTTTCTGAGCAGAAACATTTTCCAAGATTTTATTGAAAACAAAGGCTGATTGTGACTTTCTTTCGTAGCTCTACATTAGCCAGTGACAAAAAGAGCAAACAAAAAAGAACTGAGGCTGATATAAGAGGTGCTTACTCGATGGAACAGCTCATGCCACACGCTCAAAACAATTTTGGAAGTATATAGTGAGCTTGGGATTGTGATCAATGAGAGTTCAAAAGCACTGCCTACCCTCATAGCAGAAAATTACTTAGCCGTACAAGAACTAAGAGATCTTCTTGAAACTTCTGAAGTAGCAAATCTCAGGGGAGTCCTCGTACATCACGGCTTCCTTAATTATACCTCTTCTACGAGGTATTGCTGCAAAGTTTTCAGACTTGTAAAGCACCTGAACCACTAATGAAGGACGAAGTGCTCTGGATTAATTGATTAAATCAGTCAATAAAAGAGTGAAGCCATTAAACACATTGACTGCTAATATGCTTATGACATTATTAGATCCTAGGTTTAAAAAACTTGTTTCAGGACATTTCAAGAAGCAGAGAACGCTGCAGAAGTACTTCAGAAAGAGTATGCTGCAATCATCGCGTCAACTACAATAGTAATACCTCAAACAGAAGGAGTCATGAGCAGTGCCAATATGTCTACTGATACGTCTAACGTCTAATAGTTTGCCAATTAGCAACAGCGTAACGTCGATGTTGTTGCACCAGTCAGCGACTCCATAATTTACACACATCAATATTTTGAAAAACCTGTAATAGACAAGCATGTTTGTGTATTAGAGTATTGTGAAAAGTCTAATAGTATATTGCGTATAATTGCCATTAAATTTTTTTGGTGTCCAGCGACCTAAGTTCCTGCAGAGAGGGTTTTCTCCAAGGCAGTATAAATAATTACTTAAAAACGCAACAGACTAAAGGATTAGAGTTCAAACAACTTACATGTATCTTCTAATGTTGTATTTTAAAGAAAGCAGACTAAAGTACAAGAATTTAAATACTTTACATTTTATAAAACAAAATTTGCATAAAAATTCTTCGAAAGGTATTTTTCATTTGAAATACCTGCCCAAAACAGTAGATAGTTAATCGATGCATCGATAGTTTCTAAAAGTACGATCGATAAAATCGGATGTGTCAACTATAGATGTTTAAGTGATATAGTATGGAGCCAATCGTTGCGCTTTGTGGTGGCCTGGAGGGCCAGGCATAGTATTAATCTAATTTAAAGTTCAATGTTAGATAGTACTCTGTTGCAACATCATACGAGTGTGTGTGTGTTTGTGTGTGTGTGTGTGTGTGTGTGTGTGTGTGTGTGTGTGGGCGTGTGTGTGTGTGTGTGTGTGGGCGTGTGTGTGTGTGTGTCCATGTTGTAGTTTTGGCACTTGCTGTCCTCATTCGTGTTTGTGAAGCTGGAATGACGTGACTGTGTGGTTAGGTTCGAACATGCAAGATTGAGCTTGTCTGCAGTTGAACGAATTTCAGCATGCAGTTTGTGATTCTCCCTGCATAGACTGATTGTTTCCTTTCTGAGTTTTTCATAACACGGCATGATTTGTCATAAACCGATTCCATCGCCTGGCAGTAGCAGAGGAGTCGTAGATGGTTCTACATCTACATCTACATTTATACTCCGCAAGCCACCCAACGGAATGTGGCGGAGGGCACTTTACGTGCCACTGTCATTACCTCCCTTTCCTGTTCCAGTCGCGTATGGTTCGCGGGAAGAACGACTGCCGGAATGCCTCCGTGCGCGCTCGAATCTCTCTAATTTTACATTCGTGATCTCCTCGGGAGGTATAAGTAGGGGGAAGCAATATATTAGATACCTCATCCAGAAGCGCACTTGGACAGCAAGCTGCACCGCGATGCAGAGCGCCTCTCTTGCAGAGTCTGCCACTTGAGTTTGCTAAACATCTTCGTAACGCTATCACGCTTACCAAATAGCCCTGTGACGTAACGCGCCGCTCTTCTTTGGATCTTCTCTATCTCCTCTGTCACCCCGACATGGTACGGATCTTAAACTGATGAGCAATACTCAAGTACAGGTCGAACGAGTATTTTGTAAGCCACCTCCTTTGTTGATCGACTACATTTTCTAAGGACTCTCCCAATGAATCTCAACCTGGTACCCGCCTTACCAACAATTAATTTTATATGGTCATTCCACTTCAAATCGTTCCGCACGCATACTACCAGATATTTTACAGAAGTAACTGCTACCAGTGTTTGTTCCGCTATCATATAATCATACAATAAGGGATCCTTCTTTCTATGTATTCGCAATACATTACATTTGTCTTAGGGTCAGTTGTCACTCCCTGTACCAAGTGCCTATCCGCTGCAGATCTTCCTGCATTTCGCATGGTTATTGTAAGCAACAACGAGGTTTGGTGCCTGTTGGCCAGTGTCTGTCAGAGGGTGCTGTGTGTATTGTGGTGGGCACCAGTGATACCGGTCGTGGACACTCCACTGTTGTAGTTTGTCAGTATCCAATGTGTCAGTTCCAGAGAGAGATGGTAGTGGCGAAGATTGTCTGCCCCCAAGACAGGTCCTCTGACGTCTGTGACCGAAAACTGTCTTGGGAATGCGTCACAGAGACCTAGGTCTCCATAAATTACAACAGGAGAATCGTTTGCAGCGATACGTCAGACAGCAAGTGTATTTAACTCTGTTGTAGAGTCCTCACAGGGGATGGTACTCACCTCTGAACCAGTGTCAACGAGAATGTATTGGTTGTTCAAGGGATCCAATATGTAGAGTCTGCCATCGTCACGTGGACTCAGGACAAAATCAGTTAGGCCCAAGAGTAGTGACTGTAGGTGACCTTCAATCTGGAGTGCCTATTGCAGATAGTGTTTCAAGTTAGGATGATAGTACAGTGGCGAGAAGCAGCGTGCTTTGTCGCCAAAGTGTGTGTGGAACCAATCCTGGCTAGGCCACATCATCTTGCCTGGGCATCGAATGTTGTTAGTGGCTGGGACAAATTTGTTTTGACAGACTGGAGGTCACGGCTAACAAGATGGATGCTGGTGGCTACATCCTCGGTAGTGTCTGAGTGCTTGGGTTAGCTCAGATGCTTGTGGTCACGTGTCATTGCATGATCCTTGGTTGTGCTGCTGGCTGCCATTGTTATTCGGGAAATCCATGTATTGTCGGTGTTGTAACGTAACTAAAAGCCTGTCACCCAAAATTAATTTGCATTCCGTGATTTTGTTCTCATGCGAAATCATGGCCTGTTTTTGTGATAGTACCTTGAAGAGGCACAGCGTACATAGCGCGTTGTCTGTTGACGTAGTTACTGCTATGGTGTCTTGTCTACGCTGTTGAGTGACACTGCCACATCGGATATGCCATCAACTGGAGGTGTCTGTATGATATCATTGATGTCATTTCCTCTGTGTGGCTCTGGAGAGTTGCTGTCAAAGACGTCATACTTGTGCGGGATGCACATGATGATCGTAAATCACATCTCTGGTTGGGCTGGGCGAAATGGTGGCAGTTTGGGGTGAGATCCCATGAACTAATGCTCCACAGAAATTATGTCGTACATGTGGTGGCATGTGAGGTCAGAGAATGATGGTGAACAAGCTCCTCTGATCCAATCGCGGCGTGGAAGAGATTTCCAAAAATCTCCTCTCATAGCCCAGGCAGCGGGGCCCCACATGATGTTATGAGCAGGTGTGGCTGGAATGTTCCCAGTGTGGCTGCCCCAAGATAATTGAATGGTGTGCCTCTGTGTCTGTCTGAAACGTTCCGTGGCACAGTGTGTTGGTGGTATGAAAAAGTATTTCACTCATTACCGAAATCGACTGCGTGGTCAGCAGTCGTTACACTTCTTTTTTTTTATGCAAGGTCCATTGTTATTACCTCCAGCACGATACAGAAAAACAACAATTTTGCATTTCACACCTACTGGTGGCTGTTCCTGTTGATTTGAAGCACTAAACGAGGTAGTCACTGTAATTGTGTATTGGCTCCATTGTCGGAACATGATTAGCCGAAGTACATTGAGTAACGACAGTAGCTGCTGATATCGCACAGAGTCACCAATGTGATGGACCCGGGCAGGTATACTCGTAGCAGAATAACAAAGGAAGCTAGTGTAGATAACATGCATTTCATTACCAGCGCCATGGCATAGAGAAAATCCCGTTCAGAGTGAACTGACACAACCAAAGACAGTCTCATTGCAGGCTCTCTCCCTGCTGACAAAAGAGCCTCCTTCTCCTTTGCTACGTTTATTGATTCTATAAGCGCACATATGTGGATAAAGGGACAATACAAAAAGAAAAACATAAAAAACACGAAAAATCTGTTCCTGGCACTTGTTTCTTGTGACACGGTAGCACTTTGGACACTGCACCATAAGGCCTTAGGTGTACACAAGCATTTCACTGTGGGTGGTGTATGGTTATTATATCAATAGGTCAGACGTGTGATCTGTAAGAGCAGCTTTACACATCTTCATATTATGTTCGTACATTAGATGCACAAAAGAAACGAAAAACACGAATGTCTAAGCCTTTGTTCACCTAATAGTGTTATACTATACTAAACACAAGAAGGGCCTCTGAAGCTTGCCTTACAGTACACTAAAATATTTAAAATTAATGTAATTGCCGGCCGCTGTGGAAGAGTGGTTCTAGGCGCTTCAGTCTGGAACCGCGCTGCTGCTACGGTCGCAGGTTCGAATCCTGACTCGGACATGGATGTGTGTGTTGTCCTTAGGTTAGTTAGGTTTAAGTAGTTCTAAGTCTAGGGGACTGATGGCCTCAGATGTTAAGTCCCATAGTGCTTAGAGCCATTTGAACCATTTTGAATGTAGTTATGAATTAATACAAGAAAGAAAAAAATGTAAATATGGAAACTGCAGATATGAAACTCTCCTCTGCATTCAGCAACCTTTCTGATATAGGAGAAGAGAAAAATATCGTTTACAGTAACATTGGGAACACTTAACCACAAAACGTTATTGTTATACTGGGTGATCATTAATAAAATCGACAAACTGCAAAGACGGATTCCTGACTGGAAATGGAGGAGAAATGGTCCTATGAACATGTGTTCAGAAATGCGTCGTTGCCACAGTAGATGGCGCTGACGAATGAAAGTTCTTCTGACCAAGTGTCATGTGTTCCTTGTGTGTTGCAGGCAACGTACTGTCAGAAGCAGAATGGTCCGGTATTCACGTAGGAAAAAAAGCCAAATAGGTGTTTCTGCATGGTCAAGCAAATGGAAACAGTCGACAGGCAGCACAGCTATACCAAAACAAATACCCTCTAAGACACCAAACACATCATACAACATATGAAGCCCTTTTTGGGGTTTTGTATAACCACAGGTCCTTTTAGACAGACGAGTGTTCTGAGAGGCGGCGGACTGTGCATATACCGTGTTAGGAGGACTGGGTTCTACAGGATATTGCGACGAGCCTAATACAAGTTCCAGACAAGTGGCCAACCAACATGGTGTAAGCCAAAGTACGATTATGTGTATCATGCATGACAACTGCTACTGTCCCTATCATCTGGAACAAGTGCAAGGATTATCAGTAGCAGTTTCCCCTCTATGGGAAGGATTTTATTTCGAGATGGTTTGTTGTCGTTGCACGCTCCTTGTCCATTTCCAGACATATGTCCATAGGACCTTGTCTCCTCCACTTCCAGTCAGAGAGCCATCCTTGCAGTTTGTCGGTTTTATTAAAGTTCGCCCTATATAACTGTGGTTCAACAGGTAATAATGTTGACATCCACATCATCGGATTTTGTAGGATGGGACCCTTCCTACTTGCCTTGAAGTTAACACTAACATAGCGTAACATCTGCCTCTCCCTTCTATCTCCATCTAAGATAAATCTTTTGTGAGTAAAGAATCACTGTTTCCACTTATATGTTTAGCATCATCTTCAGGAAAATATTTCATATTATTGATCTATAGTTTTTAAACTTGCTTACAGAAAGTTGATAGTTTTTTTGTGTACTCATTTTTTCTTCCAGGCTGCATTCCATCCCTTTCTCATTCTTCTCTGTCCTATCACATGTATCATAATTGGAAAGATCCAAATGCTATGGAGGAGGCTGGTGGATTTGCAGTGCAGGCGGACGCTGTGTGGCACCAGACAAAGATCCAGAAGTTCCTGAATATCTTTTTTAAGGCTCCCTGTCATGGTTCTACATAGGCAACAAGCAGCGTGGCTGAGGCGCCCAGCGCCTCCCTGTGTGTGTGTGTGTGTGTGTGTGTGTGTGTGTGTGTGTGTCATGCATCTATGGTGACAGAGCATGAAGTCGACCAAGTGATGGCACTGCCTCTGTCAGTGACGACTCTGGTCCCTGCAGATAGCTATGGCTGCAAGTGGTGTGTTGTGTGGCTCGCTTCCCAAGCATTGTCCTACAGGCAGTCGGCAGGTGATATAGTGGCTGTGACCCACTGCCCCATGTTGATGGCTGGCAAACTGCTTTCCAGGGCCGGTGCCGGTCCAGTGTGATGGCGGCTCCATCTCTTGTGGTTTCAGGGTGGCTGCCCTGTCGCAGAGTCGAACTACAATCCATGAACAGCATTTCGGATGATGTCTCCAAGCATCACAGTCACAGCTGTTTATTTATTTTATTTATTTATTTATTTATTGTTCCGTGGGACCAAATTAAGGAGAAATCTCCATGGTCATGGAACGAGTCAATACATGAAATTATAACACGATAGTAGAAACAGACAAAATGAAATATAAAAAACATATTCAGGCGACAAGTCGTAAGTTTAAATAAAGAAAATCAACAATGTAACACTGGAATTTGCTTAATTTTTTAGCTCTTCCAGGAGCTCGACAGAATAGAAGGAGTGAACCATGAGGAAACTCTTCAGTTTAGACTTAAAAGACTTTGGGCTACTGCTAAGATTTTTGAGTTCTTGTGGTAGCTTATTGAAAATGGATGCAGCAGAATACTGCACTCCTTTCTGCACAAGAGTCAAGGAAGAGCATTCCACATACAGATTTGATTTCTGCCTTGTATTAACTGAGTGAAAGCTGCTAACTCTTGGGAATAGGCTAATATTGCTAACAAGAAACTACATTAAAGAAAATATATACTGTGAGGGCAATGTCAGAATTCCCAGACTATTGAATAGGGATCGACAAGAGGTTCTCGAACTTACACCACATATAGCTCGAACAGCCCGTTTTTGTGCCAAAAATACCCTTTTTGAATCAGAAGAATTACCCCAAAAAATAATACCATACGACATAAGCGTATGAAAATATGCGAAGTAGACTACTTTTCGTGTTGAACTGTCACTTTTTTCAGATACTGTTCTAATGGTAAATAAAGCAGCATTTAGCCCGCATCTCGTGGTCGTGCGGTAGCGTTCTCGCTTCCCACGCCCGGGTTCCCGGGTTCGATTCCCGGCGGGGTCAGGGATTTTCTCTGCCTCGTGATGGCTGGGTGTTGTGTGCTGTCCTTAGGTTAGTTAGGTTTAAGTAGTTCTAAGTTCTAGGGGACTGATGACCATAGATGTTAAGTCCCATAGTGCTCAGAGCCATTTTTTTTTTTTAAAGCAGCATTTAGTTTCTGAACAAGATCCTGGACATGGGCTTTCCACAACAGCTTACTATCTATCCGAACGCCTAGGAACTTGAACTGTTCCGTCTCACTTATAATATGCCCATTCTGTCTGATCAAAATATCGGTTCTTGTTGAATTGTGAGTTAGAAACTGTAAAAACTTAGTCTTACTGTGATTTAGCATCAAAATGTTTTCCACAAGCCAGATGTGATACTAACACAAGTGACGTAAGTACAAAATGGCTAGATATTTGTATATCTAATGCAAAACTAGAGTGACAAATTCTCTGGCAGCTGACCCTGTTGATTCTCGTCCGCTTTTTCCCAAGATTACTTTGATCTTTACGTTCTCTTATTTACTACTTATTCTAAGCTCCTTCAGTTCTTTTTGAGCTTAATTTAACTTACAGTTCCCTCTACTGCCCCCTAGGCTCTGGAAACCCTGTCCACCCGGATTTGAACAGTGGTTTCGTCCGAACTTTGTCTTGTCTTTCACTTCTTGTACACTCCTGGAAATTGAAATAAGAACACCGTGAATTCATTGTCCCAGGAAAGGGAAACTTTATTGACACATTCATGGGGTCAGATACATCACATGATCACACTGACAGAACCACAGGCACATAGACACAGGCAACAGAGCATGCACAATGTCGGCACTAGTACAGTGTATATCCACCTTTCGCAGCAATGCAGGCTGCTATTCTCCCATGGAGACGATCGTAGAGATGCTGGATGTAGTCCTGTGGAACGGCTTGCCATGCCATTTCCACCTGGCGCCTCAGTTGGACCAGCGTTCGTGCTGGACGTGCAGACCGCGTGAGACGACGCTTCATCCAGTCCCAACCATGCTCAATGGGGGACAGATCCGGAGATCTTGCTGGCCAGGGTAGTTGCCTTACACCTTCTAGAGCACGTTGGGTGGCACGGGATACATGCGGACGTGCATTGTCCTGTTGGAACAGCAAGTTCCCTTGCCGGTCTAGGAATGGTAGAACGATGGGTTCGATGACGGTTTGGATGTACCGTGCACTATTCAGTGTCCCCTCGACGATCACCAGTGGTGTACGGCCAGTGTAGGAGATCGCTCCCCACACCATGATGCCGGGTGTTGGCCCTGTGTGCCTCAGTCGTATGCAGTCCTGATTGTGGCGCTCACCTGCACGGCGCCAAACACGCATACAACCATCATTGGCACCAAGGCAGAAGCGACTCTCATCGCTGAAGACGACATGTCTCCATTCGTCCCTCCATTCACGCCTGTCGCGACACCACTGGAGGCGGGCTGCACGATGTTGGGGCGTGAGCGGAAGACGGCCTAACGGTGTGCGGGACCGTAGCCCAGCTTCATGGAGACGGTTGCGAATGGTCCTCGCCGATACCCCAGGAGCAACAGTGTCCCTAATTTGCTGGGAAGTGGCGGTGCGGTCCCCTACGGCACTGCGTAGGATCCTACGGTCTTGGCGTGCATCCGTGCGTCGCTGCGGTCCGGTCCCAGGTCGACGGGCACGTGCACCTTCCGCCGACCACTGGCGACAACATCGATGTACTGTGGAGACCTCACGCCCCACGTGTTGAGCAATTCGGCGGTACGTCCACCCGGCCTCCCGCATGCCCACTATACGCCCTCGCTCAAAGTCCGTCAACTGCACATACTGTTCACGTCCACGCTGTCGCGGCATGCTACCAGTGTTAAAGACTGCGATGGAGCTCCGTATGCCACGGCAAACTGGCTGACACTGACGGCGGCGGTGCACAAATGCTGCGCAGCTAGCGCCATTCGACGGCCGACACAGCGGTTCCTGGTGTGTCCGCTGTGCCGTGCGTGTGATCATTGCTTGTACAGCCCTCTCGCAGTGTCCGGAGCAAGTATGGTGGGTCTGTCACACCGGTGTCAATGTGTTCTTTTTTCCATTTCCAGGAGTGTACATGTAAACATGGGCTGAGCTAAGCAGAGTAAGTGTCTCTGCAGTACCTCGTATAATTATGATCAGCGTTGGTTCTCCCTGTACTGATCCCCATGCTGCATAATTGTCTCCACGGAAACTCGTCCCTCCTGCTCGTTAACGAGTTCGTGTCTGGACTGAAATATCTGGCTCCTAACGTAAGGTTCTACATAGATTCGTGGCTGGTAACGCCACCACAGGTTTCGTCTGATCAATACAATGGAGTCTGCGAAATGCGCAGATAGATTATTCCTGAAATCGTAGCAGGTAGACGGAAAGTTGGCCCCACTATTTTACACAGTGTTCCATTTATTAATAATCCACTGCCGTCCAGCTCTAAATATTTCACTGTCGTGAACTTCCCCTGTTTGAAACAACTGGCTACTACTATCGCTTTATCGAAGGTAGAATGCAACAGAAGTGTCTCAAGGTGTTGGAAGTACAACACAGGCCTAGTGTGCTCTGCTTTTGCAATCTTTCTCTGCTTTCTGACGCGCTGTACCGTCACTATGCAGGAGTTCTGACCTTCTCTTACTACCCTGTTTCGACAAACGGTAACCTCACTTCTGCAACACTACTGCAACTCTACTTCTATTTCCGCATGCCTGCTCGTATACTCTGCAATCAATAACAACTGCCCTCCCTTTTACCCTGACGAACTTCTTCAGCACCCTCCACTTACCAAGATACGTGTGGACTATGTAGCAGTGGTATCATGACTGCTTCCCTGCTACTGGAATGGAAACTGAAATGTACAACTTTGCTCCACCTGTCCTCGTTTCTACCACTGCTAAGTTAAAATAGAAAGGCAAGTTTTTGTCACTAGGTTCCAAGACCAACTTTCGTTCTGGTGGTAGCTCTTTTGGCACTTGCCGTGGCCTCTCCAGGTACTGACCTTGTGACAAGTTTGCTCCCAGTCATCTCCGCACAGCTTGCTGCATAGTTCCTCGCAATTTCGATACCTCTCTGCATGTCCCCTCCACACGTTTCTCCAATGACTGCAAACGCTTTGTTAATACTAATTCCCTATCCAATACTACTACAAGGTGTACATAAAGTCCGAGAACACTTTCAATTATTTATTGCACAAGAACCAAACGTTGTACAGATATCATACACGCCTCATTTTGAAGAGAAACCCTGAAAGTTTTTGTTTCATATATCCCGCCACAGCGTAGTTTGGTAATTTGCTGATAGCGCTAGTCGCAAACATGGCGAGTTCAGGTGTGGAGCGAGCTTCCTGTGTGTTGGTGTTCGACAAAAAACATGTGTGCTACAGCTGTTCAACGGATATTTAGAACCAAGTACGGTAAGAAGCCACCAACAAGCAAGGCCATTTACCACTGACACAACATATTCGTTACGACGAGTTGCTTGTGCCCAGCAAAGAGAAGCGGACGTCCCAGTGTGACTGAACGTGGAGCGCGTACCAGAGACACTCATCAGGAGTCCAAAGAAATCGGTGAGTCGTGCATTCCGTGAACTCAAAATGGCTCCAATGACAGTGTGGGAAGTCCTGTGACAGAAGCTGTCTATGAAACCATTCAAATTGGAGCTAGAGCAGAAGCTCGATGATGACGACAAAGACAAGCGTTTTGAGTTTTGTTCGCAGTTGCAACTGAATGAGGATGGGGATAGAATTGTTGATCGCTTAATTTTTAGCGTCGAAGTCACTTTTCACATTAATGGAAAAGTGAACAGGCATAACTGTCGAATCTGGGATGCAAAGTATCCACACGAATGGATTGAATGGTTCAAATGGCTCTTGAGCACTATGGGACTCAACATCTGAGGTCATCAGTCCCCTAGAACTTAGAACTACTTAAACCTAACTAACCTAAAGACATCACACACGTCCATGCCCGAGGCAGGATTCGAACCTGCGACCGTAGCAGTCATGCGGTTCCGGACCGAATGGATTGAATTTGAGCGTGATTCGCCAAAAGTAAATGTTTCTTGTGCCTTGTCACATCGAAAACTGTATGGGCCATTCTTCTTCGCCGAAACCATTATCACTGGATATTCCTATATGGACATGTTGCAGCAATGGCTGATGCCTCAAATACAATCGGACTCTCCGTTCATCTTTCAGTAGGATGGGACTCCACTCCATTTTCATCGTCAAATTCGTGAGTACCTGAACACGGAGCTGCCGCATCGATGGATGGGCCGTGCTGCAGATGGAGACAACTGTTTCGTGAAATAGCCTCCCCGATCACCAGATCTCACTCCGTGTGACTTTTTTCTATGAGGACACATTAAAGATCTGGTGTATGTGCCGCCTCTACCACGTGACGTAGCAGAGCTCCGGGAGAGAATATGGGAAGCCACTGCCACAGTCGACGATGCCATGCTGGGACGGGTATGGCAAGAATCCGATTACCGTACTGACGTATGCCGGCTCACTCATGGTTCGTATATAGAATGTTCGTAAAAAAAAAAATAAAAAAAAATATGTATGACATCTGTACAATGTTTAGTTCTTGTGAAATAAATAATTGAAAGTGTTTCCGGACTTTGTGTACACTCAGTACTTCCCCAGTCAGCTGGCGTAATAACACAGTATTGTTTGAAACATCTGTCTCCGAACTTGCGATTGGCATGATGTGCCACTAACTTGCTGTCCTGTTTCCTTTTACCCATTGTTTCATTCCTTCCACCACGTCGTTCAACCTCCGGATGTCCTTCTCGGCAGGTGCCCAAACACAGTTTTCAGAAGTCGGCGCCCCATCTCAATCCAACCACTCCTCCTTGTATGCTGTACCATCCCCAGAACATGGGTCATCTCGTCCCTCAACTTCTCATAAGTCCCGTGTATCCTCATAAATACCCATGTACATTCTTCAAGCACTCCTTGATTCTCCGCGCCATGAGGGAAACCGGGGAATACTTCACTTAATCATTTCAGCTCGTTGCACAATTCCCATGCTTTAAATACCACCTTTATCACCGAGCGGTGAATGGTGATCACCACATCTCCTTTCACGAACAGCACTCGCCCTTCCAGGTGCTGGTACCACAATGCTTCTATTCCTATGACGATTAGTAGCGTGGCTGTGGTCCTCACCATCTTGTCTCCTGGTGTACCTAACCTGAGGACAGAGATACCCTTCACCCTTTCCTCCCCCTAAAGACCCCTACTGCCCTGCAGCAGTTTGTCTCGGCTACACTGTACTTTACGTTAAACCTAATAAACACAAAAACTAAATCTGCTCTTACCTCCCAGGCCTTAAGGCGTACTGACTTCTTCTCATTGGTTCGTCCAAAACTACTTGCTCGCTCTCCTGCTCTTTTTCTACTTTTCTCTTCCGATCCTAATTCACGAGCCCTGGAATAGCTTCGAGACTGCCTCTAAACGGTTTCAAATATCTCGCACGTACAATTATCGTTCTTGTCTTCCCGTTTGGAGCATAAGCCGTCGGCTAACCTTTTATTGTAAAGTTATTTCTGCACTGCTCGCTGCTTCTTTTTGTTTTTCATGCGCCCTGGTATAGCCTTGTACACTCTGTTCCATATTTCTCATATTCCTCTCGTGAACTAGAAAAAAAAAAAAATGTCTATACGACCGCATCCATGCGCTGTTTTGAGTTGTACTCTGAGACCACATACCTTAGCACTAGAACCACTGATATTTGGTTATGCTGAGGACCATGGTTGGGCCAGTTATGACCTAGGTACCTTTCCCTTTCATTATCCTGTGTCAGTAAGTTTTTGTGGCTACTAATGAATCTATTCTTTGAAGTGCTGAATATTTTATTATAAAATCAACTAAAATAAAGTAGCTTTTCTCAAATAATTAATTACTATTAAGAAAACTTAAACACACTTACCAGGTGCCTTCACTGGAGAGCATCACGTAATATGCGCAAATAATAATCTTATGACGCGCATTTGTTGCTGGCAGTTTTATTACATATATGACACTACAAACGATTTGTTTCCAGCGCCGTCAGACTGTACAGAGCAATGTGTCCGTTTTCTTGTCTCTCAGGAATATCTTCGGTAGTGACGGAGGCCACAGCCTTCCTTGTTGCCACGTACTTCTCAGCAAGCTCCTCCCCCAGCTGCAGTATGCAGTCATTGCGTTTCAATTCTTTTGTCGTTTAGAGCGTTGTACAGTACCCATCAGATCCAGTAAGTTGTAAAATGTGTGAACAGGCCAACTTTTGGATGGTACTTTGACTGAGTATTTGAGGGCTATTTGGTCGAGCCCGTCCACTCCATATTTGTAGCAGCTACGAAACGTAACTGTGTCTAGCTCTTTTGCAAACCAGTCTGCTTTTCGCATTTGGATGTAAACTGCTAATAAACAGGACATTCTTGCCGTCATTTCCCTCACAGAAAGGCAATGTCGTATCATTCTTCTTCAACAACACTGTGCTACTTAACTTTTTTTTGTCTTCTTGACAGAGACTGGTATTTACGAGATCGATTTACGGAGCCCACAATACTTGTAGGAACTGCTTTCAAGGTTTCAGAGTCAGCCAAGGAGATGAAAAAATTGTTACTTGTGACATTTCTTCTCATATTCAAGTAAGATTGCACCAATGTATAAACATAAATGTTGCAATTGATAAGTGCGTATATGCAGCACATAGATAAACAATTATAAAATAAACATATGAATATATTTGCCTTCTTCAACAGTAGTCAGTAAATCATCATGTAGTGTAACATCATCATCAGCTGTTGATGAAACCGAAAGTACAGCCGGCAGCTGTGACCGAGCGGTTGTAGGCGCTTCAGTCCGGAACCGCGCTGCTGCTACGGTCGTAGGTTCGAATCCTGCTTCGGGCATCGATGTGTGTGATGTCCTTAGGTTATATAGGTTTAAGTAGTTCTAAGTCTAGGGGACTGATGACCTCAGATGTTGAGTCCCATAGGGCTTAGAGCCATTTGAACCATTTTTGAATCTGAAAATACAAGTTGTGACAGTTTTTCCTCAGTTGAAAAATACAGTGGCTAAACCACAGATTCATGAGCCAAAATCTCATTTACAATGTTCTCTTCTGTCCTTAGACGTTTGGCCATAATTATGAAGGCGTATGTTGCAAGTACTACTCATACGGGCAGCACTATTGATACTGACGCCGTGTTTCACGGAACAAGGAACAAGCTGTCCGATACTAGTGTACACCTGCAGACTTCTTTCAACCTCATCTCCCTCCGCTCCGGTTCTGGAGATCGGCAGCGTCATCAGGCAGTGATATAGAAGTGAGTTTTGAGATTGTTGAGCAAATACAATGTAAAAATAAACATAGAGCAGTACGAGATATCAGATCACTATAATGGCTGCAGCAGTTGGGCCAGAACTGACCTGTCTGCAGCCCTAACTGAATCTGGATGTTTCTCTTTCAATGTTCCCCGTAAAAAGTAAATTAAGTGCAATCGCTAAGTAACTCGTTTTATACAAAATCATAGAAATTCCCACACAGTATCCTAGCATCTTCCCTATAGGTCTGTGCACTCTTTCTGTTGTTCTTCCATTAGCTTGAGGATTACAGCACTCATCCTCAGCTTTTTTACACACAAAATCTTACACAATTTCTTGAACAAATGCGATATAAAGTTGATTCCCTGATCGTCACGTTCGTCTCAGGTACCGAAAACTTCAGCATCATATTCTTCACAAGAGCTTGCGCCACTGTTGCTGCTTGTTGGTTGGACATCATAACCATCTCAAGGACCGGCTTTAAATAATGACTCGGGGAGTGTATTACAACTCCCTACGTATCGCTCACATAGGGATCATAAGCGTGAAATTATAATAATTACATCACGCACAGATGCATTCAAACAATCATTCTTCAAGCGCTCCATGCGTGAATCGAACGGGAAGAAACTCTAATAACTGGTACAATGGGATGTACCCTCTACCATGCCCTTCGCGGTGGTTTCCAGAGCATGGATTTAGATAGAGTATATCTCCACATATCTCAAAAAATGGTCTATGATCGTGAGTACATATTTATTCCCTGCAAGTGTTTCGTTGATAGGGCCTAAAACATCACTCCTGGGAAATTGAAATGGTGCTAATGCTTCAGGTATCCAATGGTACTCTCATCCGACACAAACAATTGGATACTGAAGTTTCGTCTGACTTCCTGCTCTTCCACCAGAACCTCCTCGCTACTCTCCTGTTGGGAAACCTACATACCCCACGACCCAATGTCATGCATCTCCTGTAATACTCTGTCTCTCAGCTTTACTGGCACCCACCCCCTCTCTGCACAGCAACCGATCCTACGAGTATATACAAAACTGTGACTACTTACTAAACTGCTCACAGTCGCTATCTGCCTTCTGCGCTGCCTGATATTCCTTCAGCTCATTACCAGTCGGTAACACTGTCACTTTCCTTCGTCGTATGTTTGCGTTCCGTTGATTTTTTCTTTCAGGTTTATGTAGGACCTCAAAATCAAACTCACTCAGTCGTACTACCCGTCATGTCTACGTACCAGAGGTATCCATCAACCATAGCAACAATTTGAACCCTGCATGTTCCATAGAGACAACACTTGAAGTAGCTGACTCCATAGATAAAGCTCAGCATCTCTTTTCTGCGTTCTAACTGCTGAGTTCATTTGCCTTGAAGCATAGGCCACGAGATGCTGTATGCCATCTATTTCTTGAGACAACAGACAACCAAGTGCATCGTTACAAGCACCAGATGACAGAATGGATTCCTTATTGAAATTTGAAAACACCTAAATCGGACTCAGTGCCAAAGCTTCTTTCAGTTTCTCAGAAGCATATGAACAGTCCTCTGGCCAAACAAATTTTGAATCTTTATTTAGTAATTGCATTAATGGTCCAGCAACATTCACAGACCCTTTTACAAATCTTCTATAGTAATTCGAGACTCTAAGAAATGACTGTAGTTCCTTCACTAATTTGGGTACAGAAAATTCAAATATGACTTTAACCATCCTTCGGGTCTGTCCTAACCCCAGTCTTACTAATTATGTGAGAAAGGTATGCCAACTCTTCCGAAACAAATTTACACTTCTCTGTACTCACTCGCAAAGACGATTATATCATCAAGATACACCATGTACTGATTTGGTTTCATTTTGAGAACTCCATCCAAAGCCTCTGAAATGTCGCTGGAGTGTTCCTCAAACGAAAGGCATCATCCAGAATTGATAATGTCCCCACAGCAAAGAAAATGCTGCTTGTGTAGGTCCCCCAACGCAACTTCTAGCTAATAGTGGCTCCTTGGGACTCTGTACGGTTCACTGCAAACTGGTGATTCATTTCCTGTCGTATTTGGTGCTGTGTAATAAGCGTCATTGGCAACGGCTCTTTTCGAAAATACAAATCCTCAAAATTTCAACAGTAACTATTCTGTTCACTCATTATCAGTTCCCTTTAGGTTCTTCACTGTGTTTCATAATGTAGTTTCAGTGACGTTTGGCAATTGTCCATGGCTGACACCTTTTACGTCCCACACTTCCTACTCCAGGATAACCATTTTAGCAATTGATGACACCTCTGTTAACCTTAACTCCTCGGCTCTGAAATCCTCCATAAACACAGGTACCATTTTCTCATCATTTACCTCTTGTTCGTGTAGAACCCTTCTTTTCACCAAGCAGTCTGTCTGATCCAATTCTCCATTTACTTCCAGTGGTTCCGCTACACGCAACATCCCTCTTGATAAGTCAGACTCAGGATTAACCCAAAGCGAATTCCCAGGAAGTACGTAATAGTGTGAATCGAGTCTTAGTGTCATTGTTCTCGGTTTATACCAACAGAAACATTTTTCCATCAAGATCCATCGTGTGTTGCCAAAGATCGATTTTAGCGAAATGCTGATGCAAAAAATCCAACCCCAGAACTATGTCACAGCCCATATCTCTATACAATTCTTGAAATGAGCCGTACCCAGACAAAAATCTCTGTCCGCCGATCCCAAAAGCGTGACATCTCTATCCACAACTCCACGGTCTAAACTGTGGTGGGTTACATTCCTCATGTTCCACCAGATATCCACTGGCAGCCGACAAATGCACCCCTGTGTCCAACAATATCCTGCAGTTCTTCTATCCTAGTACTCCTCTGACCATGCAGTCGACCTCTGCATACGATTGCACAGAATTTAATTTATCTGAGAATGCCCATATGTGGACCTTGGATTCCCTTCGGATTTTCACTCTGCCTCTTTCCTGGCCCCCTACCTCCGAAACTACGGTTTCCGTTATACTGACATCTACTTCTACATCCACTATCCAATGGATGGCGACATTGTTTCCACACATGCCCTGTCTGTCTGTATCTATAACACCCCACATTAGCTGAAAACACTGTCCGTCTAGCATGCAATTTCTTCGCATTCTTCTGCCAATCTGACAGTTGTGCATAAATCTTCGTAGCCCCTGCCTGCACCGTCCTTGACATTTCTGAAGGCAATCCTTTTAAAAATGCATCAAGTGCCATCTCCTGAGCAGCCGATAAAGTTACTTCATTCACCTTAGCGTTCTGCTCTAAATCGTATGTACAGCCATTGATCTTTCTTATTCTATCGACAACTTTTTCTACTGATTCATTATGCCTCTTCGTTTCTGTGCCTCACTTTTCCCTAAAATGTGTGGTACTGTTTTGCTTAGCATACCTATGAATTAACGACTTTCTAAATTCCTCAAATGTTCTAGCTCCCTCGAGGGCCTCCGTATAACCCGCTTAAGCTTTTGCCACTCCAGTTAATCTTAATTTTGCCACTGTCAGAAATTCTGTGTCAGACCACCCTTCCATCTCTGCGAAAATCCTTAAACCTCCCACAAACGCTTGCACATACTAAACTTGCGCCTTGGTGACTGCACTTCAACTGGACTGTAACTCCGTATTAACTGCTGTCGATTACGTCAACCTTTGCGATAATAATGAACTGCCTCTGATTCTGATACTCCTTGCACTCCTGATTCAGCCAAAAGATTGCACTTCTCGATGCTCATTTTGTAACATCAACAAGTACAAGACACCCAAATTAGGATACACTAATAATCAGTAGTTCTGCATTCAGGCTGACTAGGTCGCAAAGGTAAAAGGCATCAGGCAAGGAACGACTTCATTGCTCATATGACGCGTTTCGGAGTTCATACATCATCACATATCTGCAAGAAACCTGATGCAAAAATATTTTACAAAACAAAGTAATACATAACTATGGATCTCCACTTAATTGAAAAGCTTGACAGAAACCATACTACACCTACCCAAGAGCGATTGCTGCACGTAGATATGGCGTATAGTTGTATAAGAAACAGACATTTGCAGACTGCATACTCGTTTCCACGGAGTGAGTATCAAGAAGGTATTTTTGCCACCAGGTGGCATTACAAACTGTATAGTTGTGCCAAGGCACATAAACTAATGTGCATTTATTATACCATGTGTCTTATGGCTATGAACCAACTTATTCTCCACACATACGTCTGTATCTATATCTGTACTCTGCAAACCACCGTGAGGTGCATGGCAGAGGGTACGTCCCATTGTAACAGTTGTTAGGGTTTCTTCCTGTTCCATTCACATATGGAACGCGGGACGAATGAATGTTCGAATGCTTCTGTGTGTGCAGTAATTATTCTGTCTTACCTTCACGATCCGTGTGTGAGCGATACGTAGGGGATTGTAGTATATCTCTATGGTAATCATTTGAAGCTGGTTATTGAAACTAGGGTAATTTGAAGAAAGTCTATTACCCAAGTTTCAATAGCCAGCAAATTCACTCTGACGGGGATTTCATCGGGCCCTGGAGCTTTGTTCAATTTTAACGATTTCAGCTGTTTGTCAATACCACTGACACTAGTACTTATATCATCAGTTTTTTCAGTGGTGCTGGGAATAAATTTAGGCTATTTTCCTGAGTTTTGTTTTTTAAAGGAACATTTGAAAACAGGGTTACACATTTCAGCTTTTTTTTTTTTTTTTTTTTTTTTTTTTTGCTCCCATTAATGTGAGGTCCTGATTCATTCGCTAAGGACTGGATACTAGCTTTGGCACCACTACCAGCTGGATACTAGCTTTGGCACCACTACCAGCCTTCTATCAAACCCAAAACCAGAAACTCCCTTGCATGTGTCACTGCGCTTACATCAAACCTAAGAAAATTTTTCTGCTAACGAGAACAACCAGCTAAAAAAATAAAATAAAGAACAGGAAATATTTTAGTATAAAAAATCAACCATGAGAGATTACCCGTCATTTTCATATAAAAGTAAGAAAAATTACCTTCAAGCGTTAAAGTCATAGCTCTACAAAAGATATAAACTCAAGATATGAACTACGTAGTGTAATCGTGCATTTCAAACCACAAAATATAAAATATAGGTGTTAGAAACTAGGAGTGAGGGAGAGGAGAAAGGGGGGAGATGCATTGTATAAAAATTAAGCGGAAACAGAAGCGTTTATGACAATCAGAAAGCCGGCCGCGGTGGTCTCGTGGTTCTAGGCGCGCAGTCCGGAACCGCGCGACTGCTACGGTCGCAGGATCGAATCCTGCCTCGGGCGTGGATGTGTGTGATGTCCTTAGGTTAGTTAGGTTTAATTAGTTCTAAGTTCTAGGGGACTGATGACCACAGCTGTTAAGTCCCATAGTGCTCAGAACCATTTGAAGAATCAGAAATTGGTACCACACAGTATCTGAAGTGCGTAGCCGCGCTTATTACAAATCCTGGAAAATATAGAAAAAATCATTTCCTCTGGGGGCGGGTCTATTCGTTCAAGATTTCATGTTGGTTAGCATGAAAATGCTTATAAATCTCAATTTCTTCCAAAAGTCTAAGTGTAAGCCTGTTAGCTCTGTGTATAAGATCGGTAGAGATTTTTCAGTCGTGTTTAAACGATGCTTCGTATCACAGAGATGACAACCAATAACAGTAGTGTTTTTATTAATAAAAATTTTCCCTGAATCTCTTAAAAAGCAGCGCCCTCTCTGCCCAATGTAAATACTGTCGCAGGATCTAGAAGTGATTTTATGTACTCCCGATTGTGTAAATTTATTCTGCTTATTGTCAACAGGTGTACGCAAAACTGTCTTCAGTTTCTTGTGCATCTATAAGCCAGTTTGTATGTTGGCTTTTTTAAATGCCTTGCAGTTCGTCTGTATATGATATAGATGCAAATGTAGGTGGACTCTCGGAAGGCTTTGAATACATTTTTTCTTGTATTGAAAATAGAATGCTCCATATTGCATACCTATTTATGTGATTATATCAATTTCTTTTCTAAAGTTTTCAGTTCTAAGTCCAGTTTAGCTAACCTGTTGAACACTGACAGGAAAAAGGCATACTCATGCACATGCGGTTGGCATGAGTCACCACTAATAATTATGTCAGTAGTGGTAGGCTTTCTGAAGATATCTCAACAAACATCTCTAGAGTACCAGGTAATATTCAAGTCTATCTAGTTAAGACTTCTGTTTGATTCCAACTTTACAATGAAGCGTAATTTGAATGCAGCAGATTAAAAGAGCCTACCAAATAGGTCATGTCTGATTCTTTTCCTGTAAGTGCAATAAAACGTCGTCTACATACCTTCAATACAAAATTGTACTATCAGACACTGTTTTATTATTTGCAAAGAATTTTCTTTCTAGGTAATTAATAAAAATTTCCGCCAAAAGGCCGGAAAGGCAGACAGCTCATTGCCAGGCCATCTTTTTGAAAATAAGTCTCACCGTTAGAAGTAAAACAGATAAATTATACGCAACAAATCCACCAATTCAAAAATTTCCCCTACCGTGAGTTTCATAAACTTAAGAAGATCCAGTGTTCCGATATTCAGAGTCTCTTCAACAGGAACATTGGTGTACAAATTGGTTACATCCAGGGATGCCATTACGGTCTCATGCAAATTCTTAGTTTCTCTTAACAACATCGCCATCTAGTGACTACTTTTGATGGACCATGCTTCCTCAAAAGTAAAGGCATCTTTTAGCTTAGCATAGCAAAAATTGTTAATTTTATGATTTGGACCCTGGCGTCAATCCACAATTTGACGTGTGCAAATCACTCCTATGGAGCTTTATTTGCGACCGAAGTACTGGTAGTTTTGCATACTGTCACTGCTAACAAACATTCTTTTGCAGACGGAGATGGCGCCACTATACGTTTTGTAATTCGACCTGGTGGCAAAAGCATCTTCTTGATCATCACTCTGCAGAAGTGGGTCTGCAGTCTGCTAATGTTTGTTTACTATGCATCTTGAAACGCTATATCTACATGCAGCAGTCGCTCCTGGGTAGATGTAATACAGTTTGTGTCAAGCGATTTCAATCAAGTGGAGGTCTACCAGCGGAAAAATGCTCCTATAGGGGCACGAAAGACTCTGACTGAAAAATGGGGTACAAGCTGCCTCGTTTTACCGTCCTCAGCACGTTTAAAAAATTGGCTTGCGAACATAGTCGCGCTGTTCCGTAACAGGCAACTCATCTGAAACTCCTACAAGCTTCCCTGACTGTAACTCACTCACACCCACTGGTCTATAGATGTAAGTCGCTCAAACCCATCCACTCCCAGTTGGTCTTTCTCATTCATTCATTCATTCAGCCCAACTTATTGTAGTCATTTCTTTGCGTCTCTCTGTTATTGTCTCCAGTGCCACAGCCACAGTACCCTTCATTCTGCCCTGCTACTACACTACTGGCCATTAAAATTGCTACACCACGAAGATGACGTGCTACAGACGCGGAATTTAACCGACAGGAAGAAGATGCTTTGATATGCAAATGATTAGCTTTCCACAGCATTCACACAAGGTTGGCGCCGGTGGCGACACCTACAACGTGCTGATATGAGGAAAGTTTCCAACCGATTCCTCATACACAAACAGCAGCTGACGGGCGTTGCCTGGTGATGAATCCAGGTTCTGTTTACAGCATCATGTTGGTCACATCCGTGTTTGGCGACATAGCGGTGAACGCACATTGGAAGCGTGTATTCGTCATCGCCATACTGGCGTATCACCCGGCATGATGGTATGGGGTGGCGTTGGTTACACGTCTCGGTCACCTCTTGTTCGCATTGACGGCACGTTGAACAGTGAACTTTACATTTCAGATGTGTTACGACCCCCGTGGCTCTGCCCTTTATTCTATCCCTGCGAAACCCTACATTTCAGGAGGATAATTCACGACCGCATGTTGCAGGTCCCGTACGGGCCTTTCTGGATACAGAAAATGTTCGACTGGTGCCCTGACCAACACATTCTCTAGATCTCTCACCAATTGAAAACGTCTGGTCAATGGTGGCCGAGCAAATGGCTCGTCACAATACGCCAGTCACTAATCTTCATGAACTGTGGTATCGTGTTGAATCTGCTTGGGCAGCTGTACCTGTACACGCCATCCAAGCTCTGTTTGACTCAATGCCCAGGCGTATCAAGGCCGTTATTACGGCCAGAGGTGGTTGTTCTGGGTTTTGATTTCTCAGGATCTATGCAACCAAATTGCGTGAAAATGTAATCACATGTCAGTTCTAGTATAATAATATATTTGTCCAGTGAATACCCGTTTATCATCTGCATTTCTTCTTGATGTAGCAATTTCAGTGGCTAGTAGTGTATTTTTGTTGGGATGGCCTTCAGCCAGTGGAGAAACAGACAGTGACAGAACACCATTGAAGGCAAATGGACACTTTTCGAGTGGTGCACTCAAGGGAGCGAATCCTGGACGCTTTTGCGTTTGACCTTGAAGAAGATAGTTTTTATCACGAGATTTTTTTTTTTAAAGAAAGCAGACCTATCTGTTGTAGCGTGTGTTATTCAGTCATGTCGGTCCCATTTGTTCCAGTGCAGAACTTCATGTTTTCAG
The DNA here is from genome assembly GCF_021461395.2 of Schistocerca americana. Taxonomy (NCBI): domain Eukaryota; kingdom Metazoa; phylum Arthropoda; class Insecta; order Orthoptera; family Acrididae; genus Schistocerca; species Schistocerca americana. The sequence continues at coordinate 782,972,496 of NC_060119.1, forward strand.
TTTGAATAACGGAACTGAGAATAGACAGAGTACGAGTGTCTTGGACGATTATTTAGCCTCTCTAGGCAGCTTTAATGCATGTAATAAGATTATTTTCTGTCTGTATTGTATAAATGGTTATCGTAGGACCAGTTTGCGTTTATTTGAGATTTACCTTCGTGAAGGAACATTGTTCAACATAACTCTCTGATGTTGTCTACATGAAATTCGAATGTAAAAAATATAACCCTTCTTTTAGTTATTCATTTGTCTTTCTTTTACTATTTCTGTTTATTTTGTTAATTCGCATTTCTAGGCAATGCGTCTAGACTATTTGACTGCAGGGCCACAGCAACAGGTTCTTATTTGCAGCGAGTGTTCTGCTGGACATGAAAGCAGACATGTGCGGAAAGACTGGACGACATTATCGAGCAATTCTCTTTAAACAATACCGTGCGAAGCCCTACTACCTAAGATGCTAGCAACACCAGCAAAGTCGCAGTTACGTTGCTGAAATGGAATGCTGGATAGGGGAGCTTCTCGGCAGAATATCCATGAGGTAACATCACAAACGGGGTTTTCTCGTCCAGGATATGAATCTAATCCCTTAAAAATTGTAATTGTACTTCTGACACTTCACAACATTTGTGACAAGATCCCAAATCTAATACATGATAGGCAGCTCGCGTGGCGGCTCTGAACATAAGATTTTTGCAGCAGCTGTGTGCATAAGAATCGATAGCAGTAATTAGGTGTGGAGAAGTTAGGCATGGAACTTCAGGAAAGAAGAAGCTATGATGAGGTGTGCAGAGTTCCAGTTTGCAGCAGCTGGTTGTGGAGACTTCAACGGCGGCACGAATAGCAGCAGTGGCCGTAGGAACACACGCCAGCGACTTTGGACTTCGCACTAATCAGCGTAGGCATCGACGTGTGAATCCACAGCAGGGTGGTGGAGTGGTGGAGCTTACAATGGTTAAGCAATTATCCCGTATCTGTAGTTCAGATAACGGAAGTGGGCCAGTTAGTCCTAAATATGAGTGTGGTAGTGTTGATAGGGACGACATTAGTGTGGCCGATAGTGCGAATCAGAAAAGGGAGATGTATTGTGGTTGATTCAGTGTCGTGGCAAGGGGAAGTCGTGACAGATTTGAACTTTAATATGGGGGCATTGAACTCAGAGCTAGTTACGAAACTTGAAAAAGTAGAGGCGAACGCAGAAAGTGTAAAAGCTGAGAAACAAGAGGTTATATGGGTAGATGTGGGAAAAATATCTGATGAGTTGCCTGGTTAACACCGGAGTCAATACAGTGCAAAACGAGTTCGAGAACACATTGCAAAAGATACAGGATGATCTGGGTGGCGATCTCAAGAATTGTGTGCTGAGGAAAAATACATTTGAGGATGTGAGCATTAAATATGTTAACAATTTGTCAGGTAGAGTGTGATAACGAGCTAATTAAATTAGGCAACAGTTTGAATCAGGGTAAATAACGAAGCTGTACACCAGATTAAAGACTGAATTCTTTATCAATGACTCCGGCATGATCGTTTTCAAATGATGGGGAAGACTATGCAGTTGATACTTCTGCATGTAGAGATGATTTATGCGAGGACTGTCGGAAGAGGCAAAAATGAAGGTCGTGAAATTACATCTTGAGGGCAATGCATAATCATGGGCAAATTTAATGTGCTCTTCATTTACTACCTATGAAGTGTTTGAGAGTTGTTCCCCGAACAATTTCAGGAATGAAGTGAAATAAATGCGATTTCTAGGATGAGTTCCCAAACAGACCATGTTTCGAACACGGAAGTGGATCGATCCAGGATTTTTGTGTGCACGAACTGGCTACGTTGAAGCATATAAATCGTTCGCTGGGAGTACTAATAGAAATTACGATGCTCAAAAGACAACTATCGGAATTTTTACAGTGGGATCTTGTCCACAGTCTGACAAATTCCATTGATGACTTTCTAAATTTTATTGACAAACTAGAACAGACATTGAAATTCAAGCCAAGTATTGGGAACAACAGACAGAGAAATGGGTACCAGAACGGGAACCATAATAGTTATCAAAATAATTACCATGATCATAACCAAAATAATCATCATAAAAGTAATTATAATTTTTAAAGGGAGAATGGAAATGAGAATTCCTGTAATGGGAATCAAAATCGGGAATGAATATTTGAGGGACACCACTAGAATAAGAGTTCGGAAAGCTAATGATGGCCGCATCTCAAGTCCGGAGGAGGCGAAATGAGCCGGCGATGAAAAGGACACACTGTTCTAAAAAGTCGGTGGTTTTCGAAAATCCGGAAAGAAGCTACAGTTGATGTAAATGGAGGTAGGAAGAAATAAGAATAAAATACGTAATAACTTAAAGCGTTGCGAGCATAAAGAGGGCACAATAAATGTTGTAGAATGTGTTGAGAAATTTGATAATGATGATATAGGACTGGAAAATTTATTTCGTGAGCGGGAAGTGAATGATGGAACGAATGTATGTTTTATAGAAAATTCCGTGGACAGAAGAAAGTCAGAGGTGGATCTGAATTTGGTGGAGGTGGAATGTATGAATAATTCCGTTGTGGCAATAGTCACTCGCAACAATTATAGTAATGTAGGTGAATGTAATAGAGATGATTTTGTGTCAACGGAACTACGTGAAGATACCAATAAACGCGGCGTAGCTGTAATCTCATCAGCTGGAGATGAATTTTCTAGGGTATCGACAGAAATATGTGAAGATATTTGTGAGGGACACATAGCAGTAATCTCGTCAGCTAGTGATGAATTTTATTATATATTGGTGGAAGTGTGTGATACACTGTTAAAGGGAGTAAAAGGGGAAGTTTTAGGTGTTGAGATTGCGAAGATTTAAGCTACTGATTTATATATCTCAGTGGAAGGAATTTGTGCGTTTATTTCTATTGATGGAAGTGAACTGGTGGTTCTTGATGAAAACGTTAATTGTGAGCGGAAGTTGGGGGATGATTGTGAAAATAATGCGTTAGACGATATATTAAAGCATGAAGTGGCGGAGACGTCTGAGAGGAGAGAAAATGTAGTAAAGACGGAGGTAGATGTGAATTCTGATGGTGCGATGCAGTAGAGGCAGTTTGTGTGAGTGTCGGCAGAGGCTGATGCAGTTATTTTATAATGCATCAAGAGATGAAAACGAAGTTGTAAGTAATGAAGCTTACGGGATGCCGACGGACGTTAATTAAGTTAACTGTGATAAAGTTCTTAGTACTGCGGCGGAAATAAGCAAGGTCTTGGTTAAGGGAGATGAGGTTATAAGCTGTAGGAGTAACTGTGAAGAGGTTGCAGCTTCTGAGATCGTTACTTTGAAGGATGGGAACTGTGTATTTGTCGCTAAAGAGGATGATGAAAAGACGAATTTAGAGGATGATTTAAATACCATACATGATTTGGAGGTACGTCAGGAGAATCTAGGAATGGATAATGAGATTGAGTGTTGGTCTTTTAATGCGTACCATAAATATGAAGGAAAATGGAAATTGAACATGCGTTTACAGAGGGGCGAAATTAAAAAATGTGCAGCCAATAACTGAAATGATCGATGTTGATGAAGAAAGTAAGTGTGAGTTTCTCGTGTTTAAGTGGTGTTCCAGTGATAATAAAATGTATGTAAGTGTACAAGTCCAAAAGACCAGTAATTTAAGCAGTTCAAAAAATGCAAGAAAAGTGAGATTCAAAACATGGCGAGATAAGTGGTATAAGAGGTAATGGTGGCACAGTTACATCATGTAAGATAACGTGATGCATGTAAATATAAATATGTATATACGTGTATTTTCATGTGAACTTTTTAAGAATTTTGGGGTTATTTATATTTTGTGTAAGGATTATTATTGATGAAGCTAAGGTATATGTGATAAAATATGGAGACACAATTTTGTGCAAAGAGTGAGCTAATATTGGCGGCTCAAATTGATGAGAGGAGGTCGACAGGACGTAATTAATCTCGTTACTTCTACATCTACATCTACGTCTATACTCTGCAAACCACCGTGAGGTATATGGCAGAGGGAGCATCCCATCGTACCAGTTATTAGGGATTCTTTCTGTTCCATTTAAGTATGGAGCGCAGGAAGAATGATTATTTGAATGCCTCAGTGCATGCAATAATTATTCTAATCTTATTTTCACAATCCCTATGTGAGCGATACGTAGGGGGTTGTAGTATATACCTAGAGTAATCAATTGAAGCCGGTTCTTGAATCTTTTTTAGTAGACTTTCTCTGGATCGCTTACGTCTATTCTGTGACACTCTCCCACGGATTAAACAAACCACACGTGCTGCCCTTCTCTGTATACGTTCAATATCCCCAGTTAGTCCTGTCTGGTACGGGTCCCACACACTTGAGCAAGCACCCCCCAAGTTACTGACGATTCTGACGATGACTCTCCGTACAGGAAAATATTTTGCGTCCTCCCTGCCAAAAAGCCCTCAGTCCAGTCCAGTCACAAATGATCGTACTTTTGACAGTAAATGAATGCTTTCCGGAAATCAGGAAATACAGCATCTACCTCATTGCCTTGATCCAAAGCTTTCAGTGTGTCATATGCGAGTAGGGTTTCACATGATCGCTGTTTTCGAAATCCATGCTGGTTGATATTGAGGTCATTCCGTTCAAGATACCTCATTATGTTTGAGCTCAGAGTATGTCCTAAGCTTCTACAACAAATCGATGTCAAGGATACTGGACAGTAGTTTTGTGGATCACTTCTACTACCGTTCTTATAGACGGGTGTGACCTGCGTCTTTTCCAAGAACTAGGAACGGCTTTATGTTCGAAGGTTCTATGATAGATTGTAGTTAGAAGAGGAGCTAACTCAGTCGCAAATTCAGTACAGAATGTGACAGTGATTCCATCAGGTCATGACGCCCTGTTCGATTTTAACGATTCAGCTGTTTCTCAACTCCACTGGCACAATTACTTATTTCAGTCATCTTTTCAGTGGTACGGGGATTAAATTGGGGCAATTCTCCAGGTTTCCCTTTGTAAAGAAATATTTGAAAACGAAGTAAAGCATTTCAGCTTTTTCTTTGCTACCCTCAATGTCAGTTCCTGTCTCATTCACTAGGAACTGGACACTAACTTTGGTGCCACTGACAGCCTTTACATATGACCAGAATTTCTTTGGGTCCTGTGAAAGACCACTTGACAGTATTCTGCTACGGTAGTCATGGAAGGCATCACGCATTATTCTCTTGATACCAAACGCGTTTCAATCAGTATCTCCCTATCTATGACCCTTACGCTTTGTTTTACACTTATTATGCAGTAATCTCTGCTTCTCTAGGTTCCCTCTCTACATCTACATCTACATTGATACTCCGCAAGCCACCCAACGGTGTGTGGCGGAGGGCACTTTACGTGCCACTGTCATTACCTCCCTTTCCTGTTCCAGTCGCGTATGGTTTGCGGGAAGAACGACTGTCTGAAAGCCTCCGTGCGCGCTCTAATCTCTCTAATTTTACATTCGTGATCTCCTCGGGAGGTATAAGTAGGGGGAAGCAATATATTCGATACCTCATCCAGAAACGCACCCTCTCGAAACCTGACGAGCAAGCTACACCGCGATGCAGAGCGCCTCTCTTGCAGAGTCTGCCACTTGAGTTTATTAAACATCTCCGTAACGCTATCACGTTTACCAAATAACCCTGTGACGAAACGCGCCGCTCTTCTTTGGATCTTCTCTATCTCCTCCGTCAACCCGACCTGGTACGGATCCCACACTGATGAGCAATACTCAAGTATAGGTCGAACGAGTGTTTTGTAAGCCACCTCCTTTGTTGATGGACTACATTTTCTAAGCACTCTCCCAACGAATCTCAACCTGGTACCCGCCTTACCAACAATTAATTTTATATGATCATTCCACTTCAAATCGTTCCGCACGCATACTCCCAGATATTTTGCAGAACTAACTACTACCAGTGTTTGTTCCGCTATCATATAATCATACAATAAAGGATCCTTCTTTCTATGTATTCGCAATACATTACATTTGTCTATGTTAAGGGTCATTGTGAACTGTTCTAACGTACCTGCCGGTATCCATCCAGTGCATGGGGAACTATTTTTTTAAAGCAGAGGTTGAAAATACCGCTTCAGTTGTAAGATTTTTTTATTTTACAGTAGTTAAAACACGATAGGTTTCGGGCTGTTACATGGCAGTACTTCTGCCACTTTGGTTCTAGTTTGCTTCCCCCTTCTTGTACGCACTCAGTGGTCTGCGCCCGCTGGTCATATACCACGTTCTGTACTCGTCAACTGAGGCGCTCGGGGTCATAGCTCAAAGTGTAAGTGTCCTGGCGTTCACTGGATATTTCTTTACCCAGGCAGCCGTCCGCAGTATTGTCTGGTGTCACTTTGCCATTGACTCGGGTTTTACCGCACCTAGCCCGACCGCTGTTTTCTAAAAATGTTTTATGGAACTTTTTTTTGCATTTTTGTATGTATTACTGCGTGTAAAAACTGTTAATAGCTCCGGTCTCTTGTTTATTTTCAGTATAACACCCGTTGATGGGTCTGTAAGAGCCCGAAACCGGTCGTGTTTTAACTACTGAGAAATAAAAAGAACATTACAACTGAAGCGTATTTTCAACCTCTGCTATAATGTTCAGTTGCGGATGTTCCTCCAGCAGGATTGTTTGTATTCTTTTAAACTTGAGCGAGAGTTCCTCTACATGCTCCAGACCTGTGCTGAAAGTTTCAATTTCCTCGTTGAGGTATGACACTAATTTTTTTTTATCTAGTTTACTGAACATATACAAATTTCTGCCTGTTTTAATCGTCCTTTGTTCTTTGGTAATCATTGTTGCCACAACCACGTCATGGTCACTGATACAAGTTTCGATGTGGACATCTCAAAGACATCAGGTCTATTTGTTGCCATTAGATTCAATATACACTCCTGGAAATGGAAAAAAGAACACATTGACACCGGTGTGTCAGACCCACCATACTTGCTCCGGACACTGCGAGAGGGCTGTACAAGCAATGATCACACGCACGGCACAGCGGACACACCAGGAACCGCGGTGTTGGCCGTCGAATGGCGCTAGCTGCGCAGCATTTGTGCACCGCCGCCGTCAGTGTCAGCCAGTTTGCCGTGGCATACGGAGCTCCATCGCAGTCTTTAACACTGGCAGCATGCCGCGACAGCGTGGACGTGAACCGTATGTGCAGTTGACGGACTTTGAGCGAGGGCGTATAGTGGGCATGCGGGAGGCCGGGTGGACGTACCGCCGTATTGCTCAACACGTGGGGCGTGAGGTCTCCACAGTACATCGATGTTGTCGCCAGTGGTCGGCGGAAGGTGCACGTGCCCGTCGACCTGGGACCGGACCGCAGCGACTCACGGATGCACGCCAAGACCGTAGGATCCTACGCAGTGCCGTAGGGGACCGCACCGCCGCTTCCCAGCAAATTAGGGACACTGTTGCTCCTGGGGTATCGGCGAGGACCATTCGCAACCGTCTCCATGAAGCTGGGCTACGGTCCCGCACACCGTTAGGCCGTCTTCCGCTCACGCCCCAACATCGTGCAGCCCGCCTCCAGTGGTGTCGCGACAGGCGTGAATGGAGGGACGAATGGAGACGTGTGGCGTCTTCAGCGATGAGAGTCGCTTCTGCCTTGGTGCCAATGATGGTCGTATGCGTGTTTGGCGCCGTGCAGGTGAGCGCCACAATCAGGACTGCATACGACCGAGGCACACAGGGCCAACACCCGGCATCATGGTGTGGGGAGCGATCTCCTACACTGGCCGTACACCACTGGTGATCGTCGAGGGGACACTGAATAGTGCACGGTACATCCAAACCGTCATCGAACCCATCGTTCTACCATTCCTAGACCGGCAAGGGAACTTGCTGTTCCAACAGGACAATGCACGTCCGCATGTATCCCGTGCCACCCAACGTGCTCTAGAAGGTGTAAGTCAACTACCCTGGCCAGCAAGATCTCCGGATCTGTCCCCCATTGAGCATGTTTGGGACTCGATGAAGCGTCGTCTCACGCGGTCTGCACGTCCAGCACGAACGCTGGTCCAACTGAGGCGCCAGGTGGAAATGGCATGGCAAGCCGTTCCACAGGACTACATCCAGCATCTTTACGATCGTCTCCATGGGAGAATAGCAGCCTGCATTGCTGCGAAAGGTGGATATACACTGTACTAGTGCCGACATTGTGCATGCTCTGTTGCCTGTGTCTATGTGCCTGTGGTTCTCTCAGTGTGATCATGTGATGTATCTGACCCCAGGAATGTGTCAATAAAGTTTCCCCTTCCTGGGACAATGAATTCACGGTGTTCTTATTTCAATTTCCAGGAGTGTATTTTCATCATGCGTGGGGTTTATAACTATCTGTTCGAGGTAGTTTTGAGACAAGGCATTTAGTAAAGTTTCCCAATTAATTGTTGGATGATTAAAGTCTCCACCGATGATTACAGTGTGACTGGAGAACTTACGTACAAGTGAACTAGAGTTTTCTCTAAAGTTTTAGTTTACGTCAGAAGATGAGTTTGGTGGGTGATAGAAGGATGCAATTATCATTTTATGCCCACCTCTGATACTGAATCTTGCCCAAACAATCTTCCGTGCAGCTCCAGTTTCTAGCTCGGTTGATTTGAGTTTCTTGTCTGCTGCTCAGATGCACCATCTCCATTTCCTATTTGCCCATCCTTTTGACATTCACTTAAATGTACCCAAAAAACCTCACTGCTGTCAATTTAAGGTTTCAACCAGCTTTCTGTACATAGTATTATGTGAGCTCCACTGTTTTCATGAACGCTTTAAGCTCTGGTACTAAGTTGCGTCTCGCTTATTTGGATGACTATTTAGCTTGGGGATTCTGCAGCCATTCTCGGAGCAAGCATCATGCGTGCCAACATGTGCTTCTATTTGCAACTGGTTGCTGCCGGCAGGGCCTCCTCCACATCATGGACGAGACCCTGGCAAACATACCTGTGCACACTGGCGTTCTTTCACCCCCTGGATGCTGTTTCTCTGAGGAACTCCATCACCCTCCTAACGTTGGAGCTCCCTGTGGCTAGCATATCCGCTCTCGGTACGTACATGTACTGGGCAGGAAAATTGGCCGCTGGCCCAACAGGAGATGTACCCTGCGATTGCTCAGAATTGTTATCAACACTGGGTAGCAACTTGTTGCTGTTGCTAAGACTTAAGGAGTCAGACATGTGGACCATTCCCTCATTTGCCGTCCACCCAGTGTCATGCAAAAACACCACTGCCTGCCCCTCACTCTGAAGTGAGGATGGACTGGTCAGATGTTGCATATCTGTAGATAACATTGACAGCCAGGTCACCGGGAGATTCCAATGGCATAAAATATGTTGCAGATCTCAACACCAGCATCCTGATATCGCCTCAGCTTTGAGCATTAGCTAGATCTCATCACCGTTTTCTTGATATCGCCGCCGCTTTGACCATTAGCCAAAAGCTTGTGGACGGTGGCGAATGAAGCCTCCAGCTGTTTCTTGACAACAGCCAATTCTCCTCGTGTCCGCTCATAAGAAACATAGTCCTTAGCCATATTGTACTATCTAAAAATTTATATAAGATCTCAAAAAATGCAAACAAAGCAATCTGTATTAATTTAGAAATTACTAGTAGACCCTGGAAAAGACAAAATTATCTGACTGTACCGCTACTGAGGTTGGAATGTAAGCGGACTATAGCAAGAAACAAATATTAAAATATGCTTTGCAGCGTTCTCCCTATAGGCCGAGACCACATGATCCGTGAGCTCTTAAAACACATATAAATTTCTCTACTGAAAATGGACTTATCAACAATGTTAGAGAGAGAAACCCACCGAATGAGTTCGCCTTTTAGTTACTCACACGCACAAGAGGCAGGCAGATTTGTGATTACATCGTTAACCTCACTGGCGGAACAGCTGTCGAGTGGTGCTACTGCATATGTGATTAGATTAGATTAGATTAATTATTCATTCCATAGACCCATAAAAGAGGGAATCCTCCTGGGTGTGGAACATGTCGGATAAACACATTACAAAAATGTAATTAGAAAAACTTGTGTTTCATTAATTTTAATGATCCTTAGCCAATAAACAGTAAAATTATGTACATGAATTAAATTTAAACTTACAATATTTACAGGTTTAATACTTACATCTGCTTTCATTAAATCCATCATTCAGACATTTGCTAGTTTCTTGGCTATTACAACCAAGTATTGTCAAAAATTAAAGTAAATTATTCATTTCAGTGATCCTCAGTTAAGAACAGTTAGATTATGTACAAGATTTAAAATTAAACTTCCACTATTTACAGACTTATGACTTACATCTGCTTTCCATACATCCATCATTCACACAGTAGGTAGTTACTTGGCTGTTACAACCAAGTATCGTCCAAAATTAAAGTATAAAAAGTTTTCATTAAAATGGTCTATTGCACTTGTTGAGAAACCCATGGATGGAATAGATAATTAAAATGGTCTACTGCACTTGTTGCGAAACTCATGGATGGAATAGAAGGAGTTGGCCATCAAAAATTCTTTTAAATTATGTTTAAATTGTGCCTTGTCTGAAACTAAACCCTTAATGGTTGCTGGTAAGTTATTGAAAATATGCATTGCTGAATACTGGACTCCTTTCTGGGCAAGAGTAAGTGATTTTAAGTCTTTATGTATATTGTTCTTATTCCTAGTGTTGATACTGTGTACTAAGCAGTTAGTTGAAAAAAGAGATGTATTATTTACAACAAACTTCATTAATGAATAAATATACTAAGAAGCTGTGGTTAATATGCCCAATTCTTTCAATAGGTTGTGACATGATGTTCTGTGATTTACACTACTCATTACTCTTATTATACGCTTCTGTACTCTACAAATTTTTTCTCTGATTGTGGAGTTCCCCCAAAATATGATACAATATGACATAATGGAGTGAAAATAAGCAAAATATGCCAGTTTTTTTATATTTACATCTCCTATGTCTGACATCATTCGCATTGCAAACACAGACTTGTTTAGGTGCTTTATCAGTTCTTATGTTGCTCTCAACTGAATTTATTATCAAGTTGTAATCCCAAGAATTGTACACTCTCAACTTTTCCTTTTTCCATGTCTTCATATTTTATACACACACCAGAAGGAAATCTCTTGGAAGGTCTGAACTGCATATAGTGGGTCTTTTCAAAGTTCAATGACATTGAACTGGCTATGAACCTCTTAATTAATGTCAGTAAAAATTTGATTAGCTACCCTTTCTAAATTTATATTCGTTTTACTATTTATTGCAATGTTTGTATCATCTGCAAATAAGACAAACTTGGCATCTGGTAACGTAACAGATGACAGGCCATTAATATATACAAGAAACAGTAGTGGACCTAGTATGGAAGCTTGGGGAACACCACATTTAATTTCTTCCCAGTCAGATGATGTCTGATTGCCTACTGCTGAAGTGTTACGTAATGACACCCTTTGTTTTCTATTAGTAAGACATGACTGAAACCACTTTGCAACACTATTAGTGACGCCATATTATTTTAATTTACTTAAAAGAATGCTGTGACTCACACAGTCAAACGCCTTTGACAGGTTACAGAATATGCCAGTTGCCTCTAATTTGTTGTCCAATGAATTAAGGACGTTTTCGCTGTAAGTGTACCATATATGCATATTGGATGGGGTCTCGCGCTATTCCAGTGGAGACGAAATGGCCTTTGGTGTGTGTGAACCAAAGTGATGGACAATCCATCCAGAGGGCTTTTGCTTTGGATGTCACATGGTTCACTTGCGCTGCTGGAACCGCCCGGGAGGGGGGCAGGTGATAGTACTTGTCAGCCGTAAGACTGCAGGCTGAACCGCGTAGGGGTGTAGTTAAAACTGGTGCTGGCCGCCAACAGGGAGGTGGCAGTGGGTGCCAGGGTGCCTGGACACGCACTTCCCTGGCTGCACAGCTGTGGTGACTCCTGTAGTTACGCCATAGGTGGTCCCTCTGCTTCTGGCCATGTTTGAAACTGCTCCTCATGTCGCTGTTACAGAGCTGCCATCTCGTCCACACGCTTTTTTGCTGGCCGTACAGCAGCTGCAGCTGTTGTATGAGGTGCATTCAAGTTCTAAGGCTTCCGATTTATTTTCTCCGGACTGGAAAGAAATAGAAACTGCGCATTGTTTTAAAATGAGGCCGCGTTCATTGTCAATACATCCGAGAGATGGCAGCACCGTATGGCAGATGGAATTTTACCGCCAGCGGTGAGAATGAGAACTGTTTTAAATGCTTAAAATGGCGACGTTTTCCTTACTTGAACAGCGTGCAATCATTCGTTTTCTGAATTTGCATGGTGTGAAACCAATTGAAATTCATCAACAGTTGAAGGAGACATGTGGTGGTGGAGTTATGGATGTGTCGAAAGTGTGTTCGTGGGTGCGACAGTTTAATGAAGGCAGAACATCGTGTGACAACAAACCGAAACAACCTCCGGCTCGCACAAGCCGGTCTGACGACATGATCGAGAAAGTGGGGAGAATTGTTTTGGGGGATCGCCGAATGACTGTTGAACAGATCGCCTCCAGAGTTGGCATTTCTGTGGGTTCTGTGGACACAATCCTGCATGACGACCTGAAAATGCGAAAAGTGTCATCTAGGTGGGTGCCACGAATGCTGACGGACGACCACATGGCTGCCCGTGTGGCATGTTGCCAAGCAATGTTGACGCACAACGGCAGCATGAATGGGACTTTGTTTTCGTCGGTTGTGACAATGGATGAGACGTGGATGCCATTTTTCAATCCAGAAACAAAGCGCCAGTCAGCTCAATGGAAGCACACAGATTCACCGCCACCAAAAAAATTTCGGGTAACCGCCAGTGCTGAAAAAATGATGGTGTCCATGTTCTGGGACAGCGAGGGCGTAATCCTTACCCATTGCGTTCCAAAGGGCACTACGGTAACAGGTGCATCCTACGAAAATGTTTTGAAGAACAAATTCCTTCCTGCACTGCAACAAAAACGTCGGGGAAGGGCTGCGCGTGTGCTGTTTCATCAAAACAATGCACCCGCACATCGAGCTAACGTTACACAACAGTTTCTTCGTGATAACAACTTTGAAGTGATTCCTCATACTCCATACTCACCTGACCTGGCTCCTAATGACTTTTGGCTTCTTCCAACAATGAAAGACACTCTCCGTGGCCGCACATTCACCATCCGTGCTGCTATTGCCTCAGCGATTTTCCAGTGGTCAAAACAGACTCCTAAAGAAGCCTTCGCCGCTGCCATGGAATCATGGCGTCAGCGTTGTGAAAAATGTGTACGTCTGCAGGGCGATTACGTCGAGAAGTAACGCCAGTTTCATCGATTTCGGGTGAGTAGGTAATTAGAAAAAAAATCGGAGGCCTTAGAACTTGAATGCACCTCGTATCAACAGTTGCTGGTGCCATAAATGTTGCTGCAAACGTTCCATTTCTGCTCATCGCTGTTGTAACTGTTCCATGAAGCATCGGTGTCACCACTTTCTAGGTACTTAATAAATAGTACACTTCACTGTTCAGAAAGGTGTCAAATTAGAACAGCATGTTGACGCAGAGGGAAACGTCATGAAATGAAAGATTCAACGAAAATTTGACCAATAGGTGGCGCTGTAAGCGTCAAAATATGCGCACCAACAGACCTGTGGCACACGGCTGTTCCTCAGTTTGCGTCCAAGACGGCCAACTTCACTGTCTCCATGAAGAATTGTGTGCTGCTGGTAAAGCTCTTTTACAAGAAGGGTTTTTGTGCGCCAGTAGCTGTGTAACGTTTTGGACACTCGGGGGTAAGAAAAAAGTCATTGGTCTGATGTTTACTAAATGTCTGGAGGAAATGATTACAAAATTCGAAAAAAGAAGTTCCTTTGAAGTGCAATGTGGCAGAGGGAGGAAAGCAGCTGTTGAAGATGTTGCCTCAGCACAGCAGCTGGGATCGAGTGGTGGCGTACAAACATGGGGTGCACGGGGAATTGCCTGAACGTTGGACATGCCTGAAAGCATGCTGCGTAAAGTACTACGAAAGATTCTGCATTGTTAATATGTCGTCTGTGTTCAGGAACTGCTTCCTCCCAATCTGTCAGCAAAGTAAAAGTTCACTCTGGAATTTCTTGCTCACACGGAAGTGAATAATGAATGGTCATGGAACATTCTGTGGACTGCCGAAGCCCATTTCCAAGGACATATTTATACCTGGAATTATAGAATGGGGCAATACACATCAACAAATACCACTTCATTCTGAAAAGGTGACTGTATAGTGTGGCTTGACGGCGTGTATAGTGTGGCTTGACGGCGTCGGGCATTGTAGGGTCGTATTTTTTCTTTCTACCTGTACCGTCACAGGTAAACGCGTCACTGGTGCGCGTCTTTTGCGCGCTTATGTCATTTCGACCCATCAACAAAGTTGATGTGTGGGTAGCATCATTTATATGCAAGATGGCGCTGCTCCATATATTGCACAGCCAGTGAAGTAGCCACTGCAGAGTCATTTCGGAAATGGCAGAATTATCAGCCGTCCTTTCCCCATAGTTTCGGCGTCCAGATCAGCTGATCTTAATCCGTGTGACTTTTGGCTGCTAGGTTATCTGAAAGATGTTGTGCTCAGTGTTCCAGTTGCGAACGTAGCTAAACTGAAGCCATGCATTGTGCAACGCATTCTGAACGTGACCCCTGAGACACTCCAGTCTGTTGTGGAATATTCTGTTTCTCGGTATCAACAAGGGGCAAAAAACGGTGGATGGCGTATTGAACATGTCTTGCGTCAGTCTCATGATAATTAGATACCTATGTCATTTTGATTTTTATGCAGTTTTTTTACCCCAGGGCAGTTAAAAATCGATGTCATATTTTTATGCGTTTTTAGCTCCAGGACAATGAAAGACCGATACCATTTTTTTTTTTTTGCTGTTTTTGGCCTCAGGACCCTTAAAAACCGATTTTCCCCATCTGATGTGGTACGACCTTGCTGTGGTGGATGAGGCTTCTTAATTAACAGTGCACAACTGTTGGCTGCCGAACTTTACAGTCATACACGTTGAGCAGTACAGTTGTTGTAATGTGCAACTCAAACCATAGCCATCGTTTTGAGATTCATCTGTAATTTGTTGGCGACCCCATTTACGTTTACAGAGCCATTTACTGGTAAAATTTTCGTTATATTGTTTTGTCCTAACATATTTCCCTGTGTGTCAATAATAAGTTGATCAAATTTGATGCCATTTTGAGCAATGGTTCTCTTGCTACAGCGTTTCAAACTAGAATTTTAATTATGGACTCCTGTTATATCCCTGTTGTTATTGCTACGTAATATCTGCCCAGTAACTGCACACACACACACACACACACACACACACACACACACACACCAATGCTCGTGCTGTAACATGTAAGGGCATAGTGAGCGCTGAAGGATGCAGTCTACCCAACGTTGGCTGTTCACAACGTTGCCCCTGATAAGCGTGGAGTCACCTGCTATCTGAGGTCACTACATTTGAAAGACAACGACTTTGGGACACAGGTAGTATAGCCAACGAAGCTAAAAGAGGAAGTGCTAAAAGAAGCACATCACAAGGTGTTGCCAGGTCTCGGGGTTTACAAACAGTGGATAGACGAGTAGCATAGCGCTGCTGGTGAAAGTCTAGAAAAATAGATGTGGATCAGTATGTAATGGGTAGTGACGCCGTGCTACCTGTGGTACTGACCATGACATGATTACCTCCTATCAGTTACACAATCATAAACGAGAGAAAAGAAAACCACTACAACATATCACTATCCTAACAGTTCCGCCTACTTTACATGGTTAACTACCAAGCCAAACTCATTGTTCTGCAAGAAACAAAGTCAAATTACGGGAATGCCTAACTGGATCAACATCATATTATTTCTTACTATAACTTTATTACTCTAGCCTGAGCAGCCATTCATACTAGTTACAAGTGACTGAACTCAGCTTTATCTCACGAATCACTACCCATGTTTAACAGCTTATATAATACTAGGCAGTGAGCCACATCTTTTGCTTGTGACACTCATATAGCCTAACTTTTATATTTACGCCTCCTCCAATTACTGTCTGTATACTAGTGTCACCCTCAACCACTGGCAAAACCTGCTGACTTGCCATGACACTCGCAGTCAAACAAAAACAGAACAGTAAGACTGCACTCACTCAACAATGAAGATATTGTAGGCATTGTTGCTCCTTCTGCTGTCACCAAACGGCCCAGTAGTGGGCTAAAGATAGCCTTCCTGATATGATGAGGAGTCAGGGGTGGTGTGTGGTGGACTCCAGGGGAAACGCTGTAGACAGTTGTAAATGACTTTTATTGACTTCAATACATGACTTGCTGAGTCAGACACGCCTGTTCTCATTGTACCTTGCTGGGGCTGTTGAACAGGTGTCAGCTTCCGCCTGCAACTGCTGATCTGATGCCCTGCATCACTGAGGCGACTAGCTTTTGGAGGCCTCTGGCATCAGTGGCGCTGCACGCAGCCACAGTGGTGGCGTGTGGAGCCTTCTGTGTACGTGGCACGGTGGCGCCAAGTCCCACTGGGAAATCAGCTTTGCTGACTGCAGGCACAGACGGCAGTTAGGCAGGGCTGTGGCACCCACCAAATCCTGTGATGGACTTAGTACTGGAGGCACTGCTGGTGACAGGCACACCCTGGTTTCGAACCCATGGATGCTTGCCGCAACACCCAGTTGTCTTGTTGTCTGGCGTAGCTCTGGCGCCATGATGGTGTTGCAGGTTTCTGGCGACGAGAAGTGATCCCTGTCTTAAAAGCCAGACTTAGTGTGGTGACATCACCCTGCTCGCTACACAGTTACTGCTGTGCAGTGCCATTAACTGCTGTGCTCAGCAACCTTCGCTTTGCAATCCACTAGCATGTATGTTATTGTAATCCACATTTCACCACACGGGCAACTACTAACCTCCACTTGTTAACACAACACTCTTCAGTGTATTCCATGCTATTTCTCCTTACTTTTGCTAAAAGCTTATAATTTTCTGCCCAAAGGCTGGATAGTGGCACAACACTTCAGAAAGAGCGCTCTTACATGCAAATAACATCGAATATTGCATACTTCTATTACGTTACTGAGAAAGTCCTAGAATCTGCCACAACTGCAAAGACGAACAGAAAGGTTGGAACATACACGAACACGAATCTACTTCATTTGACTCTGTTGACTGCAAGTCCCCGACCACTACACCGCGATGAACACATACAACTTTCAACAATGGTGTCGTTCATTTTATGATCTCTGAGGTTTATACCGCTGATGTGTCGTTAACTGACATTTCATTATAACAAAATCGTACCGAGAGTGACTACTTTGTGATGATCTCCGATGTGCTGTTGCTTTGAAATGGCATAATGTCATAACACGCAAGTTGTAATTCAAAAACAATGAAATACAACGAAATCTAATATGGCTTCTGCAAAGTTTGTAATTTGTAGACTGTAGTCACGTCTAGTTGCACATCATCAGTGTTCCGTGAAAGCCGGGAGTGACACTAACTTTTCCCCATTGATAGTGCACGAAGGGTAGCCATTATATAAGTTCCCACAAGCAAGAGTACATGCAAAATTAAAAACGCCAACAACACTGGGCGTACCGTCAGCAACTAACGACATATCAGCCGAATCTATATGGAGGACACCAAACTCGACAAAAGAGATGTCAGCTCTTTGCACTGTGCTCTCGCCCTAAAACCTACCAAGCATATCTCAGGAACTCCAAAGTATGGACACCACAATCGAGATGCCGGCCACGCAGGAGCAGGCTGAATAGCAGTAGGGCTGATCTAATAAACAACTGTTCCCAACACACCGTTGTGTGCCACCTACAGGGTTACAAGCCAACTGGTGCCAATTTAATTAATGTCCATTGGTATCATAGACACTCTTGTCCCCAAGCGCCGAAGTGCACAAACCCATGCGCCTACCCAAATGATAATTGTGATGTAACTTAAGTGCAACATATCACAACTCCATCTAAAAGCTAAATAATTCGTAGTTGATGAGTGAGGACAATGCACTGAGCAACATTACATCGGTAATTACTTCATTAGCAGACTAATAATAATTATAGCTATTAGGTGTTACTTAGAACCTCAAGGTACATGTAGCAAGAACAAACCATTAATGTTTAGTTTCGCCTGGGCAGCAGGTCAGGTGTCGAAGTGTGGACGCGTGACGCCAAACGATTATTCTATACTGACAGGCGTAGTCCACCTAATAGTGCTTACGACTGTGCATAAAACATCAGGCAGCTAATTACGTCAGGTATTCGCAGGAAGACTGTTAGACACATAGAAAACACAACGTGCTGAAGTGGGTACATATTAAAGTACCAATGATCACAACACCTGCACTTATGACCCTAACACATTGTATAGTCTGATCTCTAAATGTTTCATGTACGTTTCGTACAGCATCAGGCAGGAAGGAAAGGGGAAAGGCATTGGTATTCTGTATGTTTCACCATAGTATGTGTACTTTAAATATTCAGGAAGTGCTAATTTAGGCACAACATGAATCATAGACATGTCGTTGGAAAAGAAAGCCGATGTGTGAGAACCTATGGTTTTATGGTTGTCCAGAATTATCCTTGTGAACAGATCATGTCTTGAATAATCGATGTTATAAAATGTGACATGGAATAAATCACTTCTTAGTTATAAATTAATCCTACAACCGGTTTTCGTTCCGTAAAATTTCAGGAAACTAGTTCTTATATGGAAAAGAACACTTCTAAAGTGACTGCACATGTTTGTACACCTTGAATAATCAATGTTATAAAATGTGACATGGAATAAATCACTTCTTAGTTATAAATTAATCCTACAACCAGTTTTCGTTCCGTAAAATTTCAGGAAACTAGTTCTTATATGGAAAAGAACACTTCTAAAGTGACTGCACATGTTTGTACACCTACCTATATTAGATATACTCGTACAATAATATTGAACCAAAGTTGATACCAAGAGTAGGCAAAGCAGAGCAGCATGGGTAATCGTAGATAGCAAGTTTTATATGTTAAAACAATTAGACTGTGTCATAAAAATGTTAAAAATCTGAAGCAGCAGCATACGGAGAGCAGAATTAATAAATATAAATAACTTATTCATTCAAGTATCATTTTACAACTATATAAGATGTCTCAGCTTAATACCATGGAAAATTTGTTTATTGTTTGCCCATGAGCTCTAGCGATAATTTCCAGGTGAAAATATTGGGTACGGTATGCTATTCAATTTTATATGCAGGGAGACTTATTAGATGTAACATCTGTGCTCTGACTGCATTTATAATTTTGCGTTATAGCAAGGCTTAATTACTATGAACATAAAATAATGTAGCCTACATTAAAAATGGGATCACATTTCGTGGGCACATAAAATGGGTTTATATACTGTATGTTACATGTTTTATCTTGTAATGTAATTGAAATTTAGTTTCAATTCGAACACTCACTCATAGTGCATTTACATTATTGTGTGAGATACACTTTTGAGTGATTTATGAAGATTTTAAATTCTTTTATTTTCTTTACTGAGGTAGATAACTTATTATTAAAAAAACCTTTTGTCTGCTTTCCCCAGAGTATTTAATGTCAGTTTGAAATTTTATTGTCTTGTCCAATAATGTTTCTCTCCTGTTGTCTTGTTGAATTGTCATATATATCTTTATTTAGGTCGTAACAATCATTTACTTTTATTGTCACGTATATGTGAGGGTCAGTATTCAGGGCTTTGACAAGAACGATCATTCAAAGCAAAAAAAGTCCGGTAAACATGGGCTCTAAAATGCATACCGTAAGAAACATGACCACTTCTTCATTTTTGATACTGTGGACAAATCTCTTCTACCACAAACCGTTTGCATTCCATATTCTGGGAAGAGGTAGTGCGGACCAAAACGAGAAAAAAAAATTCCCAGTAATCTAGAGCTCTAAAATGCTCACCTCTACAAGTTCTTTCTGTTCCATATTTTGAGAGGTGATAGTATGGACCACAACAAGGGAAACTTGTCTAGCAAACATGGAATCTAAAGTACATATGTTAAGAGCTATGAGCACTTGCTCAGTAGAAGAGACGTGTTTCACAGTAGCGAAGATGAAATAGTGTTCATAGCTTTTAATGTATGCACTTAAGAGTCCCTATTTACTCGTCATTTTTTTGTCCAAGGCAGTAGAAGAGATTTGTTTCACTGGTGTCCTACATGCTGTCTCCTTTACAGATAAAGTACACTTTCCTAAAATTCTCCCGATAACCCGAAGCCTTCCCTGCTATAACCCTTACATGCTCATTCCATTTCATATCGCTCTGCAGCATTACGCCAGGATAATTAATCTACGTGACTGTGTCAAGCAGCACAATACTCGAGCATTATGGGTTTGTTTTCCCTACTCATCTGCATTAACTTAACATTTTTTCTACATTTAAAGCTAGCTGTCATTCATCACATCAACTACACATTTTGTCTAAGTCATCTTGTACCTTCCTACAGTCACTCAACTGCGACACCTTTCCATATACCTCACCATCATCAGCTAACAGCCACATACTTCTGCTTACCCTGTCCACCATATCATCACACTTTTATGGGGCACTCCTGACGATACCTTTTTCTCTGATGGACACTCGCTGTCGAGAACAACATACAGTTGGTTCTGTAATTTTTGAGAACTTATCTCGTGGAACATAGCGGACTTTAAAATGAACAGAAACGTCTCGCCCCCAAGAAGCTTTTATTTTTGTGATCACCGGTTTCGGTCGGTCACTGTCCATCTTCAGACCTTATATCATGTTGGTAGGCGATGGCGGTGAATGGAGCAGGCGTTTCGAACTCCGCGAACGCCAACTGCTGGGTTCTGTTACTTAAGAAGTCTTCGAGCCACTCACATATCTAGGAACCTATTCTGTATGCTTATACCTTCGTTGACAGTTCGCAGTGTGATGCCGTACAAAATACTTTACGGATATCTAGGAATATGGAATCCGCCTGTTACCTGTCATTCATAGTTCGCAGGATATCAGTGAAAAAAGTGCAAGATGAATTTACCACGAGCGATGCTTTCTAAAACCGTGCTGATTTGTG
The DNA here is from genome assembly GCF_021461395.2 of Schistocerca americana. Taxonomy (NCBI): domain Eukaryota; kingdom Metazoa; phylum Arthropoda; class Insecta; order Orthoptera; family Acrididae; genus Schistocerca; species Schistocerca americana. The sequence continues at coordinate 782,993,646 of NC_060119.1, forward strand.
GATAGAATCTTTTCCCACTCAAGAAAATTTATTATATTAGAACTGAGAATGTGCTCAAGGATTCTGCAGCAAACTTATGTTAAGGATGTTGGTTGTAATTTTGCTGGTTCATTCTTTTACCCTTCCTATAAGCATGAATCACCTGCGCTTTTTTCAGTCAGTTGTGATTTTGCTCTGTGCCAGAGCTTCGCGGTAAATGCAAGTTGAGTAAGGGGTCAATGCTGTAGAGTAGTATCTGCGAGGCCGAACTGAGATTCCATCAGGATCTGGCGACTGTTGTGCTTTTAACTCCTTCAGTTGCTTATTAACTATGACCTCCATACGGGAGTCTGTGCGATGGCCAAACGACGGTATGTTTGTACGATTCTCCCGCGTGAACGATCTTTTAACTGAGAAATATAAAACTGTGGCTTTATTTTTGCTTTCTGATACTGCTACTCCAGACTGGTCAACTCGTGATTGGACAGAAACCTTAGACCCACTTAGCGATTTGACATAGGATCAGATCCTCGGCAAGATCTTTTGCTAAGGTATGACGATGGTAGTTGTTGTAAGTTTCGCGAATCGATCTTTTTACAGACGCACGAATTTCTATTAACTTTTGCCTGTCGTCACTTGCGGGTTCTCTTTTAAACCGAAAGTGCAGCAGCCCTTGGCTTCCTCCCCTTCTCTCTGTCGCATCTCCTACTGCCCCTATCTGTGTCCATTCGCTACTCCTCCCTCTCTCTGTCCATCTCCCCCCCCCCCTCAAAATCTGTCACCATCCCCTCTTCCTTTCTGTGTCTGCCTCCTCTTCCCCCTCTCCCAGTCCATCTCTTCCTCTACTCTTTCTCTGTTTATCTGCTCCTCGCCCTCTCTCTTCGTTGTACAGTGACATAATAATGTTGTAGGTACATTCAGTGGCAGGTGCAGATTCTGTCTGCTAAATGTGTTGCGAATAGAATTGGTATTAGAGAAGTAATAAATTCAACCGACAGGATGTCATGCCGGATGAGGCAGTTAACTTCATAAACAGCGAAAATATAGTAAATGATATACATTCTTCTTTCACCATTTTGTGGTGGTTGTAAGCGAGAAAAAGTTTCGTAACGATTTGAAATTATGTATAAAGTTTATGCAAGTCACTAAGTTCTCTTGTTCTTAGATATTGGGTAGAGCACATATGAGCTACACATTACGCAACATGTACATTAAGCAACAAATAGTGTGGAAGTATCGATTAAACACACTGAAGATCGCATAAGCATTGTTTTCATTGCTATCTACACTTCCAGTGAAAATGTACTTAATCCATTAGATAAAAAATTGCATGCAACTGGTACATTTTGTGATCTGTCAAAAGCATTTGACTGTGTAAATCACAATATCCTTTTAAGTAAATTAGAGTATTATGGTGTAACAGGAAATGCTACAAAATGGCTCAAATCTTATATCTCTGGCATGAAACAAAGGGTGTTATTAGGAAAGAGACATGTGTTAAGCTATTAGGCATCATCCAACTGGGAACTCATGACATGTGGGGTCCCACAAGGTTCCATCTTAGGGCCCTTCCTTTTCTTGTGTATATCAATGACCTTTCATCAGTAACATTACCAGATGTCTGCCCCGGTAGCTGATTGGTCAGTGTGACAGAATGTCATGCCAAGGGGCCCGGGTTCGATTCCCGGCTGGGTCAGAGATTTTCTCCACTCAGGGACTGGGTGTTGTGTTGTCCTAATCATCATCATCTCATCCTCATTGACACGCAAGTCGCCAAAGTGGCGTTAACTCAAAAGACTTACGCCAGGCAAATGGTCTACCTGACGGGAGGCCCTAGCCACACGACGTTTCATTTAATTTCATTAGCAGATTCCAAGTTTGTTTTGTTCGCCGATGATGCAAACATTGCAATAAATAGCAAATAAAGTGTAGTCTTATAAAGATCAGCTAATAAAATATTTGTGGACATTAATCACTGGTTCCTAGCCAATTCTTTGTCACTAACTTTGAAAAAACGCACTACATGAAGTTCAGAACTTGTAAGAGGTGTCCCATGAGTATATGCCTAACATATGATGACAAGCAGATAGAATAAGTGGACATTGTTAAATTCTTGGGATTATAGCTTGATAATAAATACAACTGGAAGGGACATAAAAAAAAGCTGGCATACTATGCTTACTTTCACTCCATAATGTCATGTGGGATTGTTTTTTGGCGTAATTCATCAAGCCAAGCTAAAGTGTTCTGGGCACAAAAACGTGCAATAAGAGTTATATGTGGTGTGAAGTCAAGAACATCCTGCAGAGGTCTGTTTAGGGAACTAGAGATACTGTCTACTGCTTCCCAATATATTTATTCCTTAATGGTATTTGTCATTAAAATATATCAATTTTTCAAACCAATAGCTAAGTTCATGGAATCAATACTGGAAATAAGAATAAACTTCACAAGGATTTAAAATCACATACTCTTGTACGCAAAGCTATCTATTATTCAGGAACACACATTTTCAATAACTTTCCAGCAGCCATAAAAAGCTTAACAACCAATGAAATTCAGATTAAGAGAAGCCTAATAAAGGGTTTATTTGTAGCCAACTCCTTCTAGTCCATTGATAACTTTCTCAGTAGAACCAACTGATTTTCTGCACCATTTCATTGCAGTAACGTGTTCATTGTAAATAAGTATTGTAGTAGTTCAATTATGTTTATTACCTTATAAATATAAAAACATTTTTTTGTAATTTTAACTTCAGTGCATTAATGCGATCTTAGTAAATGAGTGTTGTAAAATGATCCTTTCATGTAGTGTTCATTAAAAAAAATTACGATCATTCCACTTGGGACCTGTGCAAGGTACATTAGCTTATTTGTTTTAGTTGTAAATATCTGTCATGTATTGTTGTACTTCTGACATGTTCTGCATACTGGAGGACCTCCTCAATGTGGATCAATTGTAATGAAAGTAAATCTAATCTAATCTCTAAACTCAGAATTGTATCATGTAGAACACATTAAAAAAATAAAAAAAAAAATCGGATGAAGTTCTAAAGTCAAAGAGTAAAGAGCTTTCCCAAAGACTTTTTTGCGTAATATACTTGAAACCAATAAGTTTCTTGTACTAAGCACTTTTGTAACCTATTTTTTCTTCATGGTTCAAGATATCCCCTTACCAAATTCATCGTAATCGGTCCAATGGTTAGTAATAATGAATTTAAACGTCATGTATGATACAGCAGTTTTTCAGGCATGTCAGCCTTTATGACATCATACACCGTGAACTATTTGACGTACAATGATGTAATTTTGCAGGTACATTCAGAGGTATATGTGAGCGCTGTCTGTAAAATATGACGCGAATACAGCTAGTAGTAAAGAAGTAATAAGTTAAAACGTCATGCCTGATGCAAAAATGAACAGCGAAAATCTAGCAAGCGATAATTTTTGCCTTTCATCATTATGTGGGGTATATCACGCAGAAAATTTTTCGTAAAAGTTGGAAATTATGTGTAAAGTTTGTTCCAAGTCACTATGTGCTTTCGTTCTCAAATACTGGATGAATAAAATCTGGGTATTTGCATGTTGTGGCTTACACTTCTTTTTTACCCCCAACCTTACCCTTTTAATAGGGAGATAGTTCTTACCCCCATGGCGATTCTTTCGAGATAGTGAATAGTACAGACAAACATACATTTTTATAGCATGTAGTATCTATTTTCATGGTCCGATTCCGATTAAATATAGTCTATACGGTGCCCAGTACTATGCTGAATTTGTCAGTGGAAACCCATAAAAATCCTTCTAGTAGTTTTGGAGATTAGCGTGTTCGTACAAACAGGCAAGAAATTATTAGTAAAACTTTAAATAACGATATCTTTTTTTCATGAACCAATTTTGATGAACTGAAGCCTGTATGCTGCCTCAAACTGTGCTCCTCAAATTACCTACGAAAACCCCACGAAGATTCTTCGAGTAGTTTTGGAGATGATGTTGTTCAAAGACAGTCAGGCACGACGGTTTTACAGGTTTATTGTTACTTTCCGTAAGTTTAATAAACACAACAGACACATAAGACTTCATCATAATACATTAATAAACACAACAGACATACATAACAGAGACTTTAGTCATTGGCCTTCACTATTTACAATAGTCTACCAATACTAGGGTAACGTTTCGATTTCGTGGCCCTAGATATCACGTGGTTTCGAGGCTAAGAACTCGTCGAACCGCGATCGAGCGCATTTTCATCCGGAAAAGAAAAAGGTTGTTTGAGAGCTAGAAAGCTGAAAATCTGAGGACGCAAGATCAGGTTAATAAGTTGATGCGGAACGACTTCCTGACCCAACTCCTGTATAGTGTTTCTGTCAGTCAAGCAGAATGTGGACAGGCGTTCAGGTGGAGTTGCGTCACTTCACACAGTCTTCCTGGTCGTTATTCTCGGATTGCGTCTGCAAGACGCTCAGTTGTTGATAGTAAATGTAAGCAGCGATGGTTACACTTCGGGGAAGCAGTTCGTAGTACACCACATCGTCACCGTTAACCAGATGCATACCATTATCTTTTGTCAATGTACACAGGTGTTTTTACGGGGAATTGCTGCTTTGTTTGGGCTCAACCATTTATTTCTTTTCCTTACGTCAGTATAAAGACACCAATTCTCGTCACCAGTACAGAATGGGAATGGTAGGTGTTGATCGCGAGCCACTTCATGATGAGAAAACAGAGAGGCATATATGGCCATCCATTAATTTGTGTGATTTTGACTTATAATCACTGGTTCCTAGCCAATTCTTTGTCACTAAACTTTGAAAAAACGCACTACATGAAGTTCAGAACTTGTAAGAGGTGTCCCATCAGTATATGCCTAACATATGATGACAAGCAGATAGAATAAGTGGACAGTGTTAAATTCTTGGGATTACACTTTACAGATTCACTTATGCACACAACTCTCATACTTCATTAAGGAAAGGTGCTGCCGGCATGAAGGATAGACAAAAGCTTTCCAGTTAGGTGGCTGAAACTGCACTTCGGTGTCCTCCAGTAATTCATGAGATACAACTTTACTTTGTACTGCCTCGAAATTGCGAAGGCATTCTCTGTCCGGTTTCTCTGTGTAGACGAACAGCTGTATTTACTGTTCAGCTTTTTTGAATAAGCACTGGAGAGAAATAGCCTCTGCTTCCTCAGACTTTTCAGTGTCAGGAGGTGATTAAATCGGATCACTAATGAGGTACGCATTATCACCAACACTGCTTATTAAAGCGAAAACTTCAAAGAGCCATCTACAGCGTTGTGGCCAGTCATTACAGTCTCTGTAATACCAAACCGTGTCTTCGGATACTCTAGTTCAAATAGAGGCAGTTCAGGCAAAGAACACAATTTTGCTGAAACTTCAAGGAAAATTTGTCTGTATGGCACTAAGTCTTGTGATCCAAGGGTTCTGGCAAACAAAAGCCCCAATGATCGTGCACAGTGTGAAAGAAAAACAGAAAATGTTCTCACGTATCCCACCCAGCTGAGATGCAAGTGGTGGAATAAACGAGTTCACTTGTATTGTTCCCTGTGTGGAAGCACAAAAAAATTGATGTGGGCTGTTGTCATGATACCGTGAAGTTGTAGGAAAACAAGAGTCATTCATATCGACACTTTCCTGTACCCTGACAATCTGATGTGTACTGTTTATTAGGTAATAAGAGGAACAGATTGTACCACACACACAATACAGTTGGTTCTTGTGGTTGTTACCACAAGCAGAAAGTGAAAGATAGTGACTTTCTGATTTAGCTATGTATAATGTCTGTTCAGTGCCGTTCACCATGTTTTCAGAGCCACTAAGAATATCGCCTGTTGACAGAAATGTCCAAGCAACAGTTGTGTGCTGGAATGATCCATTGTTACTGCAATGTACTCTGTTGGGTATTTCAGAGGCTGATATGAAATTCTATGTACATATTGCACATCATCACTGTAGGAAATCCCGATGAATAGGCATCCAAACAACACTCGCTTGTAGAAGAGTGAAACAGCGGTACTTTACCATATAATTCATTGGGCACATGTACAGAGAATGTTCGCGCAAGGAAGATACATAGGACTGATTAAGCTATACTGCAAAGATAAAACACAACACAAAGAAACTAGTCACTCTGGGGTAGTTGTGCACTGTCAACACTGTTCAAATACAGAATCTCCCTGTGTAGGTGTGTGTGTGTGTAAGTTTATCAATGGGACTGAGATGTATACCTCATTGCTCTTTTCTGAATTAAAAAAATTATTTCTGAGCACAGCAGCCATTTTGTGCAGTTCCTTGTGTATGAATTGAGTAGCACACATGTGGGAATATGGGTCTATGATACATTATTCTCTGAACATGTGCATGCACAATATTTGCCTTTTTACACCGCATCTAAGTGCGCTTGCCCCCCCCCCCCCCCCCCATGTCATATGCTTATCTATTGTAGTTCCTAAAAATGTCATGATGCTGATACTTTGATCACTTCTGTTTATTTCAATATTACATTATATATTTCACACTTTTTGGTTTGAAACACTATGTGCAATGTTTGGGGGGGGGGGGGGGGGAACTTTTGTAGGAACTACTCTTATCCGTTTTCAGTATTCACGACTGTTTCCTCCGTCTGAGCTGCATAGATAATTGTTGTGTCATGAGCTTACATGCTAAATTTCTCATTTTTAAGGTATAAGAAATTATTTACATAGAGACTAAATAGTATTGGTTTGAGTATGGAACCTTGTGGCACACCATGCTTGACAGTTTATTGTTCAGATATGTAACTGACTAAACATCCTTTACTTGTTGTCTGCTTTCTCTGCATTGTTTCCTACGTTTTTGCTGTATCATAGCATCCTCCTGGGATCCCATACTGACTTACTGATATAGTTTCTCCATCATTTTTGAACGATCCACGCAATCAGACGCCTTAGACAGGTATATAAAGGTATATGGACATATGGAGAAACTCAGTTTTTGATAACGAGAGGACGTCTTTTTAAAAGGAACCATCGTAGTATTTGCCTGAAGTGACGTGGAAAGGAAATGGAACACTTAAATAAGCGTGGTCGGACATGAATCTCCATCATCCCGAATCTGTGGTCAGTGTCTTAACAAATGTATGAAGTTACGTCATTCTGTTATACCTAAAGTACAGTTCCCTTTTGTTTGTACATTATTGGAACAAGTTAGGTGAAGGGTGTGAAAAGTAATATTCTCTATTCGTTAATATATCGCACGCCATAAGCATTTTTTGAGTGTTTGAAGATCCGAATCTCTATGAAAATAAAGAGCTAGTCCCCCCCGTCTTCCGTAACTGGCATGTACGAAGAAAGAATCTATTAACACTACTCGTCTACATTTGTTAATTTACGTTTCTAAGGTGAAGATTTGAAGAAAAACCTAAATATGTGTCTGCCGACGTCAGTTTTAGCGAAATCACTTTTTTTGACGACGTATCCTCCGGGTTTGTCTATTTTATTCGTAACTTTACTTTTGTTTCTCGTGAGTGGGGACGCTTGTAATATACGATATACAGTGATTTGTTAAACTATAACATTAATCTGGTAGCCGTATGTTAGCAATTTTGGGAGCTGCAATGTTTAATTAACGACATTTAATTTCATAATATAATCCTGTATGGCAAATTTTTTGTTGTTCGAAATATCTGTTACCACCACAAACACAATGTATACCTCTTTCGATACTGTGATGTGAGAAAACATATAGTACCTGATAGTGTTCCATCATGGACAGTAGCGCAATATGTAAGAATGCAATTTTATTCGAAGAAAAGGAACACCGCAATATTCCGCAGAAAACTGGAAGTTGATAGTTTCAGCCTTCAGAGTTCAGCACTGAGCTTTCCTCTATTTTGTTACCTCTGAGTTTTATATGTTTGCCAATAGATGGCAGGCAAGGTTTCCTTGGTTGAGGCATCCGGGAACTTTACCATAGTAGACATGGCGGGTATTAACTTGCGTGAATGACGGAGATAGTAATAGAAATATTGCCAGGATACTGTGTATTTGTGTATTCTGTGAGTTGTAAACGCAGTTTGATGTAATTTAGAAATTAGTACACTTAAAAATGCAGAATGTAGCACAAGGATCCACGTCAGATAACCAAAAACTTGAAAAAGTGAATGTACAGCACGATATAGGGAAATCGTCGACTCCCATATCTTCTAACTCGAGCCCAACGAAATCTGAAACGGAGACGTATTCAGAACTGCAGCCAAGATTTATGACTGATTCGTCAGAAAGCGAGGAGGACGACGTTTCTGAGGTAAAGATTAAAAAATATAGTCATATATGTGAAAATTGTGATGGCCTCGAGGGGCCGAGGTTTCAATGAACTTAGCAGAGAGACATCTTGTGGCATAGTAATGTTCAGGAGACAATGTAAGTATGTTCGTGATCTGTGTTTAGAGCGAAACTCAGTAATGTGGAAGTGTTGTTCTAAAATACTGGGATTGACTGCTCAAGAGAAAAGTTATGTTCTTTCGGAAGACCGGGGTGAGTTTTGTTCGTTATGCATTCGAATGTGCGTTTTGCACACCCACAAGTTAGAGCCCATCGTGTCTTCGTATTTTGGAACTTAGGAGTCTTCTCGGCTCAATTTTTTTTGTCTAATGTGTCAAGCTAAACTTTAGTAGTGGATATAAGTTCTAAGATTAGCGTGAAGAATCGCCACATGCTAGTTACACATACAATTTGCAAAACATTACCGTATGTACTGACGTGTCGAATTTAGTGAATGACACTTAGTTGATCAGTATCGGGAGACTTGGCCAGTATGCATTCTGATGTAAGGTGTAAAGAGGTAGTAAAATTTTTGTATGTTTCCGGTATGCATCAGGTAGCTTAAAAATTTCATTGTCCAGTCCTTGTTTTCACTCTTGTCTTCAGTATATTACGTTTACAGGTTATTGAATTTATATACAAAATCTGCGTGTAATGTCTGTCCCGAGAATGTTCAATGCAGCTCTCCGTCAGGTCTCGATATTTAGTCGTTCTGATGTGCGGATCAGTTTTCCACCTCAGTTGCAAGTATGTATTTAATTTGCATTCGTATTTGAAGTGTTTTGACGATGACTGAACTGAGGTTGCAATGCCATGGCTTATAAGAATATTAGTTCAAGCTTTTCATTTACAGTTTACTTTACACAATCATTTTCACGCGCATGAGTTTAACATGGATTAATAAAGAAATCAATCATTCATACAGGACGGCCAAAACGTATCTATTGTGTGTTAATAGAAAAGTTGGCAGGGATTCCAGTCAGCTGCCTTTATGTTACATTATGTTGAAGAGAGTAAACACTTTGAGAGCTTAATGTAGGCTAGTTCGATTTTTGTGTACGGAATTTAGTATTTATTTCCATGGTTGTTAGTGTTTACAATGAAGGCTAATTTAGTGGAATCCTGTTAAGATATGTAGAGATACTTTAGCAAATTAACTGGTTAATAGGAGGATATAACCTAAAACCAATTAAAGAAATGCCATAGTATAGGCCTAATTATGAAAAATGTTCCTTCCAGTGCAGAGTAGAATGGGGAGTGTGATTGACATAGCAGAGCAAACTTGTAGGTTTTCAGTTTTTACAAACTCATTTTACAGTTACATTAATTAAAAAAAGAGAAAGGACTGTGTATTTCACTATAAATGGGAGTACTGAAGATTATACTACATGAACAATCTTGGTGTATGATGGGGAAGTAAATAGCTCCAGAAAGCTTAAAAGGGAATAATCGCACCTACACTAGTGAAGTGTTCTTATAAATGTGGCCAGTGTTATGCCATGATGATAGTGTTTAAGACTGAATCTCTGATTGAGTCAGATATGTAGAAAACATGGAAAGGCAGTGTTTTGTTTATATTTACCTTTGACAAAAAGTGCCTTTTACTGTAAAATTTGTCAGTCCCAGTAATCTTGTTGGTGCTTAGAAATCAGCTGCCACTTAGAACAACAACTGTTAAGTCATAATATTAGAAATTTCAAACAGTTTTGTAATTGAATTATGGCCAGTAGTGACAGGTATATCACAAAGATAATATCTGCATTACTTTTAATATTCAGGAATGCACTGTGAAGAGGAAGGTGTTGCACACATTTTGGCAAACCGCTCACTTCCTGTGTTTTTTACCATGTTCATAAATACCATATGTTTTGCAGACCAGATTTGAATATTACCAATTCCCATTGACATCTGTGTTTAAGGCTGTAAACGTATTTCTTAATTGGAAGAATGTTTTGTAACATTTGTATAGATGATTAGCAAGAACAAAATTACATATCGGGATCATATTTGTAAAAGAACAACTAATGAACTGTTGAATAAGAAAAGAATTTCTCGACCAAACAATTTTAAGTAAATTGTTAAAATTCAGGTTTTCTGCTTGTTTGGATTAATGCTTATAACTTGAGGAGGGAATGGATAGGATAGCTGTAGGCTAACAATAAAAATAAATTTTTCATAACGTAGTTGATTTAATGTTTTGAATGTTACCTATCTTCATTTTAATTAGACAGAAAGTCTTGTACCTCACATCAGTTTCAATTTTATGGCTATCTTTCTTTGTATCTGAATATAGTCTGTTGTGCATGGTGATTCAGGGCAGTAATGTGAAATGTGGGTGGGATCATCTTTTGCAGTTCATTTTCACATGCAAAATGAAATTCCCTAACAAGATCATTAACAAATTAAATTTACTCTGTGACTTGTTTGTTTATTGAAGTAGGCCTAAACAATTTGAGGATTTCACTGTTTTTATTTTGTATAGGACTCTTAAATTTAAAATTTGGGAAACACACTGTGAATACAGTTGAGTTTGCTGTATCTTAATAGTCTCTTCACATACAGTCTCTGTGTGTAAATTTTAATTAGGGTATTGCTACCATGCTGCTTCTCCCTGTAACAAAATGTTCAGTTGGTTTGCCATATCATGCAATTTCTGAAAGTGTTAAAGTGATTCTCGGCACATTATAAGATACACTAATACTGTAACATTTTAATTCGGAATTTTAGACATTCAATTTAGTGTTAGTACTAATGTGGTGACACAGTGAAGTGTTCTTCATAAGTGTAGGAATGTTGTCATATGTCAAATAGTTGACAGTTTGGGATAATAGGAGTGTGAACATCAAGTGTGTTGTTTTCATTCATATATTGTATATGTTAAGTTTACCTGCGGTTAAATTTGAATTTATGCATGGTGATATAGGCAGACATTTCAGCAGCATCACTACATCCTTGAGCAGTGATCATTCTTCCCTTTCAGGCATTTCTCAACTGTAAGATCATGTACCAACAGCTGTTATTCTTTGTAGTGTCCTGTTGGTAGTAATTTTTTAAACTTTATTTTGTCATGGTTTTGTAAAAAGTGCATGTGCTTAAAGTGCACCATGTCAATTGTAGGAGGGGAGAAAGGTTTTTGTGTATTGATGCACCTGATTGTAATGTAGGCCCTATTTGTTCATTATGAATGTTCACCACACTCAGAGTGGTTCTATTAGGCTTTTGGTTTTATCTGTGTGTATGGAGGTGTGGGCATGGGTGCACACACAGGTGTATGCTGCATGAAATAAGGCAGTATGTAAACAATCTGGAAAAATTAAGAGGAATTCTTTTGCATTGATATAGACTTGAGAAGTCACAAGATGATACATAGAAAGCCTTGATCTAGTACATTTTGGGATTTACACACGACTGACAACTGTCTTTGATATATTAAATTATTTTCTTGTGATCAAATGTCATTTTTGCCACCACGATGATGGTAAACACCAACAGATTTAATTACATGAGAATAACTTTATTTCTTGTCAGTTTCTGTATTTTAGCTACTTCAGAAATGTATGCCATGATCAGATAGCAAATGACGCAGTTGGTTGTATTTTTGACAGCTAGTGGAGGGGCAGTTTTGTGTGCATTGACATACCATAGCAAATGCATCATATGTCAACTTTTAGCCGAGACAAAAGGCAGATTTGCAGCATGAAGGCCTTGAATGATATTGTAATATGTATTTTTGTGAGTGCTGTAAAAATGGGGAACTAACGTTCATCAGAAATGAAAGAACAGCTACAAGCAAGTGGAAGAATTCATGCAGTAATAACTCTTTGATGTGTTCAAGCATCTGGCATAGCCATCAGATTTATATAAGTAGGTGCCGAAATTATTTTAGAAATTGTAAGAATATGTTGGGCTAAAATAGATTTCAGAATGAAGTTTATTAACTTATTCATCCAAGGTTCATATTGCAATGATAATAGGAACTGTCATGGAAATACAAGGAAAATAAATAGTTTAGAACACACACAAAATGTATAAGTATGCTTAATGAGGATATTTCTAGAGCAAATGGGGAGATCCCCACTAGAAGGGGAGACAAAGAAGTCTGTAATAGCATTGATAATTCAGTGTGTTACCTATGTTCTGGTATGTTGATATGCTGGACAAAAGTTGTTTCAATTGACAACACCTTGCTTCCCATGTTGAACCAATAAATGGCCATAAAATTATGACCATTGGATACCTTAGGAGTGTTTTACTGCAATATTGCATTGCTGTTTAACTTTTTAAATCATGAAATTATATCAATATCGCTAATCTTATTGTCAGGTGAAAACAGTGATGTTGCCAGTGAGTTGCTATTGCCATCACAATAACTGATTTGTGGGTTGATGGGGAGGTGTGGCACATTAGAATTGTTTGTAACAATTGTTTTGCAACAACATTACCAAAATTTGCCAGATGATTATTATTATTATTATTATTATTACTATTATTAATTGTATGAGAGAAATAGAGAATGACGACATCATCAGTGTCACCAACAAGGTAGTGACTAGTGAAACAAATTAAAAACATGCTGTAAGTTTGTTATAAGTAAGATATGTTAGTATAACCAAAAAATTTTGTTAGTTTCGTGTGGTCTTATGGTTTCTTTGCTATATAAGCAGAGGAGGATGAAGTTGTGGTCGTGAATGGAAGGGGTCTTAAAAACAGGTGCTAGTAGAGCCGAAATTATTTAAGATTTTTTCCACTGAACTTGTAGTCTGTAATTTCACAAACAACAGGAATATCTTTAAACAGTAAAATATCACTACACAGAGCAGAAGTCTCTTCAATCACTGAACTTAAGCACAGCAGTGGCAATAATGAATGAGGAGCAAGAACTGGGACACCTCAATTTCATCAGAAGAACTGCATAAAAATTTTCACCAAACTGGGAGAGAAGTCGCCCCAGTTATGAAGCCAGTGAGAGAGAGAGAGAGAGAGAGAGAGAACTTTATTTTCTGTGAACTGAGGCATTTGGACATTTAAATCAATTAATTCTGTTAAGGAAAATAATTTCAGTTAGCCCTACTGCAGTTTCGGTGAATGTATCTGTTGCAAGCTTCTCTACTGGATAAACTTCTCTCCTAGTTTGGTTTGAAATTTTTAAGCAGTATTTTTCCTTAAATTGAAGTGGAGTTGTAACAGTTTTTACACCTAAATCATTATTGCTGTTTTGTGAAAGGAGGGGGTGGTCTTAATTCCTTATTAAGAAATGTGGATAAATCGTTCTTAAATAGTCTGTAAATAGTCATACATTAACAGAGTAGATTATGTTGTTAATAAGTTTGTTTAATAAGTTACAGATATTTCCATAGGTAAGTTTTCGTAAATATAGATCAGTCTTATAAAATGATTGGCTGTGAATTGTAGTCATTGTTCTTTCCCAAATTTCACGTTTGATAAATAGTTAGAGGAAGTGTATTGTCTTTTGAAATGTAATTCTGAATACTGAAATAATCTTGATATTTCATTATTTAATATTTTTGCTCTCCATTAAAGGTCATAGGACTGCACAAATAAACTAATCTCTGTATCAGCATTTCCTGAGAAGAAGTCAATCTTGTGAAACCAGCAAGGTTATACAAGTGAAGTTACACACATCATCACTCAAAATTAGTATATTTTCACGATGCATTTAACAAACCCTTTATGTGACTATACCCAGATAAAATTTGAAACTCCGTGTTCACTGCATCTACAAATAATAATAAAATTTTGTGAACAGGAAACACTTGTTTTTAAAGTGCTGGACATGGCAGATGACAGAAACACTGAATCTTTGTAGTGAGATTCACTTTTTATAACCCTTTTTTATGTGGGGACTTCAGAAAGTAAGTCAGATATGTTATTCCACATTAATACTGTTGCACAACAAGAGTGGTATATTTTCAAAAGAGAGTATGTATTCCGGGCTTCCTGTAGCACAGTTGTGCTCCAGTACTAATAACAGGCGCATCACAGTGTGCAACTGAAATGTTAAGGAACATTCTCCAAAATTGAAGTACCAAGAAGAGTAATATTCTTGTAGGCAAACATCTAAATTGTATACGCAAATTTGTCATCAGTCTGGCAGTAAATGGACCAAATTCAGTGTCGCATCCAGCCATAGTAAAATGATGCTGACAGCTTGACCCATGCTGCACAGATATGGGTGATGCTGATCAGAAGGCCAGATCACATATCATGCAATTTTCATCTTTTGAGCAAGCTGATGGCATTCACACAGTGGTTCCCAGTTGGCTCTGTGAGCAACGAGTGGATTTCTGTCATCAAGGAACTATGAAATTGGTTACAGGTGGTGGATGACTATGTTGCAAAATAGTATAATGAATCTGTCACTTACTTCTTGAAGCCCCCTTGTGCATTTAGAAGGAAATAGTTGATTAAAAATACAGTTTTGCCATTCCATGGAATTTTCTTAGAAGTTCTTGCTATTCTTTCCTTTAATTGTGGTCTATGATCCGAGGACAGAGTTGGTGCAGCTACCCACACTATCCTATCCTGTGTGATCCTGATCATCTCTGTGTAACTGCCTTACATCCATCTGAACTTGTCAGGCTTTGATCTCATGATTCCTTGATGCCTCCGAAGATTTCACCTCGACCAATCCCTTCATTTAGCCCTTTTTCAATCCCTTCATTTAGCCTATTTGTGCCAGTAATTTCTTTTCTCCCCAATTCAGTTCATTAAATATCTGATATACTAACATTCAGCGTTCTCCTGTACCTCTGCATTTACAGTGATTCTCTTCTCTTGTTTTCTTTGTTTATCATCTACATTTCACTTTTGTACAAGGCTACACTCAAACACATTCAGAAAAAATGTTGAATACACATTACCTGACAAAAAATAAATGAAGCACAGAGAAGACATGGTCGGATGTCAGTCTAACTTCGGATGTGTACACATGATCGGTGGTTATGTAAATTATGGGAGTTAGAGTTCTCTTTGACAAGGTGAACGACCACCATAGTAAATTCGTATTGTTACCAGGCCTGTATAGGAGGAATGTGAACAGCAGTAGAATTTGAATGATCACTTTGAAGGACATGAAGACACCACATATGTGTGAGAGACAGCATTAACAGCACTTGGCAGACTTTGAAATGAGCCTCATTGTGGGTCTCTGTTTGGCTGGCTGGTCAAATGTGTGGGGCATTTGGATGCGGCTGTTGCCTGGTGTTGTATTGCGTGGGAACTTGAAAACAGGCATACTTGTCCTAAAGATTCTCGTCGACCACTTCTGACCACCACATGGGAGGATCGCTTTATTGTGCACTAAACACATCATACAGCTGCACCTGCCTTCTGAGATTTCTTGCAACATTTTGTGTTATCACGCACCGTTGGTTGGAGACTGGCAGCTGCTGGACTAGAAATTACTGTTAAGTAACTATGCTTTCATTAGCGTTATAATGCCAAGGACTATGTTTGGATTGGTTTCATGACTAGCAAACATTGAACATAGATGACTGGCATTGCACTGTGTTCAGTGATGAATTGCATTCTGCACTACCCCAAATTACAATTGTTGGCAAGTTTGATGGCAACCTGGGGTGAGGTCCCTCTCTTCAATTGTTTTGGAGAGTCACAGCAGTGTTACTTAGTTACTTCTCCTGCGACAATGCTATGGAGCCGTTTTTCAAGAGGACAATGCACGTCGACACGACATATGTCTATGAACGATCTGTGTGATGTTGAAATGCTGCTTGGCCAGCAAGATCCCCAGGTCAGTCTCCAACAGAATGTCAGACCAGCGTGGGCATCAGCTCGGTCCCAGTACCATTTTCCAGGATATGGAGGACTAGTTAAAAAAACTTCGGAATGTCTTGTCTCATTAGAGGATACAACAGCTGTATTACTTCCTTCCTAACAGCATCATTTCATACATCCTGGCTGGATGTAACATTCTACTAAAAAGTGGGCTCATAATGCAGACTTTATTTTTTTTGTAAATTTGACTTTATTTTCCATTCCCTGAAATAATGTTGCCTATCTCTTAATTTGCAAAGTTCCATGATCAGACTTTTGCTGACCAAATAGCAAAACTCATCTGCTCTTTCACTTTCTCATTTCCTTATCCAGTTCCCTCAGCATCAATTGATTTCATTTGACTGCATTACATTACATTCACCCTATTAAACTGCTCAACCAAATCCTTTGCCACATTCCAGATTTCTCCTTTGTTTTTTTTACTGCTTGCTTAGTATGCTTTGGGGATAGGCAGCTACCCTGCCTCATCACAGCGTTCCCTTTTAATTTTCTTAAGATTAGAACTGCAGTGTAATTTCCATACAAGTTTTAGCCAAAGCTGCTTGCATTTAATCCCTGCTACATTCAAGATTTCGAAGAGAGTATTCTACACTGCTCAAGGGAATTAGGGAGTGGTTCTAGGTGCTTCAGTCCGGAACCGCACTGCTGCTATGGTCGCAGGTTCGAATCCTGCCTCGGGCATGGGTGTGTGTGATGTCCTTAGGTTAGTTAGGTTTAAGTAGTTCTAAGTCTAGGGGACTGATGACCTCAGCTGTTAAGTTCCATAGTGCTTAGAGCCATTTGAACCATTTTTAAAGGAATTAGGAGACTATGTGTATCAACATTCAGTATGTTTTAACCTATTTTGATAGAGGTGGTACCTGTGGGCTTACTGCATAGTTTTAGATCTTGGCTTTCAATTTATGCTACAAGTAAAGTCATTAACAATCTACGGCGTATCAGTTGACTTGTCAGAAGAAAGTGAGTACTGGTGTCCCAGTGTTCTCTAGCAAATTACACAGATGGCAGTTGTCATTTGTGGACATCATGTTCAATGATGCATAGGTAATAAAACATTTGAATGCAGTGCAAGTTGTAAGGACAGTCTACTTGATCCAAGGAGAATGGCTATTCCACTGTTTTGCTGCAATGTCTGTCATCCATAGGTTGTAGACATGCTAGAAGGGGACGGGTCAGTACATAAGGCAATTTCAGACAATGTCACTGACATGTTACAACACCACATGAAGAGCAATATCTGGCCATGTCTGCATTGCAAGTTGTATAGATACTGCCAAAGCAGTGCAAGACAATCTCAGAAGGACCACAGCAACTTCTGTGTCTGATTAGGCTGTAAGAAACAGTTTGCAGGAAAGGACCTTACAACCCAGCTGTTCTGTTAAGAGTACCCCCACTTGGCATGACATATAACAGTATTCCTTCAGTTCTGTGATTCCCATGTCAACTGGCAACTCTATAACTGGGAAAACGTGTTATTCACCATTGAGTCCAGATCTTCTTTGACGCAAAGTGATGGTCACATTTGTTTGTGGAGACTCCATAGTGAGCAGTACCTGCCAGATGCTCAGGAAATAGACATATTCAGCCAAGGTCCTGCACTGGTGTAGCGAGGCATCAGCGTTGACAGCTTTACAGATTTAGTCATTGTCTACGATCACCTTACTAACAGGCAGTGCATAGAACACATCCTGTTAGATCGTAGTGGCTGCTACATATCGTGGTGGGCTATGTTGAGGGCATCACCAAAGATGTCTTGCGAAGTCTGTACAGTGGAGTAGTGGAACAGCCAGCAGTGAGTTCTCCTAAACTCCATCGAGCATATGTGGGACTTGCTTCACAGACATGTTTGTCCTGTGCCAGCCCAGACTCTTTGTGGGACTTGCTTCACAGACATGTTTGTCCTGTGCCAGCCCAGACTCTTTAGGAACTCTAAAAGACTCGCACTGAAGAAGGTGGTGGGGTGGGGGCAGGTCCCATAGTGTAACCTTTGTACACTTACATGGAGCATGCCACATAGGCGTCATGTGATGATACATGCTCACAAAGGACTTACACATTATTGAAGCCCTCAGAGTGCAATGAAAATCACCCAGTGCAATGAAAATCACCCAGGGTGGTAGTAAGAATGAATGTTTTCATTTTGTTTCAGACATCTGTCTGACATTTCAGTTCTTGTTGTGTAGAGGAATGAGGATGTAATAATGTTGTGTTGTGTATCTAATTTGTGAAAGATAAACGTATGATTGGTAATGTGCCCAGTCCTTAATTATTACACAATTGAGTATGGCGGTTGCCCAAAGTCATGTTCCCCTAATTCTGTTGAGCAGTGTAGTTAATGTTATAAAGTTTTATAAATCTACAAATGTTGTAATGTAAATTTGCTGTTCTTCGGTCTGTCTTGGAAGATAAATCATAAGGTCAGTATTTTCTCAAGTGTTCTTACTTTTCTCCAGACCACAAACTGATCTTAGAAGTTGGCTTTTGTGAGTACTTCCATTCTTCTGTAAATAAGTCTTGTCAGTATTTTGCAACTAAGACTTAGTAGCCTAACGTTTGGTAGTATTCATACCTGGGTCGTACCACCTCCCCATTTAGACAGGGTCACCACTCTACTATCTCTGAATCCATTGAATTTTTTTGAGTTGGTTCAACAGTGTCTTGGGCGAATGTGTACAAAGTTTCAGCTCAATATCTCCTGTGGTTCCATATCCCAAGCTTCTTGTAGATAGAAGTCCTATATATATACTCCACCTACGTGCTTGCTAAAATGCAAACTCTGTATAACTTTTATGGAAAGTACTATTAACTTATAAGCCCCTGATTTTGTATACTGAAACAACACTTTGTTCTGAACAAGGATATATTACTGATTAGATTTTTCAATTCATCTGATGAAAACTGTGTGTCGTTAAGTGTCAGAAAATCCATTGTACATCGTGGATAGCCCATCTTAACCAGGCATAAATCATAATTGTATGGAGAGATTCAGCTAAGTTCTTGTGCTACTTTTAGTGTAGCCTGTGTCCTTCTTTACCAAAATATATGCACCTACGAAGCTGATGAAAATGTTTTGGGTGCCAAATTTTTGGTAGTTTTGGGGCCTCATTTCAGTTTTATGGTCATTAATGTTTATCTTTCAAGACGTAGAAAGTGTGTTCTTCAAGCTTTGGCAGCTGCATAGTTTAAATTTTTGATCCATGCCTGCTCATGGATGGAAAACATCCCTTAAATTTATTACTTTTCATACACAATGTATATGCTTGAACATAATAAACTACTGGCAGTTAAAATTGGTACAACACAAAGATGAAGTGCTACAGATGCGAAATTTAACCGACAGGAAGAAGATGCTGTGATATGCAAAGCTTTTCAGAGCATTCACACAAGGTTGGCGGCGGTGGCGAAACCTAAAACGTGCTGACATGAGGAAAGTTTCCAACTGATTTCTCATATACAAACAGCAGTTGAACGGCGTTGCCTGGTGAAACGTTGTTGTGATGCCTTGTGTGAGGAGGAGAAATGCGTACCACCACGTTTCCGACTTTGATAAAGGTCGGATTGTAGCCTATCGTGATTGTGGTTTATCATATCGTGACATTGCTGCTCGTGTTGGTGGAGATCCAATGACTGTTAGCAGAATATGGAATCGGTGGGTTCAGGAGTGTAATACAGAACGCCTTGCTGGATCCCAACGGCCTCGTATCACTAGCAGTCGAGATGACAGGCATCTTATCCGCATGGCTGTAACGGATCGTGCAGCCATGTCTCGATCTCTGAGTCAACAGATGGGGACGTTTGCAAGACAACAACCATCTGCACGAACAGTTTGACGACGTTTGCAACAGCATGGATTATCTCCAGGTTCTCTTTAGAGCATCATGATGGTTGCATCCGTGTTTGGCGACATCGCGGTGAATGCACATTGAAAGCGTGTATTCGTCATCGCCATACTGGCATACCACCCGGCGTGATGGTATGGGGTGCCACTGGTTACACGTCTCGGTCACCTCTTGTTCGCATTGACGGCACTTTGAACAGTGGACGTTACATTTCAGATGTGATACGACCCGTGGCTCTACCCTTCATTCGATCCCTGCGAAACTCTACATTGCAGCAGGATAATGCACGACCGCATCTTGCAGGTCCTGTATCGGCCTTTCTGGATACAGGATATGTTAGACTGCTGCCCTGGCCAGCACATTCTCCAGATCTCTGACCAATTGAAAACATCTGGTCATTGGTGGTCGAGCAACTGGCTTGTCACAATACGCCAGTCACTGCTCTTGATGAACTGTGGTATCGTGTTGAAGCTGCATGGGCAGCTGTACCTGTACACGCCATCCAAGCTCTGTTTGACTCAATTTCCAGATGTATCAAGGCCGTTATTACGGCCAGAGGTGGTTGTTCTGGGTACCGATTCTCAGGATCTATGCACCCAAATTCCGTGAAAATGTAATCACATGTTAGTTCTAGTGTAATATATTTGTCCAATGAATATCCGTTTATCATCTGCATTTCTTCTTGGTGTACCAATTTTAATGGCCAGTAGTGTATTAATGAGTGAAATGAAAGTAAAACCAGTGAATGCTGCTATTAAGTTAATAAAAAAATGCAACTGTAGTGATGCACAAATCAACATCTAGCAGAAACTGTAGTAAAACAAACAAAAATTGAGAAAGTTAGAACTTAGACACACTGTGAGGCTGGAACATTTCTTTTCCACTCTGGGCTGAATACATTACCAATACTGTCTTGCTTTGATCTCAGGTGAATACATTGCCTTCCTGATGTTGATAGTGCTTTCATGTTTTTAAATGTGTGTTTCTCTGGAATCCAGCAAGAATGTGGGGCAACCAAATGAAAACAGTACATCCACCATAACAGGACCATGGAATGTTTACATTCTAAAGTAACTAACATGCGCGTTAGCTCATTCATCGCGCTGTAAGAGGAGACGATCAATTCCTGTTCCATAGTTGGCTGCTGACATAGCCACAACCGCATCCATCCTTGCATTTCCTTCCCCAACTGAAACTGACATCCATCATGTTTTTCTTCAGGTTGCCAAAGGTGTGAAAATCAGTGATCTTGGTTGTATGGAGGATGTTAGTGTTTCACAACCAGTTCGCTGAAACGTAGCCTTTGTCCAATTGGCAATGTGGAGGCGGACGTGATCGTGCAGGAGGATGATTCCATCAAACAGCATTCTTGAGGGCATTTTGACCTTATAGCCCATCACAGTTTCTGCAAAGTATCTTCATAATACTGTGAATTGATTGTGGTTCCACACTCAAGGAACTCGATGAGCAGAGGACTTCTGCAGTTGAAACAGGAGGTCATCATGACCTTACAGGCACTTGTGTGATTGGTTTCAGAGTTCTTTGGTGAGGGAGGTGTGGGATGTTGCTGCTGTTGGGTTTGCTGTGTGCCATTTGGCTCGAAAGGTTGTGATGACCTTCTTTTTGACTGCAGGGGCCCTTTGCTCATGTAGTTCCTCGAGCGTGGAACCACAATCAGTGCACAGAGCCATGAAGATGCTTTGCAGAAGCTTTAGTGCAGCATAGTCAAAATTCCCAGAAATGCTGTCAGATGGAATCACCCTGTTGCATCATGATGCCTGCACCTAAAGTGCAAATCAAATGAAGGCTACATTTCAGCGATTTGGTTAGGAAAGCCTGCGACGTCTGTCATACAGCCTGGATTGTTCAGCATGGGATTTTTCACATCTAAGGTGGCCTGAAGAAACTGTAGATGTTGTTTTCAGTCAGATGAGGAAGTGCAAAAATGGGTGTAGTTGTTAATCCTTCAGTGGCTAATCACTTTTTATGAAACAGGAATTTATCCTGTCATTTCCCAATGTCATAAATAACTTATTGGATGCGGTGATTAATTTTGAATTGAACCATTCTGTGGCCCAGTTATGATGGATTTTCGGTTTTCATTTGACTGGCCCTTGGAGATGCATAGTGTTGACCAAGGCATCTTTGCGTTCTAATGAAATGTTAAATGTATTTCCCACCCACCAAGCATTGACATGCATACAAGCAACATACTGCCTGGGCTGTAAAGCTGTAGTTGGAGCAGTGGGAACTTCCTCAATGGCATTAATTATGAGTGCTGCAACACCATTCGAAACACTGATTTCTGGTCTTGTTTAAATCAATAGGCTTGATCTGGGTGATTTTTCTCTTGTTCCAAAAGTTGTGTGGCCTTTGGCATACCTTTTTTTCTGAGCAAACTTGATTTATTCAGTTTCGTGCTCCTTAAAAACACTGCAAACTAGATTGAGCTGCCAGTCTTTTAGCTGTTCCTCCAGTTTCATCACAAGTAGATTTTTCCATGGCTGTTTCCAAAGAAATTATACTCAGCAGATAGGCCATATTCTTTTTCATACAAGTATACAGACATGAATGGATAGAATTCTTATAATGGGCAGCAGATCCATGATCAAAGAAGTGAATGTGCTTGATTTCCCCTATCATTATCCTCAAATATTTAATAAGCCACAGTATGAATGCATGAGCTGCAGTGTTATTGTGGCAAGGCAGTCACTAATAATATAGACGCTTATATTCAGTAGTTCTTTTCTACCAAATTAAACCACAAAGGGACACAATGTGGCTTGTCTTTTCTGTCAGTAAATTCTTGAACAGCACCTTGCTTGACAAATGAATACTTCTCAGCAAAATCTATCAAAAAAGTAATTTCTCCAGCTCCAATTTTCTTTCAGGTGCCTTAGATATGATGTTTGGTCTTTTGAAACGAAATAGCAGCTTTTCAGAACATCAGTTTTTAGAACCAGGTCCTGTATACTCTTCTACAGTTGCATGACATGTCTGTATAGAGTATCCCTGTTTCTATGAACCCACTGTTTGTATTCTATAATTTCTTCTGGATATTATTTGCTGGAAATATCTACCAAATAAGCTATCAGTGCTTGTTTACTAGAACATTGTTCAGTGTAGCAGCAAGCAGTATTTTGATTCCAAATGACACACAGTGTTGTCATCTTTGATAGATGTTGCAGCCATCTTCAAGTTTGGCATTTTGATGTATTACACATACACAAACTGAGAGTGTACCAGCAACACCAACTGTAATGCACCATTTTGACCTGAGTTCTCAAAATTTTGAGAAAACCAGTTCACAGCCATTTTGCTTACTATTAACTATGAACATTTCTTTCAAGTTACTAAGTAGGAGTCGTTTCTGCTAATAATCTTCTTTGTCGTCCTCTCTTGCTGCTGTGTTATCATTTTTGCTTGGGCACAGCTGAGAAATTCATCATCTATGAAGAACCCTTTTCATAGCTTGAGTCACCATTCTCACAGAAATACGTGATTCTTTTGCTGTTCGTTGTATACCCTGGCTTGAATGATGCGCTTTAATTTTTAGTTCATTAATGAAAATGTCCAGTTGCTTCACCAGTGGTTTTTCTTCATCAGTTGAGCTGCTGCTGTAGTCTTGTCTTGGTGATGGAATCCTGTGCTTTCTGAACTTCGTCATATTTAACCCTTTGAATCACAATGAAGTGTTCATTGTGTAACAAATGTCAACTGCTTCCATATTGACTCTTGCTCATCCAGGGGCTGCAGTTGCTCGAGAGCAGATTCTTGGCTGCATCTGGGACAAAGCTTCTAGCCAGGCTTGGAAGTTTATTAATCAACAGTTTCAACATGTGAAATATCAGTTGGATGTAAACAATTCTTAACTTATTTCACACATGGTTTACAGCAAGTATTTTACAGAAATTGAAATTTTATCAGTATGGTGTTATGGTATGAACAAATGTGGGCATTGTCTGGAAAGTCAAGTCCAGATTGAAGTTTTAAAAGCTCTTTGTCCAACAGTGACATTTCTTACACTGGCTTAAGCTTTTACCAAAATAAAATGGTGAAGGATTATGACATTGTCATCTTGACCACAAACAAGAAGAAAGCATCAGTCACCTTTTGGTTCTTTTCACAAATAGGTGTGGGTCTAAAATTTATCTATATAGCTTTTGAATTGAAAGATAAGCTTTTTGGGTGCACCAAATCCTCTTAAAGTCCTAACAATGCCTTGGCACCATATTCAACAGTGTTTTGTATGGTCTTAAATAATGTTGTATGAAATTTCTTCAGTGATGAATTTATGAAAAGTTTTGATGGTAATTTCAGCCATAACTTGGCATGGAATTTCATTTATTGCAGCTTATTGTGTGGAAGTTGATTTCCACATAACTGCTGTTGTATTTTGACTGACATAAAAGCAGCGGTCATCGATTTTACTTTCTGTTTACGCATGTTCGAACATATACACTGTGTGAAAAGTAACAACTTCGAGTAGTGTTCTTCAGCCATAAGCAAGCATAGGTAAAAAAGTTACACTATTAAACTAAATAGATTCCAAAGCTTAAAGAATAGCAAGATAAAGATTAAAGAACGTGCATTTGAGAAAATTACTGAAAATTTGGCACCCAAAACAGTATCAGCTTTGCAGGTGCATATATTTTGGTAGAGAAGGACAGAGGCTGTTGTACAAGAAGCACAAGAATACAGTATGGCTAAGTGTCATATTACCAATTCTTGGATGAATCTCTCTATAAAATTGTGTTTTATGGCTGGTTAAAGATGGTCTCTCCACAATGCACAGTGGATTTTCTGCCACTTTTGAAATCATAAAATTGTCACCAAATTTATTCAAAATTCTTTTTGAGCATAGAGAGTTGTTAGAGTATACAAAATCAGGGGATTGTTGGCTAATAGTACCTTTCATGAAGGTTATCCGATCTACGAGAGGACACAGAAATGAAACCACAGATGGTGTCGAGCCAAAACATTGTACATAACCATTCGAGACGTTGTGGTACTTCCCCATAAAATTTCATTAGTTTTAGAAACTTGGTCCACTTGACATGGAATGACCCACTTGTCAGTGCCAGTGTGCCTTGTAATCTGAACTGTTACATTCTTCATGCTCCATTGTTATGCATTGAGGTGGTAAGTCATGGGATAGTGATACACACATACACAGGTGCCAGTAGTATCATGTATCCAAGTTATAAAAGGGCAGTTAATTGGTGGAGCTGTCATTTGTATTCAGGTGAATCTTGTGGAAGGGTTTCCAACACGATTATGGCTGCACTATATGGATTAACAGACTTTGAACAAGGAATGGTAGTTGGAACTAAGTGCATGGGACATTAGATTTCGGAAATCGTTGGGGAATTCAGTATTCAGAGATACAGTGTCAGTAGTGTGTGAGAATACCACATTTCAGGCATTACTTTTCACAATGGACAACACGGTGGCTGATGACCTTGACTTAACAACCAAGAGCAGTGGCACTTGCTCAGTGCTAACAGAGAAACAGCACTGTGTGAAATAACTGCAGAAATCAATGTGGGACGTACAATGAACATATGTTAGGACAGTGCGACAAAGTTTGGTGCTAATGGGCTATGGCAGCAGCTGACCAAGAAGATTGCTTTTGCTGACAGCACAGCATCACCTGCAGTGCCTCTCCTGGGCTCGTGACCATATTGGTTGGCCCCCAGATGACAGGATATCCTTGACCTGTTCAGATGAGTCCCAGTTTCAGTTGGTAAGAGGTGATGGTGGAGTTAGTGTAGTGCAGACCCCACAAAGCCATGGACCCAAATTGTCAACAAAGCACTGTGCAAGGTGATGGTGGCTCCATAATGATGTGGACTGTGTTTACATGGAATGGACTTTTCTGTGGTCCAATAAAACCGATCATTGTTCAGCTACTTGGAGACAATTTGCAGCCATTAGTAGACTTCACGTCCCCAGACCATGATGGAATTTCTACAGATGACAATGTGCTGTGTCACCTGGGTCACAGTTTTCATGATTGGTTTGAAGAACATTCTGGACAATTCAAGCAAATGATTTAGCCATCCAGATGACCTGCCATGAATCCCATGAATATTTATGGAACATAATGGAGAGGTCAGCTCATGCACAGAATACTGCACAGGCAACACTTTTGCAATTATGGATGGCTATAGAGGCAACATGGCTCTGTATTTCTGCAGGGGACTTCAAATGACTTGGTGAGTCCATGCCACATGAAGTTGTTGGTGCATTATGCTGGACAAAAGGATGTCAGACACAATATTAGGAGGTATCCCATGACTTTTGTCTCCTCAGTGTATTTCCTCCTTTTGTCAATGAAATTCAATATTGTGTGCATTATCCACAGTCTACTGGCATTGTCTTTCTCTGTATTTTATCTTTTGCTGTCTTCATCATTTTATTTCACAAAGTTGTTCTCTTAGATCATATTCCTTACTGCTCATATTTGTCAGTCATCTTATGCTCCCTTTGAAACTCTCAACAACCAATGATTCATTCAGTTTATCTAGGTCACATTTCCTTAGTTTCCTGCCTCACAGCAATTTCTTCACTTTTCAAGTCCATTTGTGATCAGTAAATTATGGTCAGAGTCCTCTTCACTTCTGTTCTTGCGTGTACTGCAGTTTAAAATCTGGCTTTGAAATGTTTTGACATTAAATAACCTATCAGAAACCTATTGTTGCCTTGAACTCTTCAGCCAACAAACCTTTTATGGTTATTAAATCAAGTGTAAGCAATGAATAAATTGTATTGTTTACAATATTATACTGGGCAACTTCTAATTTAATTCTTTTCTCCTGTCTATGTTCTCTAACTACTTTTCCTTCTCTTTCTTTTCCTACTATTAAAAATCATTTTCCTATTACAATTAAATGTTCGAGATGTTTGTTGGCTTTGTGTGTACTTGTGATACACAACTATCTCATGTGTCATTTACGTTATCTGTTCACGCACAGATCACATCCCCTCTTTGGTATTCTTCCTTTTTAGAAATTTTAAGATGTTTTTGCAACTAAGTAAGATGACTAGAACCAGTGCATAAAAGGTTCCTACCTCACAGAAAGTATTTTGTAATTGAATGTGATGTCAGTAAAGAAATTTCTTCAAATTGAGTATCCTGGTGTCTATTGTCAATGAGATGATGATGGTTAAGGGTTGTCAAGTGAGATCTGTTGAAAGCAATGTTGACATTGGGTGAAATTTGTGTACACAGTGTATGATTGTTGGAACTGTACATGAGTATAAATTCTGTAGCAAATAGGAAGTCACTATTTGCTTGTAATTCTGATGTGCCACATTATTACGGAGATAATAGAACTAAAACTCCCTTCAGTGACTCTTAATTTATCCACAAATTTTGCAGCTTTTGCATGTATTTAATACAGTAACCATCGTGTGTGTGTGTGTGTGTGTGGTTGGTAGATAGTTTTTATTTTATTTTTTAATTTTTGTAAAAAGGGGACTATTGTAGCTGGTTGTGTTTTGTTGTATTGTTTTAATGTTTTTCAATATGTCACATTATCAAAATAAATTGTTTATACTTTCATCACTTGTCTTAGTTAGCTACTTATTTCAGATTTACAAGATCAGTTGCATCAAGAGTCCTGTCACATTTGAGACTTAATTTTGTCCCACATTTTGGTGTTCAATGTGTCGTTTGTAGTTATCCTGTCTTACCCGTAAAAAAAACTCTCTCTCATGCATATGCATCAACCACATCACACCCTGCTGACTTTTTGTGCTCCTGCGTATTTTTTGATGTCATTTCATTGACTCATCTTTTATATCTTTGAATTAAGCAAAGAACTATGTTGCTCCATGTACCATCTGTTTGCTTAGCCATATGTCTTGCTCACCTTCATTTTATTTTAATGACTCTGAAAATTGGCTTCACTGATTGATATGCTCTTACTTTACTAAAATTCATGACGTGCATCTCTCCACTGTCAACTGAGCAACTGTGTTCTTGAACTGTTTTTGTATTTTCATCACACACATTTTGCATGTATACTAATCATTATAAATTTTCTAATGTTCTTCAAAATGTGGTATACCTTATTTTCATGAATAAGTCTAGACACTGTGAATCTCTTCTAATTAAATATTTTTCACTGTATTTTGAGAGTGATTGGTCCACTGACCATAATTAGTGTGGTCCTTGCTCTTGCATGATCCAGTTTAGTCGTGAAGTATGTAATGTGTAATTGGAAGCACACTTGCCTCTCAATCCATGCATTCCTTTCGAGGTTTTCTGTGAATAACTTTGCAACACTGCTTGTGAGTGTTTAGAATGCCTTCTTAAATGAGACTTCTGAGAATCTGTCATCCTTGACAAAATTGAGCTGATAGTCCTCTTCCATGGAGATCACAGTAAATTGTTTGCTAAATCTGAGTATAAAATAAAAATGTTCAGATTGCATTGCCACTAATTAGGTGTACAGGTTTAAAGTCTGTGGCCATTTCATGTTGATTTTTGGGAAGATGGTAAGGGATTGTTTTTGAACTGTTCTCCAGAGCTAAAACTGGTCTGTAGAATAATCCTATTAAGATTTATTAACTACACACTTTTGTAGAAGTGTACATATGCTTCAAGCTTTGCTAGTAAAATATTTGAGTTGTGTTTAGTTACTCAAAAAAACCTGCAGAAGTTGCATGCGATGAATAAATACATCCAACTTACACACTTTTATTACTGACTGACATTTGGAAGTTAGTAATGAGTATCACCCTGTGGCTAAACACGCCTTGGTGCACAGCCAGCACATCTTGGCACAGTGTTACACCGTCCGGGTTATCTGGATACTTCCCACTAACACCAACCTGTCAGAACTCCGGGGATGGGAAATTACCCTTCAGTATATCCTCTCTTCTCGTTACCCACCAGGCCTCAACCTCCGCTAATTTCAAGTTGCCACCGCTCATACCTCACCTGTCATTCAACAACATCTTTGCCTCTGTACTTCCACCTCGACCGATACCTCAAACTCTTTGCCTTTACAAATGTCTGTTTTGTGTCTGTGTCTGTGCGGATATATATATATATATATATATATATATATATATATATATATATATATATATATATATCTGTGTGTGTGTGTGTGTGTGTGTACTTGTCCTTTTTTTCCCCCTAAGGTAAGTCTTTCCACTCCCGGGATTGGAATGACTCCTTCCCCTCTCCCTTAAAACCCACATCCTTTCGTCTTTCCCTCTCCTTCCCTCTTTCCTGATGAAGTAACCATAACCATTGGTTGCGAAAGCTTGAATTTTGTGGGTGTGTTTGTGTGTCTATCAATCTGCCAGCACTTTCGTTTGGTAAGTCACATCATCTTTGTATACACACACACACACACACACACACACACACACGCACACACACACGCACACACACACACACACACACACACACAAACAACTGTTTATGGAACGTATTATTCTATGTTGCCTTTTACTTGGTCATGATTTTGTTTTTGTTTTCGAATTTTTGAAGCTACTTGTATCTTTTGTCATCTATGTTAACAGTCTAACTTTGTTATTCTGTGCCTTGCAGGTTGAATCGTTTGTTATCGATCAAGCGGAGTTGGACGAAGAGACACGCTTGGAAACCTCAAAGTTCCTGTCTCCTGAAGAGACAATAGAGCCATCTGTGGACCCAGAAACTCAAGCACGGCTCGAAGCTCTTCTTGAAGCAGCGGGTATGTCAAGTAAATAATTTGTGTTCACATATAATAAAAACAGGGCGCTTGGTGTGAAGTTTGGTGTTTCAATATAGAATTTAGATAGTTGTTCGTATTATTCGGCTGCCCATGTGCTATCGCAGTCCATATTTCAGTAACCACCATTTGGAGGGATTATTAGCAATTCAAAAATGGGAGCACCTGCTCTTGATCTGTTGTGAATGTGATAATGATAGCATGATGTATTTTCGGTTGTGGAATCAAATAAGTGTAAGTTTCTAATGTAGAGGAGTGGAACTTTTAGGTCAGCCAGGTCATATCATCTGGTAAGAAGGCTTGTTCACTTGTGCCAGATAAGGCTAACATCTACAATTTAGCATAAACCGCAAGTTATACTACAGACCATTGGACATAAAGTTTGTGTAATTACACTATGTGATCAAAAGTATTAGGACACCTGACTGAAAACGACTTAAAAGTTCTCAGTGCACCCATCAGTAATGTTGGAATTCAATATGATGTTGGCCCGCCCTTAGCCTTGATGACAGCTTGCACTCTCACAGGCATACGTTCAATCAGGTGCTGGAAGTTTTCTTGGGGAATGACAGCCCATTCTTCAAGGAGTGCTGCACTGAGGAGAGGTATCAATGTCTGTTGGTGATGCCTGACTCTAAGTCGGGGTTCCAAAACATCCCAAAGGTGCTGTGTAGGATTCAGATCAGGACACTGTGCAGGTCAGTCAATTACAGGGATGTTGTTGTCGTGTAACCATGCAGCCACAGGTAGTGCGTTACGAACAGGTGCTCAATCATGTTGAAAGATGCAATCGCCATCCCTGAATTGCTCTTCAACACTGGGAAGCAAGAAGGTGCTTAAAACATCAGTGTAGGCCTACATTGTGGTAGTGCCACACAAAACGGGGTGCAAGCCCCCTTGTGTGGAAAACACGACCACATCATGCCACTACCACCACCTCCGAATTTTACTATTGGCCCTAGACATGCTGGCACACGATGTTCATTGAGCATTCACCACACCCACACCCAGCCATCGGGTCTCCTCATTGTGTACTGTGATTCATCACTCCACACAATGTTTTTTCACTGGTCATTTGTCCAATGTTTATGCTCCTTACACCAAGCGAGGTGTCGTTTGGCGTTTACCGGCATGATCTATGGCTTATGAGAAGCCATTCGTCCATGAAATCAAAGTTTTCTTACCTCCCACTTAACTGTCATAGTACCTGCAGTGGATCCTGATGCAGTTTGGAATCTTGGGTGATGGTCTAGATAGAGGTCTGCCTGGGCACATTAAGACCCTCTTAAACTGTCGGCAGTCTCTGTCAGTCAACAGACGAGATCGGCCTGTAGCACTTTTGTGCTGTAAGCGTCCCTCCACCTTTCCAATTCACTATCACATCGGAAACAGTGGACCTAGGGATGTTCAGGAGTGTGGATATCTCGTGTACAGGTTTATGATACAAGTAACACCCAATCGCCTGACCACGTTCTATGTCCGTGAGTTCTGCGGAGCGCCCCATTCTGCTCCCTCACAATGTCTGATGACTACTGAGGTCACTGATATGGAGTACCTGGCAGTAGGTGGCAGCACAATGCACGTAATACGAGAAATATATGTTGTTGGGGTTGTCCGGATACTTTTCATCACTTAGTGAATGGTTTCTGATTGCCAACTAGTAACAAAACTTTCCAACACATCAAAGATTTCAGATCTGTGTCACCACATACAAGATCTTGTATTTCAGATATATTGCTAACTACAAGAAGTAGTGCAAAAAGGCTTTGTATGCCAATAACAAAAATTGCCTTTATAATAAAAAAGGTGTTTTCGGGCATATAGAAGGAGACTGGTTAACAACTAGTAATTGGCTACACCGTATGAAACTTGAATTGGTTGCTTCCAGCTTAGTACTATGAAGCATTGCCAACATCCACACACTCTTGTCTACAGGCACAGTAGGGTTTACCCGTCTTGTCCATTGATATATTTATGAATAGTGTGGCTTTGACTCCTTTGGTGGTAACAAGGTGTGTAGTCATGAACACACAGTCTTGTACATGTGTGCTATAATTACTGTGCTTGTTACAAAGAAAGAGATGCTGCATACCTGCTATATGGTAGGTGGTGAGTTAACCCTTAGTTGGTAATGTGAAAAATTGGTGTTTACGGTAACATCCGTCTGGGAGACTAAGATGACCAAATTTTTCAAAGAATGTCCACTATAGTGAATGTCATGGAAATGAAACAATGACGTCCACACAGTAGCAAGTTCAACTCACGAATGAAGCGTAGCTTAAATATCAGATCCAAGTAACAATGCACGTCTGTCAACAATACATTGAGAGTGATGATACCTGCCTGAGAGACAGATGTTACCAACTGAGGCTTAAGACTGTGGATTTCGTATATAAGATTAGTGATATACTACAGGAGGAAAACAACTCAGACGTTTATCTCTGATTTTTAGATTTTGAGGTTACTGGATAGAATGAGGTATGGAGAAGTGGTATTCTTTTGAAAGGCATAGATAGGACTCTCACTTGGCACTCAGAGCAGCTTCATCAAAGCAGTTCAAAAAATGAATGGATCAGTTTAATTTGAGGCAATGAATTCAGTGTCTTCATACTTTTACGTCCCCCAGTTCCTCTAATGCTCTGATCTTTGGAGATTCAGTTAACATATTAATGTAGTTGGAGCGTTTGTATAGTGTTGAATTGGAAATTTGTTATGTAATGTGTTATAGATTTCATAGTAATTTCTTATAGGTAAAGGATATTGTTTTGAAATTATTGGTGTTTCATTAATTAAGGCTTCTGACCTATACTGATCTTGTCACAGCTGCCTTAGATGATAATGCCTTGAAACAAACTTTTTCTGATGTTATGAAATAAAAGTGAACTCCTAAATCAAGGTACTCTGAAAATTGGACACCAATAACTAACCAGATTTCTGTGCCTAATGAACAAAAGTGTGCTGTTTTGTTCAGAACCATCACTTAATACCAGTAAAGCCATTTTATGGAAGTATAAAATGGTAGCTATCCTAATACAACCTTACTTCCATGATAAAGGCCTTCAAATGTCTTACTGTGACCATTCTTCAAAATAGATTCAATCCACATAGACACCTGAGAACACTGTTTTAATAAAAGTGCAATTATGAGCACTTTATTTTACCCTGAGGTTCAGTTTTGACTCAATCATATTAGTTATTTTCTTGTATGTGATAGTTGAAAAGAAACTGTCATGTTTTTATTTTGTGACAATCAATGTACAGTGAAAAGGGATGTGAAAATCTTGGCATTTACTTTTCAGTCCTTAAATTTCTGTATCAGTGTGATCAAAAAAATTGCTTAACCAAGACTTCAAGATTTCTTTACTTTTGCATTAATTTTTAAATTATTGCTGCGTTTTAGCAGCAGCATTAATACTAGTAATACCTCATACTATTTCGTGAAGTGTTTAACAATTTTATAGTTGCAGCACATATGTTTGGCAACTAGTTATGAACCAGCTGGTTCATTCTTAAGCCTAGCCTATTGAGGCTGCACTGAAAGTGTCTGATCTTAATAACATACATCGAAATGGCAATACATGCTTTGTATGATGTTCACAGATGATAGTCAAATTATCTTCAGCTTTCCTCTATAGCACCATATTTAAAGCTTCTGTTCATCAAGACACTGTACATTCAGTCTGAATGACATTGCAGTTTTTTTTTTTGCTATTTCTGACAGGTATAATGTTGTGGAGAAAGTGTAAAGTATTTTATTTCCTCTCCCTGCACTTTAATCCCCTTTCCTCATTTCTCCTTGGTTTCCTGCACTATTTTCCATGTACAGATTGAATCACATTGGAGGGATGGCGAGTGTCAGCTGCAATCCTATTCAGCTACTGCCTAAACTAAATAAACAGTATATAATTACTCTTCATGTTAAACAGTGGAACGTTCAGGATGAAACAACAGTATTTGAAATTGATAGGTTACTGTTCACCATACAGATGAGATGTTAGGTTGCAGACAAGCATAACAAGAAGACTGCTACACATTTTAAGCTTTTAGCTGAAAGGCCTTCTTCTGAAATAGAAAATGCACCCACGTTTTCTTTACATGCTAAGTAGAAAACTATCATTTTCAAATATTATTCATGTCATTAAGCCAACTTGTTCGTAGTATGTATAAACAGGAGGGAATCATGTGTTGGGCATAACTATATGACATAGTCTTCCCAAATCTGAGGTCAGTGTGTTAAATGTACTAAGTTCATGGTCTGTCAGGCCATTCTGATTCAGGTTTCCTGCAGTTTTTCTTAATCACGTCAGGGAAATGCTGGGATGGTCCCTTTGGAAAGGCTGTATCTGACCACCTTTCCTTTCCTCTTTAACCGTATGTTAATATGTCTGTATATGTGACGTATGTTTTCTGTGTGTAAATCATATTCATTGTAAAATGATTCTTGGACATATAAATTACCAATGCCATTATTATGTTTCATGTAGTTAGACTTTTAAAACTGCAGTCTCATTTCTGTAATAGTTTCAGGCAACACAGGTTAATTCCTAAAACGAAGTAAAAGCAGTACCCAGCAACTGTTAATACTATTTACTGTAAACAAATAGTGCCATAAGTGGTTTTGGACCAACAGGTTCATCATCAGACAACTGTTAAAGTTTAAAAATTATACTGTTCATGGAAACTCGCAGGGACTGTTTGTTGTTTCTACTTTGTTGCAAGCATTAAACTGTAGTTTCACAAAGCTACTGGCTCACCAGGTCAGTTATTGACATTGCCCCATGTTTAGTTCCAGGTACTGTATTTTAGCCAGTATGAGAGGGTACCCAAAAGAAACGGAACTAATTTTTTGGTAGGCAGAGCTTTTAAAGTACTGCATTTTGCAACTAGGAGTGCGCAGAGTGAATATTCCACACACAGTAAGCAGAGTGCCGTTGCAGAAGGAAGTTAGGACTAATTTTGCAATGGCTGATTTCCATGAACAGTGTGTGGCAGTGAAATTCTGCTTTTTGCTTGGAAAAAGTGGAACAGCCACTCGCGTTAAAAAAATCACACAAGGGTGATGCTATGGGGAAAACTGTGTTGGAGTGGTTTTCCTGTTTCGAAAAGAGTGAAATGTCAGTTGAAGATAAACCTCATTTTGGCCATCGTTCCATGGCCTGAACACATGAAGATGTTGAAAACATTGCTTCAGTGAATGACGATCAATGGTGGACCATTGAAGAAATTGTGGGGCTGTCAGGAGTGACTTGGAGTTCAGTGCAGAGTCCCAAAATGACTCTTGTTCCTTAACTGCCCCTCCCCTCTGTAATCACCCGACCTTGCCCCTTGTGACATGTTGTTTCCTAGAGTGAAAAAACGAAAGAAAAGCATTTTGCTGATTTTGCTAAGGCAAAGAAAAATTGAACAATG
Organism: Schistocerca americana; assembly: GCF_021461395.2. Classification (NCBI taxonomy): domain Eukaryota; kingdom Metazoa; phylum Arthropoda; class Insecta; order Orthoptera; family Acrididae; genus Schistocerca; species Schistocerca americana. Next base: position 783,028,746 of record NC_060119.1, read on the forward strand.
CTTTGAAACTTTAAGTGTGAAAAAAATAAGTTGAAAAGAAGTTGTTTTCTTTTGGGAACCCCCCTTGTCCTGTCAAAGGCATTTTTCTAAATGCACAAATGCTATAATGTGGGTTTGCCTTTTCTGAACCTGTCTTGTAAGGTTAAGGCTAGAGTTAATACTGCTTCATGTGCTCCCCCATTTCTTTGGAACCCTTACTTATCTATGGGGAAAGATCAGTAAGGTTTCCAAAGAAATGGAGGAACACACGAAGCCTGCCATTGTTGTGTAAATCTACACTGCCAGGATAGTAAATAAAAAAAACAATAAAAAAAAATGCAACACTTATAAGGACTGTTCAGTGGCACCAGGGTGTAATATGTGCATATTAAGAGTTGTAGCGTTAGTGTTTCATTCGTCAGTCAATAGCAGTCAGATGTCATGCAGGGTGCCACTATGTGCACCATCTGTTTTGAGTCTGCAAACGGTAACTGTGCTAAGTTAAAAGGTAAACATGTTTGAAATAATTCATTTTAGGATACAACCATCCTCTGTCAATGAGGATACACTTCCATTGAACTACTTCAGCCACTTGAACAAGATTGCATTGTGGTCCTGTGGGAAGCCAGCTGGTCATATCAACAGATCGCTGCACATGTTGGGCACTTTGTATCAGTGATGCATTGCTGCTTTCAGCAGTGGTTTGCACATTCCCACACCTGTCAACCAGATTCTGGATGCGCAGACAACGCACACGTCAGTATCGACGCATTGTGTGTGCGACGGTGGCCAACTGAACATCATCCAGGGTCAAAATTGGGGCACATGTTGCACCTGCTGTGTAACCAGGGGCCATTGGAAACCATGTGCTTGCAGCAGAACTGAGAACATGTGTCTCTGACCAGCAAACGACTGACACCATTAAGCACAGCTACCCTAGTGTAATGAAAAAGTCAATTGGGGGTGTGGAATAATGCTTCATTTTCTTCTGTGATTAGAGTAGACTCCATTATGTGATTTTTGGAGGTACATGTGTCCAACCTAGACTAGGTTAGTGGTCTATTCCAGAGTTCATTCACCCAAGACGGACAGGCTCCGTTCCAGGCTTCATGGTGTGTGTGTGTGTGTGTGTGTGTGTGTGTGTACATCAGTTAAAACTGTCACATTTGGTATTACTGCAGAGTAAAGTAAACAACATCAGAGACATCCCACACATTGTTCTCCATGTGCTTTTTCAGCAGGACAGTGCATATCAACATATGGATGCTGTGACACAATGTTCTCTGTGTGCTGTCCAACTGTCCTGGCCAGCAGGATCATCAGATTGCTCCCCAATTGAACACACAACACATGATGAAGTGGGAACTTACTTATTCTCTAGAGACTGCAAGAATCAGTGCCGAATTAAACAAAAGGTGTGAGATGTTTGCGGACAGTCTGTCATATGGCGTCAATCGAAACCTTTATGATAGTTTGTGTGAGAGAATACACGTCTGCATTGCTGCCAAAAGGGGATACACTGTGTATTGATGTAACTGTACAGGCATACTTTACTGTGACGTGTGTTTAATTTGGTATGAATTTATCGTATATTCTTATGATGATGAACTACCTGTCGCCTCGCTTGTTAGTAATGTGACCTTATCCTTTAGGGTGTCGCATTTTTTTCTGGCTGTTTGTGTTAGTATTTTGTGTATGAAACTGATGGTTCAGTGATACAACTATAAGCACATGCCTTAGATGGTACTGGAATTATTGTCCGACAGTATTTCACATGTCTTATATATCCATCTCACTAGATGGACAGCTTTCATGCTTGTCACATACTCAAAATTCTTAGTTAGCCAAGGATTCCTGCCAGGCTTTTTCTTGCCTAGATTTTTCCTCTGTTATCTTAACTAGTTTGTCTTAAAGCTACTCATTCCTCTTCTGTGTTTATACTCCAGCAGTTAATTGATGCATAATACACTCTTTGAAACTGTCAATTTGTTCAGTTCTCATCTCTCTAATTGCTGACTGTACTGCAGTTACTTCAGCTTTAATCTGCATTTTGTAATAAGTAAATAGTGTACAGTCCACATTTGCTTCTGGAAATGTTTATCAATTTAATATTTTGTTTTTAAATCTGTATTATTTTATACATAAAAAATCCATTTTAAAGCTTCCTGTTATCTCCAGGCCTTCCCCAGCCTAAAGCAAGTACGTAATAGGTTCTTTACTTCGCCGCAGAAAAAGTGCATGTATAAAGTGGTTACGAAGAGTTTATACATTAAACTCCGTACCACATGTACTATTTACACAGTGCCACTGTAACTTTCCAAGTACAGAGCCTAGCATACTAAATACAAATCATGATAACCTTAACAAAATTTAAAACACCAATTAGTTTGGTCAAAATGCCGGAGAGAAAAAATCCCATGTTATTAATAGTTTTTCATGGAGCACTTATTCCCTATGTTAGTTCCGCTGAGCACAGTTGGAGAAATCCTGCTCTATGCTGTGTTCTTTCTCCCTTGAGGAGCTTTAAGGAGACATACCTGTCCAGGACCTGTTATTGGTCTCTGAGGAGAGACATAGCCCAAAATTCATAAAAGCTGTTTTTATTTAATCTTTACACTCTTCGGGTACAGAACAGTAGCAAGATGTTGCAAGAAAATGGTGCTGTTGGCTCATAACCAAAGGAAATTTTGTTAGTGATAATGGTCAGTTCGTGTTCAGATGCATTGAACAGTAACTGGGATGCTCACCGATAACTGATTGAAAAGTATACTGTTGGTGCATTAATTATATTGAACCCAAGTTAACAAATTGATAGAGGTAACTGGTGGCAACAGTAGGTACATGCCACGTATTGTTTATTGAGGTTGCCAGTTGAGAGAGAGAGAGAGAGAGAGAGAGAGAGAGAGAGAGAGAGAGAGAGAGAGGGGGGGGGGGGGGGGGGGAGTGAGTCCAAAAAAAGTAGATAATCTTTGATAGTTAATATCTTTGGAACACAATGACATTGTAGCAGTTTTGCACAGTGGGAGAGTCCAATGTTTTTATCAACAGATCTTGGTGCACAGTTTCCAGCAGATGACAAGGTAACAATGAATGAAGTAAGATGATTATTTGAGCAACGCAAGGCCATATTGTTGTGATATTGGATGTACGAAAAAAAGCTGGCGGTACATCAGCAATGGCGTAATGTGTTATGAAACTCCACCATCAACATGTCCAGTAATTTATAGTATTTGGGATAAATTTGAAGCCGACTGTACTGTTCGGACTGTGCATAAGGAAAGATCTAACCAACCAAAAAGATCAACAAGCACCAGCTTCCAGTGCTCCTCTATTGGAACATTTTACTAGGTCACCTCAAAAATATGTGAAGCAGGGTGTCTGTGAAAGTGGGATAAGCTGAGCAAGTGTAAGATGAGTTCTGAAGAAAGTGCACATTTCAAGATTGCTGCACACTATGGATGAGGACGACTCGAATCGAAGGATGGAGTTCTAAAAGTGGTTTGAAGGTATGCAGGAATGGTTATCTGTTCTGACAAGGTGCAGTTCAAACTGAATGGTGATGTAAACAGCCACAACTGCATGGAAATTGTCGTTTAATTGACCTATTCTTCTTTGAAAGTACCTTAACTGGTGAAGTGTATCTTCATATGCTGCAAACATCAATTTTACCTGCCACCTGAGAGGTGTTTGGAAATAAAGACTTCACCTATAAGGAGATTGTGCTCTGTCTCACTAGCACACAGATGTTGGAGTCTACTTGGATGAAAGTCTACCTGGATATTGAATAGGTTGTAGAGGAGCTGCTGAGTACCCACCATGGTCTCCAGGCCTTACACCTCTTGACTTCTACGTATGGGGGACCTTTAGAAATGAAGTTTATCAACAGAAGCCAAGTACACTGGTAAAACCACAAGAAACCATCAAGGCTTCTTGTGCAGCTATCACATTGCCAACACTGACAACCGTAGTGTGGTCAACAGTTCAATGTTGTTTGCCCACTAATGGGCCTCACTTTGAACACACAAAGAAAACTTCCTCCCAGGCAGAAATTGTTATTTCATTGTGTTCCATTTATATTGACTGACAAAGGGTGGAAATTGGTTGGTGTGATGTCCATATGTAGACAAACAAGTGATTTCAACTTCAGAAAAATTGGATGATTTATTCAAGAGAAAGAGCTTCACAAATTGGGCAAGTCAATAACGCATTAGTCCACCTCTGTCCCTTATGTAAGCAGTTATTTGCCTTGGTATCGATACAGTTGTTGGCTCCCTCCTGAGGGATATCATGCCAAATTTTGTACCATTGCCATTTTAGATAGTCAAAATCCCGAACTGGTTGGGGGTCCCTGCCCACAGTGCTCCAAACATTCTCAAATGGGAAGAGATCAGGATAGGGTTTGGCAAGCATGAAATGTGCCATGTGCATGAAGACATCATCTTGCTGAAATTTAGGCCTTGGATGGCTTGCCATGAAGGGCAACAAAACAGGGTGTAGAATATCATTGACAAACCACTGTAACTGTACTGTAAGGGTGCCTTAGATGACAACCAAAGAGGTCCTACTATGAAATGAAACGGCAACCCAGACCATCTCCCCTGGTTGTCAGGCCAAGTGACAGTGACAGTCATGTTAGTATCCCACCACTGTCCGGGGCATCTCCCAACACATCTTAGCTGGTCATTGGGTCTAAATTCGAAGTGTGACTCATCACTGAATGCAATTCTGTGCTAGTCAATGAGATTCCAGGCTGAATGTGCCAGACACCACTGCAAAAGGCTTGTTGGTGTACAGAGGTCAGTGGCAGTTAGCACTGTAAGCTCAGCCCCCTTTCTGTGAGCTGCATTTTAATGGCCCTTATAGCAACTGAAGCACCAGTTGCACGTCTGGTTGGTGATCATTATTAACCTGGGGCTCAGAGTGAGTCTCTGATTGCACAGTCCTCATGTTCTGTTGTCTCTAGGTCAACCACTTCTTTGTTGACACACCCATTTCTGTCAACATTGTTGAACAATGGCACTGCCCCTATTCAAATGCCTATTGATTCACCGTGTACTCCAACTGGCTTATTTAAGTGCAACTATACCTAACCTTTGATGTGCTTGAAGCTTCATCTGTTTAAATTCCTTTGTGCTCGCAACTACTGTGTTCGGATGCAGGCTGAGTTGGCATCCCTTCGCTCCTAGCTTCAGGCAGTGTTGGCTTCAGTCACACAGCTTGAGGCTGTTGCCAATGGGTATCATTGTGGGGGTCCGGATGGGGGTTTGTCGGGGACGGCCAGCTCGTCCCACGCATCCCCCGATCGGACTACGACTGTGGTTGCCCCAGATACTGCCCGCATTGAGGCTGATCCCTCACCTGTGGTAGAGTGCGAGGTCATCTCAAGGTGTGGCAGGGGGCAAAAGACATTCCGGAGGGCTGAACGGAAGGCCTCTCTAGTTTGTCTGACGAACCAGTTTCAGGCTCTGTCTCAGGCTGATACTGATCTTCGGCCTGACATGGCTGCTTGTCCTGTTCCAGAGGTTGCCCCTCAGTCTGCAAGATCCGGGCGGTCGCAGAGGGTGTGCTTACTGGTAGTTGGGAGCTCCAACGTCAGGCGCGTAATGGGTCCCCTTAGGGATATGGCAGCAAGAGAGTGGAAGAAAACCAATGTGCACTCCGTGTGCATACCGGGGGAGTCATTCCAGATGTGGAAAGGGCCCTTCCGGATGCCATGAAGGGTACAGGGTGCACCCATCTGCAGGTGGTCGCTCATGTCGGCACCAATGATGTGTGTCACTATGGATCGGAGGAAATCTTCTCTGGCTTCCGGCGGCTATCTGATTTGGTGAAGACTGCCAGTCTCGCTAGTGGGATGAAAGCAGAGCTCACCATCTGCAGCATCGTCGACAGGACTGACTGCGGACCTTTGCTACAGATCCGAGTGGAGGGTCTGAATCAGAGGCTGAGACGGTTCTGCGACCGTGTGGGCTGCAGATTCCTCGACTTGCGCCATAGGGTGGTCGGGTTTCGGGTTCCGCTGGATAGGTCAGGAGTCCACTACACGCAACAAGCGGCTACACGGGTAGCAGGGGTTGTGTGGCGTGGGCTGGGCGGTTTTTTAGGTTAGATGGCCTTGGGCAAGTACAGAAAGGGCAACAGCCTCAAAGGGCGCGGGGCAAAGTCAGGACATGCGGGGACCAAGCAGCAATCGGTATTGTAATTGTAAACTGTCGAAGCTGCGTTGGTAAAGTACCGGAACTTCAAGCGCTGATAGAAAGCACCGAAGCTGAAATCATTGTAGGTACAGAAAGCTGGCTGAAGCCAGAGATAAATTCTTCCAAAATTTTTACAAACGTACAGACTGTGTTTAGAAAGGATAGATTGCATGCAACCGGTGGTGGAGTTTTGTCGCTGTTAGTAGTAGTTTATCCTGTAGTGAAGTAGAAGTGGATAGTTCCTGTGAATTATTATGGGTGGAGGTTACACTCAACAACCGAGCTAGGTTAATAATTGGCTCCTTTTACCGACCTCCCGACTCAGCAGCATTAGTGGCAGAACAACTGAGAGAAAATTTGGAATACATTTCACATAAATTTTCTCAGCATGTTATAGTCTTAGATGGAGATTTCAATTTACCAGATATAGACTGGGACACTCAGATGTTTAGGATGGGTGGTAGGGACAGAGCATCGAGTGACATTATACTGAGTGCACTATCTGAAAATTACCTCGAGCAATTAAACGGAGAACCGACTCGTCGAGATAACATCTTGGACCTACTGATAACAAACAGACCCAAACTTTTCGACTCTGTATGTGCAGAACAGGGAATCAGTGATCATAAGGCCGTTGCAGCATCCCTGAATATGGAAGTTAATAGGAATATAAAAAAAGGGAGGAAGGTTTATCTGTTTAGCAAGAGTAATAGAAGGCAGATTTCAGACTACCTAACAGGTCAAAACGAAAATTTCTGTTCCGACACTGACAATGTTGAGTGTTTATGGAAAAAGTTTAAGGCAATCGTAAAATGCGTTTTAGACAGGTACGTGCCGAGTAAAACTGTGAGGGATGGGAAAAACCCACCGTGGTACAACAACAAAGTTAGGAAACTACTGCGAAAGCAAAGAGAGCTTCACTCCAAGTTTAAATGCAGCCAAAACCTCTCAGACAAACAGAAGCTAAACGATGTCAAAGTTAGCATAAGGAGGGCTATGCGTGAAACGTTCAGTGAATTCGAAAGTAAAATTCTATGTACCGACTTTACAGAAAATCCTAGGAAGTTCTGGTCTTACGTTAAATCAGTAAGGGGCTCAAAACAGCATATCCAGACACTCCGGGATGATGAAGGCATTGAAACAGAGGATGACACGCGTAAAGCTGAAATACTAAACACCTTTTTCCAAAGCTGTTTCACAGAGGAAGACCGCACTGCAGTTCCTTCTCTAAATCCTCGCACAAACGAAAAAATGGCTGACATCGAAATAAGTGTCCAAGGAATAGAAAAGCAACTGGAATCACTCAACAGAGGAAAGTCCACTGGACCTGACAGGATACCAATTCGATTCTACACAGAGTGCGCGAAAGAACTTTCCCCCTTCTAACAGCCGTGTACCGCAAGTCTCTAGAGGAGCGGAAGGTTCCAAATGATTGGAAAAGAGCACAGGTAGTCCCAATCTTCAAGAAGGGTCGTCGAGCAGATGCGCAAAACTATAGACCTATATCTCTGACGTCGATCTGTTGTAGAATTTTAGAACATGTTTTTTGCTTGAGTATCATGTTGTTTTTGGAAACCCAGAATCTACTATGTACGAATCAACATGGATTCCGGAAACAGCGATCGTGTGAGACCCAACTCGCTTTATTTGTTCATGAGATTCAGAAAATATTAGATACAGTCTCCCAGGTAGATGCTATTTTTCTTGACTTCCGGAAGGCGTTCGATACAGTTCCGCGCTGTCGCCTGATAAACAAAGTAAGAGCCTACGGAATATCAGACCAGCTGTGTGGCTGGATTGAAGAGTTTTTAGCAAACAGAACACAGCATGTTGTTATCACTGGAGAGACGTCTACAGACGTTAAAGTAACCTCTGGCGTGCCACAGGGGAGTGTTATGGGACTATTGCTTTTCACAATATATATAAATGATCTAGTAGATAGTGTCGGAAGTTCCATGCGGCTTTTCGCGGATGATGCTGTAGTATACAGAGAAGTTGCAGCAATAGAAAATTGTAGCGAAATGCAGGAAGATCTGCAACGGATAGGCACTTAGTGCAGGGTATGGTAACTGACCCTTAACATAGACAAATGTAATGTATTGTGAATACATAGAAAGAAGGATCCTTTATTGTATGATTATATGATAGCGGAACAAACACTGGTAGCAGTAACTTCTGTAAAATATCTGGGAGTATGCACGCGGAACGATTTGAAGTGGAATGATCATATAAAATTAATTGTTGGTAAGGTGGGTACCAGGTTGAGATTCATTGGGAGAGTCCTTAGAAAATGTAGTCCATCAACAAAGGAGGTGGCTTACAAAACACTCGTTCGACCTATACTTGAGTATTGCTCATCAGTGTGGGATCCGTACCAGATCGGGTTGACGGAGGAGACAGAGAAGATCCAAAGAAGAGCGACGCGTTTCGTCACAGGGTTATTTGGTAACCGTGATAGCGTTACGGAGATGTTTAACAAACTCAATTGGCAGACTCTACAAGAGAGGCGCTCTGCATCGCGGTGTAGCTTGCTCGCCAGGTTTCGAGAGGGTGCGTTTCTGGGTGAGGTATCTAATGTATTGCTTCCCCCTACTTATACCTCCCGAGGAGATCACAAATGTAAAATTAGAGAGATTAGAGCGCGCACGGAGGCTTTCAGACAGCTGTTCTTCCCGCGAACCATGCGCGACTGGAACAGGAAAGGGAGGTAATGACAGTGGCACGTAAAGTGCTCTCCGCCACACACCGTTGGGTGGCTTGCGGAGTATAAATGTAGATGTAGAACCTTAGACATTTTATGTGGGATATTTGGCCAGCACTTAAAAAAAAAAAAAAAAAAAAAAAAAAAAAAAAACAGATATTCTTAATGCAGGTTGATGGTCCACATCTACACTGCTATTGCCTCTGACATCAGTATTTAGAGAACAATAATACAATATGAGTGCTCTCTTCACATTTGCATCTGCCTGGTTACCTTCCGGCAATTTTATGCAGATACACAGGTTACGGACCATGTCGCATTAAGAAATGGATCGCACCTCTACCTAGATTCGTGTACTGCAGTTTCTTTCTTTCTTGTGTTTCAGATAACAGTTGGTTAACATGATGGCCAGTGTTCTTGCTGACCCACTCCCACTTTCAAGTTCTGTTTCTCCATGACAAGTTTCATCGTATATTTTGTGATTTGTTCTCCAGTAATCCATCCCATCTTGTACGTGATGAGTACACTGATCAGCCGAACATAGTCACCACCGACCTAATATCGATATAAACCCATCCAGGCGATGGCAGAGTCACCTGGCAAGCAATGTCTGCCAGTCACGCACACATAGTGCATGTAGTATGATTGAGTGTGCTGTCCTTGTAGAGAATAGGGAGAGGGTGTGATCTATAAGTTTACCTGAGGGCTGATTGAGATGACCTGGAGGCTCAACACGAGCATATCGGAAACTGCATGATTGGTTGGGTGTTTGAGGAGGGCTGTGGTGAGTATCTTCAACATGTGACGAAACCCAGATGAAACCACTTCCAGACGTTATGGGGTTGGGTGGCCACCACTGACTACAGATGTTGGGCATCGCAGGCTGGGCAGGGTGGTGAAACAGCACAGATGGTGAACTGTGGCAGAACTAATGTCAGACTTGAATGCTGGGCAGAGTAAAAGTGTGTCTGAACACCCAGTGCATCGAACAGTCCTAAAGATAGGCCTCTGCAACCAATGACCCATGCATGTGCCAATGTTAACACCACGTCATTGGCAACTACGACTGAAATGGGCTTGTGACCATCAGCACTGGATGTCGGCACAGTGGCAGTGTTGCGTGGTCTCATGAATCCTGATACCTTCATCATGCAAATGGTAGGATAGGATGCGAATGTGTTGTCTTCCTGGGAAACAGTTTCTTGAGACCTGTGCTGTGGAATGGAGACAAGTTGGTGGCGGCTCCATCATGCTCTGGGGAGCATTCATGTGGGCATCTGTTTATACAGTGGAGCTCTTGCAAGGCACCATGATGGCCAAGGAGTATCGTATACTGGTTGCAGACTACGTACATTGCTTCAAGACGATCATGTTTCCCAACAGCAGTGGAATTTTTCAGCAAGATAATGCACCATTTTGCAAGGCCAGGAGTGTGATGGAAATATTCGAGAAACACAGTGGCAAGTTCCAATTGATGTGCTGGCCTCCAGCTGTCCAGAGCCGAATCAGATCGTACACATCTAGGATGTGATTGAATGTGACATCAGAGCTCATCGCCCCCCTTGCTGAATTTTGGGGAATGAGGTGACTTCTGTGCGCAGATGCGTTGCCAACTCCCTCCAGTGACCTACCAAGGCCTCATTGCTCCCATGCCATGATGCGTAGCTGCTGTTGGCCATGCCGATGGTGGACATACCAGCCATTAGGTACGTGGTCATAATGTTCTGGCTGATAAGTGTGTGTGTGCTGGATGTGTTCTCCAGAATTATTAACACCGCTTCTATTGGTGGTGTGCCAAATGTAAAATGGCTGCGTATGTGTTAGATATACTTTTTCACTTAGCTATCACAGCTAAGACTGAGCCTAAATGCTTGCTGCAAATTCAATAAGTGCAACAAAAATGGTGACACTACGGTTTCAGTGCTAACTACAATAATTTGTAAGTCATAGTTCCAGCTCAAGATGCTTGTACTGCTGAGAATTTTTTTGTCTACGTACAATGTTAATCATCTACACATTAGACTTCTATGTATGTATGTATTTATGTAGGTATAATTGCAACTTCCTTCTAATTTGAGAGTGGGATTTCTAATTAGACACAATCAACCCTTCAGCATAACAAAGTTTGTCTTATTGACATCTGTTGGCTTTACCACAGTGCAGTTAATCATTTGGGAATTCTTTATGGACAAAAAGTCAGACATTGCAGAATCACCTGCATGTTGTGAGTGGAGTCACCATCCTGTGGGGTGCCTCTGATTATTTCCCACAGGAGTCACAGGTTGGTAGCAGGAACATGCCACTGTGCAATCCAGTTATGAGCAAGGATAATTCTGAGTAGGGATCACCCAATGAAGAGTTCCATGATTGGATGTCTTAGCTGCTGGACCATGACCATACAAGATTTACATGCATCTTAGAATGTGGAGATGTAGGAATTGGTAAACACCCTGGCAGGCCTTAGGTGTATTAAATGCAATTTAGGTAATGCATCCAGAATCAGCCTGTACATTCCTCATAAGTGAATAGTCTTCGAATGTTTACAGGAGATGAAATGAATCTTTTTCATTACTTTGGTATTCAGAGGCAAACAGTATGACACTGTTCAACATCCTATCCCACCAGAACTGTCAGCAGATCAGTTAACACTTCTACATTAGAATATCTAGCTCCTGAGGTCAGATAACCTCATTACTTTTGGTCACATTAGGGATACAGTCAGGAGGAATGTATGTGCTATGGGCAATGGATCTTGAGCAAACCAGTCGGCTAACGTTGTGGACTGTTTTCGAAAGTCATAGACCATAATGGTTCCCCAACACACACACTGTGTCTCATGAAGTAATTTTATGAGGAATCACCATCATAATTAGAGAAAGAAACTGCATCTCACTAGTGGGGTGATCTTAATTGTGTGCATCATTTAAGCAAATATCGGCTCAAAAAAAGTGAATTTAATTTACAGTGATGTGTTTGTAATAGTGCTGAAGTATTGCTAAATTAAAAATGTTGAAGGATGCTTATAAGTCCTTGCATTTGTCCCAAGTTTAGGGAGATGTGAGTAGCACTTATTGCACAATGTTCATCTCTGTCAGAGTAAAGCTGTGATTGACACCATAGTGCTTTACAAGGCTACCAGGGGTGAGAGAAGTGCTAAGTGATGGAAAAAATGGTAGGACTGACAAGGAACTGATCGAAGAACCCTTTTGATTTACCATCTTTCCAGATGTTTAAACTTCTTGTCATTGTAAAGCATCAAACTGGAACTGATCAGCATGGCATATAATTTTCTAGTGACAGATAAAATCAGAAATTTTAGGCCCATAAAGTAAATCTTTGCAGTCTTGGAATTGACCAATTTTCATTTTTAAAGGGGTGTTACCTTTTTAATGTACCTTTGTATGTTGCATGTTACCACTGCTTATGTGAAAACTTCAAATTTGCAGGATCTTACTGTCCTTCATTTACTCTCTTTTCTGCGAGTTGCGCAGTAAAATATTGAAGGTTAATGCATTGTTTTTGTATTGGAGTGTATAGCAAATTGAGAAGATCAACAACAGGTATAAGAAATTAGTCAAGAAGGTAGGGTTTTGTATAATGCAGACAACAGATTTCTCCTTTACCTTTCCAATTCCATAAGCTACATAATGCTGTATGTTGCATCATGTACTACACACAAGTACTGATGATCGTTTATTTAACTTGATGTACAGGTATTGGAAAATTATCTGCAGGAGATGGGAAACATCTAGCAGATCCGGAGGTCTTGCGGCGCTTGACTTCTAGTGTATCTTGTGCATTGGACGAGGCAGCAGCTGCCCTAACACGTATGAGGAGTGAAAACCCACGCCAGCAACCTGAAAGGTATTTTAATAATCCATAAACATTTTTTTTTAAAAATTAGCATTAGATGGCATTCGTATAAGCATAGGAACAGAAGATAGCTGTTTTTTCATATTAAAAACAGCTTCGGTTCAGATTAATTAATAGGACTTCACCTGAGTGTTATCATGAACAGTGATCATTGAAATGTTTGACTTCTTTAAAATAACTGCAGTAGCAACAAACCCACAGGAAGACCTCTGCAAGTGTTCCTGAAATGTTTGTACATACTGTTTTGTACATAGGGCAGCCACAGCTAACAAGTACATTCTTAATATTTAAGAATCATCAAACTGATTTTTACTAAGAAAGACCTTATGAATTGATGTGATTGACAGTGAATGTAAAAAAAGTCTCTAGCTGGTATGTCGTCATTTATTGGAAACACTACTGGTTTCACACCATTACAGATGCATTTTCAGTTGATGCACTGATTAGTCCTCAAACAATTGATAAGCTACACTATCCTATAGTTCATTTGCAAAACGAGAATGTTGAGCTATTGTAGGCTGTTGTCAATAGCAAAGTTTGTCTTAAGGACAAGTAGGCGAATGTCAGGCTGAAAACAAGGTGTGGTAAGACCCTCAAGCAGATGTTTGTTCTGCCAATGCTATGAACTGTTAATTGGGTGTAATGTGCTAGAAGCTCAAATTGACGAACATTCGCAAATTTGATAACACGAATCACGCGATTCTCAAAGCTATTTTTGAAGCTTAATAAAAGTCATAAGATAAGTAAAAGCATTCTATAATACATGTTTGCTCCAGCAGATGTAGAACGAGTACAGGAAACACCTGCGACAGCTATTGCTGTTACTGATTTTATATCTTTTATTAAGGTATGTCTGCAAAAAAGCCTTGGGAATCACATGATACATGGTACAAACTCGGGGTGAATGTTTGCCAATGTGAGCTTCTAGTACAACAGCACCAATTACTATTCTGTAGCATTTACATAACAAATGCTTGCTGTTTCCACATTACCTTAATGGTCTCACCACCCTGTGCATTCTTAACTCCAATTTTAGTATTGACAAAATTTTTGATTTGAAACTGAACTATGGGACATCATAGTTTCAGTGATTGTTTGAGGGCTAATTGTTCCACCTGTAATGGTGCAAAACTGGTAGTGTTGCCAATAAAATACTACATACCAGCTAAAGGGACTTTGTTTACATTCACTGTAAATCCCGTGAGTTCATAAGAATTTTTTTTGGTAAAATACAGTTTAAGAATCTTCAGTTATTAACAGTGAAATATTTCTCTATTCCTATAGGCAGCTACTTTTACAACCTGGTGTATTAAATAACTGGCCATGGAAACCTCTCCAGTTTTGTAACTGAAAAAATTCAGATGCGGAAGTTAGCACTTCATTCTTTACATTTGTTGCCCAAATTTTGTGTGTGTGTGTGTGTGTGTGTGTGTGTGTGTGTGTGTGTGTGTGTTATTTTGCAGTTTCTTTTATGAGATGATACTTCAACAGTAAAATGGCAGAAACCTTTTAGGCGGCATATTTTCAGACAGACTGAAGTATGTATGGTATTGTCAGACCCCTATATGCTACGGTCCGACCCATTTACAAGAAAGGCAGTAAAAAAGATTTGAATAATAGACGAATTCCATTGCATACTGCCACCTCAAAGGTACTGGAAAAGATAATGTGCACTAGAACAGTAACATAAAAATCTCAAAATAATGTAGATTTCGAAAGGGTCTCTCCACAGAATATCCCAATTTTCAGTTTTTGAGCCAAATTACACAAAGTTTAAAGGACAAAATATTTGCTCACTGGTATTTTCTGTGCCTTCTCGAAAGCATTTGATTGTGCAGTTAACAGTATTTTCCAAGTGTGCCTCGTGACATACGAGCAACAGCTTCTCAGTACATTTGCGCTCTTATGTATTTATATCTGTTTTTTTAATTTTTTCCTTACTATTGTAGGTACCATTTGCCCTTTGTTTCTGGTGTTTTATTTAGTACCAATGATACTTTTGTGAACTCTAGCTGCTTCTAGATCAGTAATACTCAAAATTGCATTCATAATAAGTAAATAGATTTTCTGCACCCATAAGTGGAAACCACCATGTTTAATAATGCCATCAAAGCTGTTGTTACTTCCCACGTCAAACATGCTTCGTATACTGAAAACGATGGAAACTCCAGGTTGGAACTTCAATAATATTAGGAAAAGGATAGATTGTTCCTCAATGTAAGGTGAACCGTTGAGTTTAAGACAGGCACATGAGGATTGTTTCACACTTACAGCTTTTAGCCAGCAGACATGTAGTAAGCTGCAAACTTTTTCTTCTTTTAATCATTTTAGGGGGACTGTCAATGGATAAAGTTGCAAATTGCTAAGTGTTCTCAAGGTCTTGGTATTTGCACATGGTCAGTTACTCTGAGTTAATCTGCCTCAAGACGCACACACAAGTTTGTAACTGTAACATTTATTTGTCTTATTGTCAAACTTTTAACATAATATTAAATCTCTTACTGATTAGCTTATGAAAGAATTTTAAATTACAGATTTGGTCAATAATTACACAAAAATGGAAAAAAAAAATTATTTATTGATTTTTTTTTGGAAGCCGTTGGATAGGCAGCTTGCAACTTGTGCCAGGTTCGTGCATAGTTGCTAGGCAATGCAAATTAATGTGTGTCCACCCTTCACCCTCATGACAACGTAAACTCTGCTGGAGACATGTTCATTGAGGTATCTGCATGTCTGTCAGGAGCCATCACCAATAAAGGTAGTGATGTCAGACACTGGGGGTTTGGAGCAAAGTTAGCATAAATAACTCATGACTGGAGGGATTCCGTTGGGTACAAGTGGGGACTCTGGACAAGCCAGTCCATTTCAGGAATGTTACTGTCCACAAATCACTGCCCCACAAATACTGCTTTATGACAGGGTGCATTGTCATCGTGATAAAATTGCTGTCTCCAGACTGACCCTCTATTGTACATAATTCAGAATGCTAGAAAATGTGTTCATATCCTTCCGCATTTAGTGTTTTCTTTAGTGCAATAAAGGGACAACATCCGAACCATGGAAAACTCGCAGTACTGTAATACCACCAGTGCTGTACTACACTGTGGGCCCTACACATGATGGCAGGTAACATTCTCCAGGCATTTACCAAAACCCTGACAATTAACCTAGGATTGTCACAGGATATAGCATGATTCTTCACTCCAAATGACTCATCAGCAGTCATACATTGTCCAGTGCTGTTGCTCTTTGCACCACCTCAATCATCACTTAGCATTGACTCTTGAAATAAGTGGCTTATGAGCAGCTGATCAACCATTTTACCCCATTCATCTGAACTCACTATGCACAGTGTGTTTTGACTGCTGGTAGCAGTTTGGAACTACAGTGATTTATTTCACTGATTTAATGTGATTTTTACAAACACTTTCTGCAGTGGTTGACAGCCCCTGTCCTTTTGTACACGAGATCTCTCTGGTATTGGTTTAGCTGCGGTTGTTCCTTCATGTTTTCCCTTTGGAACCTACATCTACATCTACATTTATTCTCCGCAAGCCACCCAACTGTCATTACCTCCCTTTCCTGTTCCAGTCGCGTATGGTTCACGGGAAGAACGACCGTCTGAAAGCCTCCGTGCGCGCTCGAATCTCTCTAATTTTACATTCGTGATCTCCTCGGGAGGTATAAGTGGGGGGAAGCAATATATTAGATACCTCATCCAGAAACGCACCCTCTCGAAACCTGGCGAGCAAGCTACACCGCGATGCAGAGTGCCTCTCTTGTAGAGTCTGCCAATTGAGTTTGTTAAACATCTCCGTAACGCTATCACGGTTACCAAATAACCCTGTGACAAAACGCGCCGCTCTTCTTTGGATCTTCTCTGTCTCCTCCGTCAACCCGATCTGGTACGGATCCCACACTGATGAGCAATACTCAAGTATAGGTCGAATGAGTGTTTTGTAAGCCACCTCCTTTGTTGATGGCCTACATTTTCTAAGGACTCTCCCAATGAATCTCAACCTGGTACCCACCTTACCAACAATTAATTTTATATGATCATTCCACTTCAAATCGTTCCGCACGCATACTCCCAGATATTTTACAGAAGTTACTGCTACCAGTGTTGTTCCGCTATCATATACTCATACAATAAAGGATCCTTCTTTCTATGTATTCACAATACATTACATTTGTCTATGTTAAGGGTCAGTTGCCACTCCCTGCACCAAGTGCCTATCCGCTGCAGATCTTCCTGCATTTAGCTACAATTTTCTATTGCTGCAACTTCTCTGTATATTACAGCATCATCCGCGAAAAGCCGCATGGAACTTCCGACACTATCTACTAGGTCATTTATATATATTGTGAAACGCAATGGTACCATAACACTCCCCTGTGGCACGCCAGAGGTTACTTTAACGTCTGTAGACGTCTCTCCAGTGATAACAACATGCTGTGTTCTGTTTGCTAAAAACTCTTCAATACAGCCTCACAGCTGGCCTGATATTCCGTAGGCTCTTACTTTATCAGGCGACAGTGTGGAACTGTATCGAACGCCTTCCGGAAGTCAAGAAAAATAGCATCTACCTGGGAGCCTGTATCTAATATTTTCTGGGTCTCATGAACAAATAAAGCGAGTTGGGTCTCACACGATCGCTGTTTCCGGAATCCATGTTGATTCCTACATAGTAGATTCTGGGTTTCCAAAAACAACATGATACTCGAGCAAAAAACATGTTCTAAAATTCTACAACAGATCGACGTCAGAGATATAGGTCTATAGTTTTGCGCATCTGCTCGACGACCCTTCTTGAAGACTGGGACTACCCGTGCTCTTTTCCAATCATTTGGAACCTTCTGTTCCTCTAGAGACTTGCGGTACACGGGTGTTAGAAGGGGGGCAAGTTCTTTCGCGTACTCTGTGTAGAATCGAATTGGTATCCCGTCAGGTCCAGCGGACTTTTCTCTGTTGAGTGATTCCAGTTGCCAGTTGTCGTTTTGGGCAGCTTTAGTAAGGTTGAGATGTCCTTGTTGGGTTTCTTACTTGTGTTATATCCAGTGACTGGTCTATCTTGACCTCTCCTGACCCTGCTATTACTGCTCCTACTTTGCTGATGAAACCATGAGAGAATACTCCCTGCCTCCACTTAGACTGTTGGGTCCATGTCTATGACATCTAGCCATCAAATCTACATTACATAGGGGTTTCCAAAAACTTTTGCTCAAATAGTGTAAATAAAATACATTGGGGATTTAAACTTTCCATCACTTGTGAACTTGATTAAGTTGACACTTGAAAATTTGGGAGACATGATCTTGAAAGACAGTGCTTAGGAGGTATATGTCAAGAACTTCTCAGAAGGCTCCATTTTGATTAAAAATTTACCCAAACTGAATACCTGTTTGCTGAGAATTCAGTCTTGCTGTATTCAAAGAGAAATTAGTTGACAATTTCCTTTATTGTTGCTATCCTGAAGAAATTGTAAATATTGATGATCCATTAGTACCAAGTGAGATATTTCAACCAAGTTAAATTCTGAAGAGATACTCATAATGTTTTGAAATTGTTGATTATTACTAAAGTAGATAAAGCATGTAATTAAGAACTATTCAGGCTATTTACAGGCTCCAAAAAGAAAAGTGAGTTGCACAATAAAAACAGGTTTATCATGTACTATGTGATTCAAGAAAGCCATCAACAAAATGCTGTCCACTATGATAATGCAATTAATATGATTGTTTGCTAAGGAAACGAAAGATTGCTGTAGCCATTTTGCATATTGACATGGCAGTAATCAAAGAGGACTAGATTGGAACAAAACTTGCCTTAACAGCTTGAACTGCAGGAGTGTTGAGTGACCATATAACTGTTGATTTGCTAGAAAGTTTGCATGTAAGAGGTGACCAATTCATGTCTCTTACAAGATCTTGGACAAGATACAATGCTGAGCTGAGCACTACATCACACCACTGTTTCTGCTTCGGACTCTCCATAGTATTTATCTGCTTTGAAAACTATGATTGTCATTTCTTAACATAATACCTGCTGTATTTGCATTACGCAATCCATAATGAACACTATAGTGACCAACTACTCTCACCATGCCGAAATTGACATGAAGAGAGAAGCTAAATACCTATGCACATCTTGAAGCACACCCTCCAGCCAGATGTGGCTCAGTGACAGTATTGGCTGGAGTGTCATGTGATATACTGCCCTTGACAACAAAAGACTGAAGAGAGTCAAAGCAAATTGTTAGCACCAGCAAGGTCAACAGTCAATAGAAGATTCTGGAGAAATGTAATTAAAGTACCAAATAAGCAAGTTGACATCTTCTAAAGAACACCACAAAGCAATGTGCAGAAAAGTGAACTCATTAACTATAACTATTGTAGCAGTAATTGTGACATAAAAATGCTTTAGATTTGAACAAAAAAATTACAGCTGTTTAATTTTTGTTCCTTAAACTTCTTAATAGGTCACTAGTTGAGGCTTGTACTGACGGAGACGTTGGAACAGTACGCAAACTGCTGACAGAAGGGAGAAGTGTCCACGAGACGACGGAAGAGGGGGAGAGCTTGCTCTCATTGGCGTGTTCGGCCGGTTACTACGAGCTAGCTCAGGTATGTTTTAATTACGAAAGCCACATGGTTAATGCTTTTATACTCTTACTAGCTTAGCACCTGCTGGTTCACTCACATAGACTGTATGGTCTGTGCAGATTTTTTCCGTTATCCAAATTTTTATGTTCTTCGCAAACTGCAACATCTAAACTTTACACCTTAAGACCATAGAAGCGTGGTCTTACCCAAATGTACTCATGACCAAAAGCGATTCTGGTAGCTGGAGTCAAAGGTTTTTGTCAGTCATGCCTTTTGGGTGCTTGTGGCGATATTTACACAGAACCTTTAAGCTCTTGACACACGCATCTCTTTACATCTAACTGGGAAGTGAAATAACAAATTACATAGAATTTGCTAATACCAAATTACATAGGCTTTGCTGGAAAGGTTTTTAATATAATGAAATATTTTCTTAAATATTTTTATCCTCTATTCACTCCCCTTAGGGGTTGAATTTCCAAAAATAGTGAAACATGTTTTTTTTTAATTTCCAAACAAGAAGTCAAATACCAGTTTTCATAGGTGTAGCTTTAAAAATGCCTTAGTAGTTCTTCAATAATCCTTTTTTTTAATTTTATAGCCTTTCATCCACTAATCTACCTCCTTAGTGGTTGGAATTTCCAGAAATGCTGAAACAAGTATTTTTTAAAATTTCTGAATGAGAAACAGAATACCAGTTTTCGTAGTTCTAGCTTCAGTATTGTAATAGCAATGTGTTAAAAAAAATTTTCATCCTCTTTTTCAACCCCCTTAGGAGTGGAATTTCAGTCAGTCAGTCAGTCAGTCAGTCAGTGGTTTTTAAGCTTTATTTTTCTTTCTATAGGTGTTACTGGCCATGCATGCCAATGTAGAGGATCGAGGGATCAAGGGTGACTGCACACCCTTGATGGAAGCTGCATCAGCGGGTCATGTAGATATAGTGAGATTACTCATTGCACACTCTGCTGATGTGAATGCCCAGTCATCGTCAGGTAATTTCATGCCATTTTGCTCTAAATTTGTTTAGTGGACTTGCATGAATCTCACACCATGGTTCTTTTCCAGGCAACACACCTTTAATGTATGCTTGTGCTGGAGGCCATGAAGAAGTGGTAAGGACACTTCTTGAAAACTCTGCTAATGTTGAAGATCATAATGAAAATGGCCATACTCCCCTGATGGAAGCAGCCAGTGCGGGTCATGTTGGTGTTGCAAGGGTAATTGAAGTTAATTCTGTAAAATGTTTCACACACTAAAAAAATCTTTTCGAGAAAAGAATGCAGTGACATTGCAGTTAATTTTCCTCTCACGACAGATTCTGTTGGAACATGGTGCGGGAATCAATACCCACTCCAATGAGTTTAAGGAATCTGCACTGACTCTTGCCTGCTATAAGGGACATCTAGACATGGTGCGGTTTTTGCTGGAAGCTGGAGCTGATCAGGTAGGGGAATGTTTTGTAACTGTTGACCTTCTTCTTCTTCTTCTTCTTCTTCTTCTTCTTCAACTTTTTCCCTTCGTATATTAAGTGATTTTACAGTTCACACCTTTGCCTTGATTTGCCATTTCTTTGACATTTCTTAGCCAGTCCATTATTTTTTGTTCATTTCATTTTGTTCTGTTTCTTAAAAAAAAAACATTATTTATGCCCAACCTATCGGTAGGGTTTTCTTAATGTCTCCATTTCTGATTTTTTTTCTCCTTTCATGCAATTCGGTAACTTAAAAATTTCATTTCTGCATTGTGAATGTCTTCTTGTTTAATATATTTTAATCACTTCCATGTAGCAACACCAGAACAACAACCATCTTTTAAAATTTTATTCACAGCTCATCATGTTTATGTACCTGTTGCTCATTTTGTGTTGTATGTTGTCACAAGACAAGTCATAACCAAGGTAATTGTAGTGGGTAAGTGGACCAGAATTCTGTTATCAAGTCATTGTTATAGTCTTGAGAGTTATAATATCATATTACATGTAATACAGATTACGTTCGTGAATTATTTTTTGTTATAAAATTGGGTTGAGGTCATCAGTCTCAAGAAGTGAATTCATTAATGAAGGCTTATTCTGTTGAGCCACTGTGTTAAGTTATGAACATTGTCAATACAAACATTAAATAAAGTAAGAGAGAAATAGCAGATCTGTTAATTTGTAAGACAGTGCTCTTTTCTGATATGGTTATTCTATATTAAGTGGACCAGTTTTAGGAATAATCCCCACATGGCCCTCTCCAGTTGGAATTAAATTTTGCACAGTATTCCCTATAAGCTCATTTTATACCGGGACAAACTTAAGTGAACGAGCATCTGCGAGGGCTAATCCTTTCTGGTGTAAAAGCTGGGCAAGCACAAGTGAGCAGTACTCAGTTGTGTGGTTCGCTTTTGCTGGTGTTAGTGTATACTCTACTGGTTGTAATTATTTTAGTGAGTTATCAAAGGAAGTTCATGTTTCCTCCTCTTCGGTACTTGCAGCACAGAGAATATTCGTCTGCTTTTCTGCATGTGCACTACTTCCATTGTTGACATGAACTGAATGAGGGGTGGACTGGGCTGAAGAGAATGCAGTGATGCTGATAAAAGAATATACAGGGTGAGTCACTAACTATTGCCACCTAGAATAAGTCCAAAAGGATGATAGTAGCTGAAAAGCTTGTGGGACAAATGTTGCATGGGATAACAGGGGCCATACCATGACATTGGTTTTTTTCTTGCTAGGTGGGGTCACCTCAGAGGTACGAAGGTTAACTTTTTTTTTTTATAATGGGATGCTATAATTTGGTATTTATTTTCTGATAGTGGCTATCGAGATGAACCCAATGAAGAGTAAGAGTAAGGTCTTTGAAGGTCAACGTAGGTCTAAAAGGTGGCATTAACGTGCATTTACAGAAAATGTTGAAAAGTGATGACCATCAGTATCAGTGCAGCGCTGCAATCTTCTTATCATGGATTCAGTGGTATTCCTCATCACTTCGACACTTATCAAAGCACATGCTCTGACAATTCTCTCTCGTATATTGTGCAAATAGTAAATATTTACTAAATATGGCATATCAATCTAACATGCCATTGACATGTAATCACCATTCGACGGTTTTGAAATATGACACTAATAAGAATGGTAAAACTAGTATCGTTGAATCAAGTGAATGTGAATGATGTATTCCTTGGAAGAACAAGTCTATATACTTTTCAATTACAGAGAATGCCAACGAAATTCAGTGAGAGCTAGAGACTTACACGCTGAAAGATATCCTCATCGTACTCACCCTAAATGTCATACATTTAAATATGTTTATGATAAATTGAGAACAACTGGATCTTTAACGCATCGAAACATAGCCGGCAAAGGAAAGTTACTAACGAGGAAATGGAAACTGGTACTCGTGCCACTGTGGTTAGAGATCCTTTATTATTATTATTATTATTATTTTTTTTTTTTTTTTACCGATGAGGCTACATTCACGAATTATGGAAATGTTAATTGGCATCACACACATTATAGGGAAACTGAAATCCATGTTGGCTGCGGCAAGTTGCACATAAAGAACCATGCTCGGTGAATGTGTGGTGTGAGATTCTGGAGGACAGAATTATAGGCCCCTATTTCATCTAAGGAAGCACACCACATTCCTGCAAGAAACATTAGGTCTGTTATTGGAAGAAATACCTTTAGGAACAAGGAACAGGATGTTGTATCAACACGATGGGTGTCCAGTACATTTTTTGCTGATGGCTAGGAATGAGTTGCAGAGACAATTCCCAAATCATTGGATTGGATGTGGAGAAGATGGGTCGTGCCCAGCTTATTCACCAGACTAGACACATCTGGATTTTTTTCTTGTGGGGATTCGTAAAAGACATTGTTTAAAAAGATGTTCCAAGTACACCTGGAGATATGTGAGAGAGAATTGTCAGAGCATGTGCTTCGATAAGTGCCAATGTGATAAGGAATACCACCCAATCCACGCTAAGATAATTTCAACACCACATTGATACCAATGGTCATCACTTTGAACACCTTCTATTAACGGATGTTTGTGCCACCTTCGTGACCTTCCTTGACCTTCAAAGACCTCACTGTTACACATCATTGGATTCATCTCAATAGCCGCTACCGTACCAAACTAAAGCATCCCATTTTTTTAAAAAAAGTTGACCTCTGAAGCGACCTCACCTAGCAAGAAAAAACCATCATCATATATTATGGCCCCTGTTGTCCCATGCAACTTTTGTCCCACAAACTTTTCAGCTCACATCATACTTTCAGAGTTATTCCTTGTGGCAGTAGTTAATGACTCACCATGTACTTTTGGTGCTTCTGAAATCCAAGAGCTCAACAACACAAATGCAAGTAAAACTATGTATCTGTTGTAAAACACTTGATTTTTTTATTTTAGTTACCGTATTTACTTGAATCAGTCACAACAGTTTTTAAATGAAATGAAGCATATGAGTAGAATATGAAGTAAGGTATAATAATCGCCAAATGATATGAGAGACACTTTCCAAAGAGCTTATAAATAGTAAAGTTGGGACTTTCAGTTAAGCAGGCAGTCATTCATTCCTGTTTTCCAGTTGGATTAGCCGCATAACTTCCGGAGAATTGGCAGTAAATTTCTTACTGTTATGTAGACTTTGTAAGAAACTTAATACTTCAAAACTTACGAAATTACAGATTTCTCTCTCTCATTGTTATACAAAAGTAAGTTGTTATATACAGATATGATAAACAAGTTGGATTTCTCTATACCAGTTGAAGTGAATTAGTGTAATTGAGCATAGTTGTTGCTCATTCTGTATAGCCAGTTATTCTGTAAATTCATAATGCACAAAATGTTTGCCCTGTGGATAGTAATCAGTGTAGTAATGGTTTTGAAAGCTTTGCACTTGTTAATTGTTGTTAACTGTTACTGTTTTATATTTTCCTGCATATTATTAGGGCTCACTAATTCTTAATCTCTGTATTTGTTTTGTACAATATATAAATTTACAGACACGAAGAAATGAAATACGAACACAAAGTGCATAAAGCACTAACATAAAATAATTGATGTAGTTAGTATTGCATGTAATTTGCAAATACATAAGTTTTTCCAAAATTATTATGTAAAAGAACATCGAGAGTTTTCCAACTGTTGAAGCTTTAGTAGTTAGACTTTTTCGTGAAAATACTGATAAAAATGAATAGGAAGTAAAAGGTCTGTCCCAGCCAATATAGTACAAGTCTTTTACCTTTTAACATATCTCATTACCCATTCACAGCTACATACAGTAAGTTTCAGGAACTCACTGACAATCTTGGAGGAGTAATAGATCACACCAATAGGATAATTTTTAACTGTGGAACACTCTTTTTAACTTGGCATTTGATTTCCACATGTGTAACATTCATGTGTTTTTAAGAAGAAGAAGAAGAAGAAGGAAAAAAAAGCGCACAAATTAAAATTCACTAAAAATACACAGCTCAAAAGAATTGGGGTGACATGACATTGGGTCATACTCTGTTGGGCATTAATTGAGGACTGGGTATGTGACCCAATTACACTTTTATCTTTCACAAGTTAAGTTCCCAATGAATTAAATCATTTCAGCCTCTATTGTTTACATACAAAGAACTGGAATATATGACAATTGTTGAAAACAAAGTGGAAACATTCATTCATCCCATCACCTAGGTGCTTTTCATTGGACTTTTAACAGCTTCAGTAACATGTATGCCCTCCATGATCATATATCACTGCCTGACCATTACACGGCAGAAGTCTATAGAGGTTACCCTGTGGTATTCACATTCTTCAATGAGTTTTTTGGATTCTGTGGCAGTACAGGAGGAACATAAACATGTCTGGCAAGCATGTCCCCCGCTGGCGAGTCCATTACTTCAGTGTCCAGTGTTCACAAGACATCTCCGCTGATGCTTACAACGTGGGGCCTGGCATTAGAAGGAATTCAGGGCTGCCACAGGCCCTGGCATTAAAAGGAATTTGGGATCACCACCATATGAAGAAGCTACCACATGGTCCAACAGGATCTGTTAGATGTACTGCTTGGCAGTAACGTGACAAGATCTGTATGTCTGCACTGCACTGAGTGAGGTGGCACAGTGGTTAGCAAACTGAATTTGTATTTGGGAGGACGGATTCATATCCAGGAAGACGACTGT
This sequence comes from Schistocerca americana, assembly GCF_021461395.2. NCBI lineage: Eukaryota > Metazoa > Arthropoda > Insecta > Orthoptera > Acrididae > Schistocerca > Schistocerca americana. Next base: position 783,054,265 of record NC_060119.1, read on the forward strand.
TGAAACCTGCATCTGGCTATCCTGATTTAGGTTTTCCATGATTTCCCTAAACTGCTTCAGGCAAGTGCTGAAATGTTTCCTTTGAAAGGGCATGGCCGACTTCCTTCCCCATCCTTCTGTAATCCGATGGAACCAATGACCTCGCTGTTTGGTTCTATCCCCCAAATCAACCAACCAGTGTAAGGCTGCCAACACTGAGGCCACCTCACATCACCACAGAACCTTGGAAATATGTCGATTTCCTGGGCAGCATTTGGCAGGTACTGCTCACCACAGGTCTCCACACACAAATGCAGCCACACCTTGTGTCTGAGGATATCGGGACTTGTCTGTGAATAGCACATTTCGCCAGTGAAGAAGTTACCAGTTGACGTGGGAACGGCGGCACTCAAGGCGAGCTGCAAGATACCATGTCAAATGGGGGTACATGAAAAGGATGTCTGGATGATAAGGTCCTTTTTTGTAACCTGTTCATTACAATCTGATTGGATTCAGTGGACCTTCTGAGAACATCTTGCAGTGATCTGTTGGTATCTATAATGCTCCATACAGAAATGGCCAGATATGTCTTCACATGGGGTTGTAATGTGTCTGTGACCTTATCCAACTCGTCTTGTGTACTGACCTGTCTCCTGTATTATGTCCACAACCTAAAACATAAGCAGCATACATGAAGAGGCATTGACGTCTGCAACAACACAAAGAAAAGTCCATACTTTTTGGATCACACAGACCTTCCTTGCAACTTGCACTGCATTAAGATGTTGATTGCAGCATCATCTAAGTGTCTCACTGGGACACCAGTACTCACTTCCTTCTGAGGCATCACCTGACACCGTAATGCATAACACAGCTATTAAGTGGCAAATGATTTTAATTGTTGCCTATACTGAAAGCAAAGATCTCAAACTAAGCAATAAGACCACAGGTACCATCTGCATCAAAGGAGAGTAATATAACGGGCATTGATACATGTGTTCCCCAAATTCTTTTCAACAGTCTATGTCCGAATATGTTCAAAACAGTTTGCTTTGAACCTCATTACACAGTTCATACCAACTTAGTGTTGACCGCCCAACTTATTTGAGCATGTCTCAATTCTGTGTCATGTCGTGAAAAACTTGATTGATACAACCATTCAGCTTGTCGGTTGGAGTAATCTTCACCATTGTCATTGATATGCCTGCTCCCCTCCCCCCCATCTCCCTCAAAAAAAAGGGGAAAAAATATAGTTGGACAAATGCACTTGGGACACAAGAAGTCCTTGACATTCCCCCAAATTTTCAGTGTGATGGTGCACCATCTTGTAACCAGAGATTGCCATACAAAGCAAATAATTCCGTGTCTGAGCAGATATTGTAAGCTGATCTAGTTAAGTTTGCCAACAGTAGTAAGGATCCCAGTAGAAGATACTTATCAACCAAAGTATTGTTTAGGAAAAACCTTTGTTGGAGAGGTTTGACAGCAGTGTCATGTTTGTTCTCGTTCCTGATTTGACTGTGTGATTGTGTATCTACGGATTCTGGAAACAATGTTTATTCCAAATAATACCGAATCGCATTTGGGAAAACATACAACTCACTTCCAAGAATGGCAATTACAGCTCACTCAACTAAAATATTTGTGACATGGAAATATTAATAAATACAAGAATTACAGTTGTTACAGATCTTTCATGGCAATATTGTTTACTCTGGCTGAATAATTTAATTGCTTTAATTGTACTCAGATAATTTTGAAATAATACTGTTGTCAATGTAATTTGACAAACTTTGTGGAAAATCAATTGGTTAAAGCAGTGGTGTATATAACACACAAATACATAATTATGTATCATGCCTGCTGATGCAAGTGTCAACTGTAAAGACTGAATAAAACCTTTCTGAATCACTGTTTAGTAACGCCGACAGAACATTATTAATACACTAAAACACACTGTGATTGCTGTAACTCTGGAATGTCCTTTAATACAACAATACATGGACACTGCAGTGTACTAATATTTACCTTTACAAATTTATATTTAGATAAATTAATTCTGCTTCCTGTTTCTCAGTTCCCATATGTTTTCAAATGGGGGCAGCATCGCTCAGGTGAATTAATCAGATCAGAAAATTAAAAACTTCCAAACTAATGAAACTCATTTTAAAATAAAACTATTCAAAGAACACTGAGATACTACATACCAAGTGCGTGACAAACAATAATAATCCACAAATATAAACAAATCACTTTAAATATTTTAGTGCCAGCATGCAAATTAAATTAAATTTAAATAATTACTTGGCAAAAGGCCTATTATAATGTGAACTGGCTGTTAGATAACTAGATTTACACATGAGTTTTTCAAATGGACAAAATAACCCAGTTGTTACACGTTTTTAACTCTTGATGATGCCAGTAGTTGTCTTGGAATCAGAATTGTATCCAAGGTATTAATGATGCAAGTCATTCATTTAGTCTACCACACACAATATACACTAATAAAAACACTATATTCTTGAAAATTATTGTTTAACTGGGTTTCGATTTAAACTACTAATGACTATAAGCATCAATCTCAGTATCATGAAGCTGGAACTGTCAGAAGTTGCAGTCATGTTGAGGGGCTGGATGGCAGCATCAGTGGTGTAGAACTACTCCACATCTGAAGTTTGCGACAACTGCACTAATACTGTGCAGTGGCATAAACTGTCCTTAGTGTCCTCCCACTGATCACGGCAAGCCAATAAGTGTCAGTCTTGTGAGAAATCACGTGTTGCTAAGATGTGTTTTGCAAATGCTTGTGAGCGCAGTCCACTATTTACCACCCCACCCTGTAGTGCAGATATACTGCTAATGACATGTACAGCAGCTGAATTCCTTCAATCAGCTAGCATGTGCGCCTATGGAGACCAAATTTCAAAGTTATTGCCCTATCAAATCCCAGTAATTACAGTAGTTACAGATCAGCATTATAAGCATGTAATTTTTCATTAAAGTGCACTTCATAAAGGTCCCACAGGAACTGATAAATCATTGTTACTTTATATTTACTTTATAGTAAATTAATAACTGACAATGTTGGTATTCAGTGGGCTTCCTGCATGAATAATCTGTGTAGAAGGCAACATTATTTGATGAAGAAATAATGGTACAAATTCCATTTGAGTTGGAAAATCAGGTGACACTACTGGAAGCACTTTCTGAAACTTGTACATCATTTTTGGTCCATGCTGCATTCAAAGCCTTGTGTAAGCAGGCTTGGAGGCTTTGAAGCATAACAGCTAGTTGGATGCTACGAAAAGTGGCAGTTGACCATGAATAAAGAAAAGTGTGTAGTTATTCACATAAGTACTAAAAGAAACCCACTGAATTTCGATTTTGCAATAAGTCACACAAACCTGAAGGCTGTAAATTCAACTAAATACTTAGCGATTATAAATGCAAGTAACCTAAATTGGAACATTCACATAGATAGTATTGTGGGTGTAGAAAACCAAAGACTGCAATTCATTGGCAAAACACTTAAAAGGTGCAACAGATCTATTAAAGAGACTGCTTACACCACACTTGTCCGCCCTGTTCTGGAGGGCTACTGTTCAGTGTGGGATCTGCATCAGGTGGGAGTGACTGATGACAGCATGCTTGTTTTGTATTATTGCAAAATAGGGGAGATAGTGCCACAGAAATGATGCATGAATTGGAGTGGCAATCATTAAAACAAAGGCGTTTTTCATTGCAACAGGATCTTCTCATGAAATTTCAATCACCAGTTTCCTCCTCCAATTGCAAAAACATTCTGTTGGCACCCATCTACATAGGGAGAAATGATCATCAAGATTAAATAAGGGAAATCAAGGCTCACACAGAAAAATTAAGTTCTCGTGTTTCCCGTGCACCTTTCTAGAGTGGAACGGTAGAGAGACAGTTTGAAGGTGGTTCATTGAACCCTCTGCCAGGCACTTTGTTGTGAATGGCGGAGTAATCATAATGTGGTGTACCGGGTCTGATGTGCATAACTCGTAGTAAATGGTGGGTCGAGGAGGACATAGTCCTTACAGTGATCCTTGGTATGTGATCTTAAAGAGAAACAGTCTTCACTTGAAGATTGGTTTGAACATCACAGTGTTTTATTATGGATGGTATTATTTTAGTTCATAAGCTCTTGCCTTCTTCCAACCTTGGAACAGACTTACACATCAATTATAGGGGATCTACAGTTTAATGTGCATTATGAACTAGAGTGCTGCATGACATTTTTGCAGATTAAGAAATCATTACCAGAGGTGGAAGAGGCGATAAGTGATTGATAAAATCTTAGAACTGGAGATTGAGCCTTTGGGTTTGTAGTCTGGCACTTACACACTGATCCACCCTATCCTCCCTCATAAGTTTGTCAATGAGGATGTGAAGCAGCACCCTTGGTGTGCACACATGCAATAGTTGAACAAAATGAGACCATGATTTCATAGTGACATGGCATAATTCCTTTATTGATTTTACTGTGGGGATATTTTTTCTGTGCTAGTAAGAAGTGGAAAGATGCAAGTGATGAAATGGCAAGAAGTTGGGAAAAAATGAGCAAATAAATATGCTAACAATTACAAGAGCAATTTTTGTGTTTTCTATCTTGTGTGTTAGTTTCTGTGGCATTTGTTTATTTCTGGAGTTAACGTGGTTTATTGTATGTGTTCTGATTCCTCCTCCTCTTTTCTAAGGAACATAAAACTGATGAGATGCATACAGCTCTCATGGAAGCTTCTATGGATGGTCATGTGGAAGTTGCCAGATTACTCCTTGATTCTGGGGCACAGGTAAATTGTTGTTACTGTTGTACTACTACTGTTATTACTTACCTGAGAGAGGTATTGAATATATTTTGGTTCATTTTTAGGTAAACATGCCCACAGACAGCTTTGAGTCGCCTTTGACTCTTGCAGCCTGTGGTGGTCATGTAGATTTAGCAATGCTCCTAATTGAAAGGGGTGCGAACATTGAAGAAGTGAATGATGAGGGCTACACACCACTAATGGAAGCTGCACGTGAGGGACATGAAGAAATGGTTGCACTCCTGCTTAGTCAAGGTATTTTGTTGTTTGAGTGTGCCAATTTTTTAACAAGGTCAAGTGAAACACCTATTTTTATTGCTTTCATATACCCAGTATGAATTTGCACTTCACTTTCTTGGAGCATGGCTTATGTTTCTCTTTTAAGTAACTATTTTATCTCTCTTGGCTATTTCATAGATGTACATTTTGTCTTCTTTTTTCCTTGCGCTGGTCTAAATGTCAGTGAAACAAATCTACCTTTTGTAAAGTAATAGATAAAATGTCAGAGTAGTGCTTGGGATTTTTGTCCTACTGTCTTCAAATTTTGTCACACATCACATATTTCTGCATTATTCTCCCAATTTCTTTAAAATTTGATTGCCGGTTATGTTGCCCCACAGATTAAAGATCCCTTAATTGTGATAGTAGGCTAGAGAAAGAAAAGCAAAATGAATAGTTGGAAGGAAGATATAGTGAGAATTTGAAGTGAAGTGCAGTGGTAACAAGAAAAGGATTTCCACTGAGATGCGTACAGGATTATCATGACCAGTCCAGTATGGATAATGCAGGAGCAGGTCTAGTAATGGACAAGAAAATAGGAATGCGAGTATAGTTCTATGAACAGATCATCAGAGCTAAGATACGTACAACTATAACCTGCACAGTAGTAAAACTACATATGCCAAAACTGTTTGACATTGAGTTTTGAAGGGAGCATTATGCAGTGACTGAATGAAATAGCTGAAAGACCTACAAATGAAGATGAATGTGTGATAGTGAGATGTGATGTAGTGAAGACACGGGAGACACAACTAAGCAAATATAAAAGGCCTAGTAGGAATTATTGGATACTACATAAGAACTTAAATGATGAAAGCCGTACAGCAATGAAGTAGTGAAAGGTAATAGTGAATCTATAATGTGAAATTGACAAAGTGCAAAAGTATGGTTGTCAACTAGTTTGTAGTATGGATTATCTGTAATTGTTAAGGATTTGTCACCTTAATTACAATGTTATGGGAAGTTACCAAAAAATTGCTGAAGTAGACAAATTACAGTTTGAGGTTTCTACAAAATTGGAAAAGGTATTGTTTACGTCGGCTAATAATGCGCTACTGAAATGTTTTCTATATTGTAATGATTTCCTTCCTGAGTATGTATTAAACCTGTCTACAAATGGTTTCATCGACATGGCATACTAAGTCAATGGGACTTAACATCTGAGGTCATCAGTCCCCTAGAACTACTTAAACCTAACTAACCTAAGGACATCACACACATCCATGCCCGAGGCGGGATTCAAATCTGTGACCATAGCGGTGGCGCGGTTCCAGACTGAAGCACTTAGAACCGCTTGGCCACACCGGCCGGCTTACTAAGACAGATTATGCTGAGTGACAACAAACATTTTTCGTTCTGCCCATCAGCCTACAGGATAGAAATAAAAGTGCTTTCTAGCCAAGTGATGTCACAAAGTTCAAGGCATTTGTCTGTATGGTTTTGCAGTTTTTGTAACCATGTGATGTCACAAGATGCACAGTTTACCTATTAATCCATACTTAATATTTAGAGTATGAGCAGATCCATAAATAACTGGCAGTGGATGAGAAAGTGTTATGAACATTTTTGTATAAAACACTGGATGCCTCTCATTTAATAATGTAAGGTGTTTTTGTTTCGAAGTTTTATTTTTATTTTCATTAATAATTTCTGAGATGTGTGTGTTGATTTTGTAGTATTTGGAAACTATATAAATGTTTCAAAAACACCCTCGATATTTACTAAACAAGTTTCTAGCCTGTTTTCATTTAACCAGATTTTTTTCATTTAAAATTTTTATTCCTGGAAAATTGTCCTTATTTAGGATTCGAAAATGTCTGAAATAATCATTTAAAGGCCTAAATCAAGCTTCCAATCCCCCCTCCCCGTTCCATATTTCCATATGATTACTGACAGCCTGTTCGCATGGTTGGCAGCTATGAAAATGGCAAAACAGTAAAAGCTAGAGGAGAATAGAAGTCTGTAGAACCAAATTAAAGAAACCTTTAGAGGATAGAGAATCAGTTGTAAGATTCATTAGATCTCATATGATCAAAAGAGGGAAAGTTGAAAGCTGAATGGAATATATAGAAAGGGCTAGATGTAAAGGAAATATACTTGATGGTAATATGGGAGATGTGAAGAGAGAAAAATTTATACAGATCACTGAAAGATGCACATAGTAACTTGACACCTGTGGTGCATGGTGTTCTTTCTGAATTTTCAACAAGCTTGGGAGAGCCAGCCATGGTAAAACTGGTAGAAGCTTACCTAGGCGAGTGGTGTGCTGAAAAGAGGTTATAAGACGAATGTCAGTAAAGTAAAATAACAGAAGTATGTGATGCTTAGTGAACTACTTATGGAAATGACACTGCAGATAGACAGGTTTTCTTTTTTGCCAGTAAAATAACTGCTGTTGCAAAATTAAAGGGATGTATAAAATGCATAAGGACAACGGCAAGTAAATATGTTCTGGAAAAGGGAAGTATGAATTACTGAATTGAACTGGGGAGGGCAGAACTCTTTACAGCACAGGTTGACTATGAGGAGGAACAGGTTGTTAGGACACACCTTGATGCATTGATTTTAAGTTCATTCGATTTAAACAGAGAAATATAAACAGCAGTGATCCTAATGCAGTATTGTGTGCTCAGAAACAGGATTTATTGTGGAGTTTCAGTCCCTGTGATTGTAGTAAAGCCGATCAGTACCCTTAAAATGTAGTAAGAAGCCCCTTAAGGCATTAAGGAATAGTTAATTCGATGATGGAGGGAAGTGGAGGGGGGATTACGGAAATGGAGACTAAGGCTTGAATAAACTAATCAAGTTGAAATGGATATTGGTTGCAGTAGTTACACAATGCTGAAGAGCCTTGCGCAGCATAGACCAACATGGGAATTGCAACAAACCAATTTTAGGATTGAGACGTTTAACAACATAATAGTTAAAATGAGACAATGGGTATTATCAGCAATTGAATAATTTAATTTTTTAGAGACTCATTCATTGATAAATGTTCCACAGAATGAGTCAGGATTCATATAGGTATTCAAATTATTAAACTAAAATGGAATTTCATTGCTTCTTTTCACCTGGGGAAAAGTATGGCATTCCAGTACTCAGTGTGACCAACAATTGTCTTCTGTAAGTGGCTTATGTTTCCCTGCGTAGCTTTGAGGTCCACATTAAAACTCACTTTTTCTCATAGAGCAACCGCTCTTTATCCAATAAAAAATTGATGTATTATTTGGCACTGCTGTATACAGTGACAGCAAGAAATACAGACTAAGTTGACAGTTATAACAACTCTTACTTGGAGGAGGAAAATATACGAATTCTCATAAGGCTGTTAAGATTAAACTTTTCAGTGTCTTCACTAAACATTCGAATAGGTGGTGATTGGTTTCTTTCCCTGTCTGTACTAAATGAGACATGTGGTTGTAGACAGAATTCAAATCATCCATTGATGAGAAACATCTTCAGTGACTTTTCTAGTTATGTGTTTAATTTCTTATGCAACTTACTGTGTTACGGTGTATATTTTGTCATTAAAAAGTTTGAATTCCTAACCTTGTTTCAACATTGATAGGTGCCAATATCAATGCACAGACTGAAGAGACTCAGGAAACAGCTCTAACTTTGGCCTGTTGTGGAGGGTTCACGGAAGTTGCAGACTTCCTTCTCAAAGCAGGTGCAGACATTGAATTGGGAGCCTCAACTCCACTTATGGAAGCTGCGCAGGAAGGCCATCTAGAACTGGTCAAGTACGTTTAACGTAATAATTTTTGTTCATAGGTTGAAAGAGGAAGTAGTACTGTTGTAGAGTTAGATGGGGAATTCACCCAAGACTCCAACTCATGGGAGAGAAAGTAAGACACACCCCTGTGTAAATACTTTTCTTTTGTGTAGTATAGTATTTGTATCCTTATTAATGATACTTCAATGTCTATATTGTGTTTTTTTATAATACAGGTTCCTTTTGGAAAACAATGCTGATGTGCATGCTCAGACACAGACAGGAGATACAGCTCTCACGTACGCCTGTGAGAATGGCCATACTGATGTGGCAGAACTCTTGCTTCAGTATGGAGCAGATTTGGTATGTTTAAAATTAAATATTTTGTAGGTTGTAAATTAACACCACTTGTACATTGACACAAAAAAAATCTTGTGCAGGAGCATGAATCAGAAGGTGGTCGAACTCCACTTATGAAGGCTTGTCGTGCTGGACACATGTGCACAGTACAGTTCCTCATTTCAAAACATGCAGATGTCAATCGTCAGACTACAAATAATGACCATACCCCTCTGTCATTGGCCTGTGCTGGAGGACATCTAGCAGTTGTGGAGCTGCTGTTAGCACAATCAGCTGATCCTTTTCATAAATTGAAGGTGAGTTTAATATGTTCCTGACTTATATGTTTCTCAATTTTTGGGTAGTAGGCTTATTATCTTTTACAGAGTAGATCGGGACATAGCTATAGTCTTTGGTCTTTCATTTGCGCCTGTAGTCACCAGGGCTATATCTAATCACTGCTGTGCCACAAAGAGAAATGTAAAATAAGAGAAATTAAATGGCAGCACCACACATAGGTCACATCGCAATCCCACATTTCTGGCAGTGGTCTGGCTCAGCTAAGAGCTGTGATACAGTCTTTTGATTGTGTTACCTGCTGTCATTAAAGAAATATTTGGTTCTGTCACATACAGTCGTTGACCTTTACGCATTGCACTACTCTGATATCCATAATCGTCAGTTTTAACATAACTTTGTTTCAACTTGGTTTAGCATAGAATTTTTGTGCTGAAATACTGCCACTTTCTAGACTGTAAAAGTTAGTTAAGCTACAATTTCTGTCCTTCATGAGAGGGTTTGAACAAGAAATGAATTTGTAATATATTTGTAATATATTTTTGTATTGTTTGCAAGTGAGAAGTCTTTTAATCCATGAGATGCTAGCATAGTTTAACACCTGCAGGATATGGTAATCGTAAACTGATACTAATGCCTGTTGGTTTGGTTATTATTATTATGTAGGACAACTCAACAATGCTGATTGAGGCAGCAAAAGGTGGTCACACAAATGTGGTTCAGTTGTTGCTGGATTATCCTCATTCCATCATGATGAGTACCCCCCATCCACACAGTGTGCCAACATCAAGTGGAGCTGTTCAAGGCAGTGGTGTTGGTGTGGTTGGGACGATAGCAGATTCTGGTGGAGGGGTCATCGAAGTGCCTCCACCTAATATACATCCTGTGGCACCAACACCATCATCAGGGGCAGCAAAGATTACTGCAAGCCAGGCTGGTAAGTTTTTCATTGCATTAATGTTGTATGACTTGTACAAAATTCGACAGTGACCATGTCATCTTCAGTCTAAAAACTGGTTTGATGCGGCTCTTCATGCTTCTCTATCCTGTGCAAGCCTCTTTATCTCTGAGTACCTACTCCAACCTAGATTCTTCTGAATCTGCTTAGTGCACTCATCTTTTGGTCTCCCTCTAAGATTTTTACCCTCCGCACTTCCCTCCGATACTAAATTTGTGATCCCTTGATGCCTTGGAACATGTCCTACCGGCCGATTCCTTCTTCTAGGCCAAGTTGTGCCACAAATTCCTTTTCTCCACAATTCTATTCAGTGTCTCCTCATTAGTTAGGTGATCTACCCCTCTGATCTTCAGCATTCTGGTGCAGCACATTATTTCAAAAGTTTCTATTCTCTTCTTGTCTAAACTATTTATTGTTCATGTTTCACTTGCATACTTGGCTACACTCCATACAAATACTTTCAGAAATGACTTCCTGACACTTAAATCTACACTCAATATTAACAAATTTCTATTCTTCAGAAATGCTTTTCTTGCTAGAGCCAGTCTACATTTTATATCCTCTCTACTTCGACCATCGTCAATTACCTTGCTGCCCAAATAGCAAAACTCGGCTACCTCTTTAAGTGTCTTTTCCTAATCTAATTCCCTTAGCATCACCTGGTTTAATAACATTACATTCCATTAACATTATTTTGCTTTTGTTGATGTTCATCTTGTATCCTGCTTTTAAGAAACTGTCCATTCCGTTCACTTGCTCTTCCTTTGCTGTCTCTGACAGAATTAAAATGTTGTTGGCAAACCTCAAAGGTTTTTATTTCTTATCCCTGGATTTTAATTCCTACTACAAATTTTCCTTTCTTTCCTTTACTGCTCGCTCAATATACAGATTGAATAACCTTAGGGATGGGCTACAACCCTGTCTCACTCCCTTCTCAACCACTGCTTCTCTTTCGTGCCCCTCGGCTCTTAAGACTTCCCTCTGATTAGGTACAAATTGTAAATAGTCTTTCACTCCCTGTATTTTATTTCTGCAACATCCAGAATTTTAAAGAATATTCCAGTCAACATTGTCAAAAGCTTTCACTGCGTGTACAAATGCTATAAACATAGTTTTGCCTTTCCTTGAGCTGTCTTCTAAGATAAGTCGTAGGGTCAGTATTGCCTTGCATGTTTTCCATTTCTGTGGAATCCAAACTGATCTTCACCAACGTCGGCTTCTACCAGTTTGCCATTCATCTCTAAAGAATTCATGTTAGTATTTTACAACCATGACTTACTAAACTGATAGTTCGGTAATTTTCACATCTGTCAACACCTGATTTCTTTATGATTGGAATTACTCTATTCTTCTTGAAGTCTGAGGGTATTTTGCCTGTCTCATCCACCTTGCTCACCAGAGGGAAGAGTTTTGTCATGGCTGCCTCTCCTAAGGCTATCAGTAGTTCTAACGGAATGTTGTATACCTCCGGGGCTTTTTTTGACTTAGGTCTGTCTGTGCTCTGTCAAATTCTTCATGCAGTATCATATTTCCCATCTTACCTTCATCTACGGCCTCTTCCATTTCCATAATATAGACGTAAAGTAAATCTTGTTGTATAGACCCTCTATATACTGCTTCCACCTTTCTCCTTTCTCTTCTTTGCTTAGGACTGGTTTTCCATCTGAGCTCTTGACATTCATAGAGGTGGTTCTCTTTTCTCTTTAATTTTCCTGTAGGTGGCATCTAACTTAACCCTAGTGCTATAAGCTCCTGCATCCTTACATTTGTCCTGTAGCCACTCTTGCTTAGCTATTTTGCACTCCTGTTGATCTTGTTTTTTTGACATTTGTATTCCTTTTCATTTTCGTCATTTACCACATTTTTATATTTTCTCCTTTCATCAATTAAAGTCACTCAGTCATGTGTTACTCAAGGATTTCTACTAGCCCTTGTCTTTTTACCTACCTGGTCCTCTGTTGCCTTCACTTTCATCTCTCATAGCTACCCATTCTTCTTCGGCTGTATTCCTTTCTTCTGTTCTTCTCAATTGTTGCGTAATGCTCCCTCTGATACTCTCTACAACCACTGGTTCTTTCAGTATATCCAGGTCCCATATCCTTAAATTCCTATCTGTTTGCAGTTTTTTCAGTCTTAATCTACAGTTCATAACCAATGAATTTTGGTCAGAGTCCACATGTGGCTGTGTAAATGTCTTATAATTTAAAACCTGGTTCCTGAATCTCTGTCCTACCATTACATAAGCTATCAAATCTTCCGGTGTCTCCAGAACTCTTCCACATATACAGCCTTCTTTCACGACTCTTAAACCAAGTGTTACCTATGATTAAGTTATGCTCTGAGAAAATTTCTACCAGGCATCTTCCTCTTTCTAAATTTTCATCTGCCTTAACTATCTGAATAATTTCTTTTATCTCATCATTTTCCTCAATCTTCTCCTAATCTGTGAAGTTAGTTGGCATATAAACTTGTACTACTGTGGTGGGTGTAGACTTCGTGTCTATCTTGGCTACTATAATGCATTGACTAAGCTGTTTGTAGCAGCTTATCTGGGTTTGTTTTGTTTTATTCATTATTAAACCTACTCCTGCATTACCCAGATTTTATTCTGTATTTAGAACCCTGTATTCACCTGGCCAGAAGTCTTCTTCCTCCTGCCACTGGACTTCACTAATTCCCACTATATCCAACTTTGACCTAACCGTTTCCCTTTTTAAATTTTCTGACCTACCTGCTGGATTAATGGATCTAACATCCACATTCCGATCTACAGAATTCCAGTTTTGCTTCTCCAGATAACGATGTCCTCATGAGTAATCCCCAACTGCATTATTAATGTATCTAGTTGCAAATTTTCCTTTGATGGTTGTGGTTGACTTGCCCTAGAATAACTTATTTGAAAGTTGAATAAAAATGTGGTAGAAAAGCTACATGCTTGCATATGAAGGCTACAGCATCAAAGCATTACAGCACCCGTTCTGACAGTTAAAATCATATGAATTAGAATTTAAAACCCCGGATCTTTACCATTAATTTATATTTTTCTGCTATTGGGACTGTGGAAGCATGCCTCATGACATGACTTAGTTTTTCTATCTGCCAGTAATGAGGATGATTGATCATCCTCAAAGCATTCTCAGATGAATTCATTGCTACAACATCGTCAGCAATAAATGATTGTCATGATAATTCCAGCACAAATTTACGGAAAAATCTTTAATGGTGTTTTAAGTGTTGTAAGCACTCAAAATGGTGTTTTTGTTGAGTAAGTAGCTTCTGATTATGTAGCAGCTTCTGTACAGTTAACTATAAGTATGTTCTGCATTAACTACAAAAATGCTTTTCAGGGCGACTCGTAGAACATCTTGCGCAGCAAAAACACAATACTCAAAAATCATTGTTGAGAAAAAGTCGTTCTTCTGCCATGATGAATGACAGTAGTCTCACCTCAGCAGAAGTCCAGCAGGTAAGCTTTGTACTGCAGAAAAGAAATGAACGTATTACTGTGGGCATATTTCTAATGTGATTCTGCTTTAGGTACGGAATCAGCCTCTTGGAGATGGTTCCAGCAGCAGTGCTGGTGTTGGAGTTCTGTCAAAAGATGAGCCTAATATTTTAGACAAAGGGAGTACACCTGCTCTAGTGGATGTTGAGAAGGCTTGGAAGCAGCATGCAGCTAGGGAGGATCAGATACTACAGAAACAACAAATTCTGGAAGAACTTCAGGTGAGAAGAATGAATCAGAAGGTGCTAGTGAAGAAAATATGTGGTACAATAAGTACTCTCACAGAACTGTGGTGTGTTCAGAAGTGCTTAAAAGCCAAAAGTGGCAAAATTCTATTAATTGATATAATAAAACTCTGATGCTGTCAAAAATGTGTTACAGTTGTGATTCTTCTGGTGGGTTGGTCACTCATGTGAGTGATGTGAGTAATGTGTTTGTCACTAAACTTGTTCCGTCAACAACACTAATGAATAATCATTTCATTGTGCAACTATGCTTAAATACTTCTCGAATTTAAAATGTTGAGGGACTTTAAATGCTTAAAGGACATTGGCAGTAAAATTGCTGAAAAATTAATCTGCCCTTCTCCATCCTTGTTTCTCTAGTACTTAGAAATGGAAAAGGATGTATGTAGGTCAATCCATACCAAGTGGCCCAGCACTAGTTGCTTGATCATATTGGAAAATTTGATATTTGCTGTGTAATTTCCTAATCTTTAGTGGACCCAAAATTATTTTTAAAAATGTTTTGTTTTTTAAATTGTTTACTAATTGGTTGCCCTAGGCCTTTTGTATGAAAAGTATTTAGTTTAGTGCACTCAGTTCTACAAATTAAAATTATCACCACCTAACTGAATGTATTCCTTAATATATTTTTAATGGCTTGAAGTTATTGGCTGCAAATTAAAAACTCAAGTTCTGAGCAGTAGTTCTCCACATGAGTAGCAATTTCTCACCCTTAATAGTTCATGTGCAGCTACAGTAAATAGTATAGTTATTTTATAAAGAGTATCAGTGGTGGGAAGCTTACATTTACACTTACACTTAACAGACCTTTATGATATCAGCCCTCGGTATAAATTTTGATTGAGGTTCAGTTGGAAGTTATGGAGGAAAAAATACAAATAAAAGTCAAAAATACATTTTTTTTAAACATCTGTGATGTCTAAGCTTGTGGAAAGTATATCAATAATGTAATTTATACACATTGTTGAAGCAATCATCTGGACACTCAGTTGACTTTTAGCTCCTTAAGAGTGCAGTTGAAAAATGGAGTCTGTGTTCTATTGGTGTTATTAACAGAGCTTGCCATAAAAGTCTGTATGGAGTGTTTAAAGACATCACTTTAATTGAAGATTGTAATGATAAAGAAAAAATAGTGTTCTTCTTAAGAGCTGACTCAGAGGTTAAAGCTACTTGCAAATACCATAAAGTGAAATACTTTTAAAAATCTCATCCACCTTTCTGGTCTTGCTTGGATGCTTTTAAGAAACATAAGAAGCCTTTAACAAAAGATCTGAGTATAATGTTAGATCATTATTCTAAGCCTAAAGGCCCTTTTATCAATATAATACCAGGAAAAACATTGTGTCCAACAAGTTATTGCCAAGGTAATTGTAATGAACAAAGAAAGGGATAGTGATGGTTCACATAAAGAATTTTGTGGCTTCTCAGAAGCAATAAAAACTTAAATGAAGCAAAAAGACCTTTTGTCTTGAATACAAAAATTGAGAAAGTGGCAACTACAGTCAAAATAATTGGAAGTTTAATTTCAAAAACAAATTTGTACTAAACCAGGGGAAAGTTCTAATAATTCACCAGCTGTATGAGATTATTTGATAGGAAAGCTAAAAACTAAAAGCCATATTTCATACAAAAAGGATAATATTTCAAACAAAGAGGATAAAATTATCAGTTTACTACCAAATTCTTGGACTCTAGCAAAAATTACTAATGAATTTAATGTGTCAGAATGTTTGGTTTAATTAACAAGGCATTTAGTAAAATGAGAGGGAATTTTACCTGCATAACAAATGAAAAAGTCATTTAATTTGATGGATCAAAACACGATCGAAAAGGTCATTAGGTCTTACGATGATGACAGTAATAACTGTTTGATGCCAGGCAAAAAAGACTGTTACTATGTATGCAAATGGTACTAAGGTACAAATACAAAAAAAGGTTAACACTGGTTAATTTACATGAACTATTCAGTGAATTCGAAAAAGAAAATTCTGACATTAAAATTGTAAGGTTGAAATTTTGCGAGTTAAGACGGAAATGGTGTATTGTGGCAAGGGCATCCGACACCCGTAAGGTTTGTATTTGTATCACCAAAATGTAAAGTTGTTAGAAGATGGGGCCAATCTTTGAGTTGATTTCAAGTACCTTGTGGGAGTTCTAGTATGCAATACAGACAATTAAAATTGGGAGATTGTGGGAAAATGTCAGGATTGTCCAGGTTAAAAAGTTTTACATGATGTGCTTGACGAATCAGACGACGAAGATTTGATGCCTGACAATACAGAATACAAACAATGGGAGACAAGACAGAACAAAGATGGTGACAAAAATTAAACCAGAAGAATAGTGTCTTGAAGTGCTGGTAGCTGACCTTGAAAATCTGAAAGTGCATTATTTCTGTCTCTATGCTGTTCATTTTTGGAACACAACCTACGACCATCTTAGAAGTGATGACACTTTCTGCAGGACCTGACCATTATTTTGCAGGACAATGCTTACGCACGTACAGTGCAAGCTGTTACTGATTTGTTTGACTGATGGGGCTGCTAAGTGCTATACCAAGTACTGCACTCCCCTGACTTAAGCCCTCATGAGTTCAACTCAGATTTCTAAACTGAAGGAAACACTTCGCGGCATTTACTTCAGAACTGCTACAAATTTGTGAGGCAATAGACTGCGCCGCTCGAATTGTCAACACAAATGGAACTGCTAACAGTATCCTAAGACTTCCACATCACTGGCAACCATTATACACAATGCTGGTGACTACTTTGAAGGTCAGTAAAACTCTGAAACACGTGTCTATTTTGTACGAGCTGTAAATAAATAGTTCCCACTATTAAAGTTCCAACCCTCATATATTAAGCAATACATTCATCTAGGTCGTGATGGTTTTAGTTTGTAGGCCAGGGTGTGCTGAACTAAATGCTTGTTGTATACGAAAATAATTGCCCAATACAAACATAAAAATATAATCTACGGTCATGATTAAAATGCATTATGTTGCATGTAAATGTGTGATATAATATTATGAAATGCGTAAACAGAGAGATCAAAACAGTAATGAGTACTAAGATCTCGGTCAAAAGAGGAAAACAAACAGTTATTTTTTATTCATGTGAGCTGACCCACAAAACAACAAAATGATGGATACCATTCTCTTACAGTACTTTTATGGGATTATCAAAGGTTAGAAATGTGTAATGCAGAACATGTAAAAAAACAATATACACACACAATATAATAAAAAAACTTGCCGAATCATGACAATCCCGGAAGTAATAACTTATTATTTCAGTATATTGTCCATCTTCAGCAACTGTAGTATTATATAATGAAATAATAAGCAACCAGTTGCATGTAAAAATTTTAATTTCTTGGCCAGTTTCAAGCACTTACTGCACTTCTTCAGAAGGTTGTACAGGAAAATACACCACAAATAAGTAAGTCAGATAAGAATCCCTCTTTCAATGGTTCTACGATGGTCACATTGCTTCATAATCAGTCTCTGATATCTAATTAACTCTCTTCTGAAGGTATATGCAATTACAAGTGCTGTGTACATTCCATGAGTACAATGTCATCATCCAGTAGGCCACGATTAGTGCTACTATTTATATACTTATAGGCTATACTCAGTATGTTGAGTCACTATCTTAGCTTCAATAGGCTGCTGAAATTTGGTATAATTAGTTAGCAATAAATTAATCTGATAGCCATCACCTTATCAGTCATAAGAACCTAACTGTTAAAAGCTAATTCTTTTCACTTTTTCCTGTGTATCACTTCTCCCCCTTCTGCCCCTGCTATTCCAACAACTTGCCCCCCTCGCCCAGCTTACCGGATTATTATTATTATTATTATTATTATTATTATTATTATTACTACTACTGCTACTACTACTACTACTACTACTACTACTACTACAGTACCACCCCACCGCCAACCCATACAGTTCCACATGGACTGCTACAGTTTCATCTGCTAATTTTGTCTCTTCTTTCCTATAGTTTTGTCACACAATTGGTCTGCTGTAATTGCAGTTATTTATTATCAGTTCCTGATACATAATCATTTCCTCTCCTGTATATAATTAGTTACAGGAACCTATCAACTCTCGTAGGTAGAATGTAATTACTTAGTAAGCTAAAATTAGTGCCATAATCATTCCATTACAGTTATAAACCTTGATTACAATACAGAAGTTACCATTAGTATACATCTTATCAGTTGTAAGGATTTAGCTGTGTTAAGCCTATTTTGTCCCTATTCATGACAATTGCCCCTGTTCATCGCATTCCCTGGTCTCTCCCTCCCTTTCACCATCCCACTCCACTAACTGTGTCTTACATGGTTTATCACATTAGCACACCTCTCTCTCCCAAGGTTCCCTGCACCTGCTCAAGCTCCTCCCTCACACTCATCGTTAGCCCACACAGTTTTATTACCAGTGAATTTTTTTAGTAGTATTTTACTCACTATAGCTTGACCATACACTGCTACATTTATTTGCTATTCATCAGCTATATACAGTCACATATAAACAGTTGCTCACAGCTGCAGTTAGTCCACCTTTTATTAGTGGTACATCTGCCATAGGTAGTTAGTTTTTTAACTTCTTTTTCAGATTTCAGTGAGTTGATCATCTATAACTACAGGTTATTAGTCATCTACAGTTCTAAGTAGTGAAGCATTTCCAGTTCTAAGAGGTTAGCCTCTTACATTGCAAGATAGTTAATCACTTATTGCAGGTATTAAATCAGCTACATCCTGTAGTTGGTGATTTATCTTCATACACTTTGTTAGCTCTATATAAATTATGACTTATGGACAATGTTCTTCAAGTTACAGATGCGTTACAGTTACAAGGAATGTTTACAGCTAATAAGCACTTTTATTCATTTGCAGTCAGGTAGTCCAATGTATTGTGCTTATTACATGCACCTTACGTGAATGTCGCTAGTTATATTCAGTCCAAGAAGCGTATTTAGAACTTTGTATACATTCTGAACTAGTTATTCATGGTATCAAAAGTATGCAATGATGCCTATTTTTCTTTTCTTCTGTAGTTAATTTTTAGTCTTCGTTTTAGCTACCGACTAGGAATTGTTTTTGCGTGTTCTCCAGTTATTACTTCTTGCCTCTTGATGCAGTTCATATGATGTCTTTGCAGGCAAATTTCCTACTGCCATACTATTGACATCCCTACACCAATTCATCGACGTGTTCTAAAATGTACAGTACCATACAATTGATGTTAATGCTACTAGATACAATTCGTTCACAAAATGTACTTGCGACCTACATGTATTCCAGTGCTAGTTGTCTTATTGTATAACTATGCACATGCTACGTTCTCCATAAGGTCACTTTCTGAAACTTAATAGTAGCTAATGATTGTGTGTAGTATCTCCACCTCCAGTCACATGTTACAACCCCATGATACGCTTCGCACTTTGTTTTGGGTGACAGGTTCTCTATAAGTATGCTACTGATCTCACTACAGCTGTGTGGACCTTAGTTCCCAAATTTCCCATCCATAGCACCACTTTCATTGATATTAACTTATTTCATTCATCATCAGGATTTTTCTTTTATTATTTTAGCTTACTTTCTCCCCCCATCTTCAAGGTATGCATGTCATTGGCTGATTCACTCGTGTTCTGGCGTGATGTCTGATGTCTGCACTTTTTGTTTCACTTCTTTGTACTAGTTTTGTGCAGACACTGCAAACTACATGTGGGCATCTATGAGTTCTTATTTTATTAATGGGTTCAGTATTGCATTATTTATTGCTTCTGCATATATTTCTTAGGGCCATGGAATTGTGCTGTATGCCAAAAAAATAAATAAATAAATAATAATAATAATAATGCAGTAGGCATGAAAGTAATTTTAATATTCTTATATGACTTCTTTTTAATTGTCATGTATTTTCCTGTATAGGCTTCGAAAGGACACTAAGTGCCCAAAACTGGTCAAGAAATTAAATTTCTTGTATGCAACTGCTTGCTTATTATTTCATTATAACTTAATAGTTGTCTCGTCGTGTATGAAAAGATGGAGTTGTACAGTTGAATAGTTATTTTTTTCAATAAATTAAAATCCCTTCAAAACAGTGAACTTAATTGTTAGAAACAGTATATTAGACCAACTTGAAACACAGAAATGCAAAGACAAGTAGACAATATAATGAATGAGCAAACAGAATGACAAAATAGATTTATTGATGTAGGATGCCGTTATTATACTGAGGTGAAGACCTACACACGGGATAGATTCATATAGAAAACTAAACGAACTGCGCTTTGTCCTAGGTTGGAGACTTGTTTGGAAAACCTGTAGAATTCTTGGGGAAATTGAATTTCCTGCAAAAGTGAAGTGAAACTAAGAGATAATGATAAACTAATGCAATTCTGAGAGACTCTAGGGGAGCTGCCTGTTTGTTGACGCAAAGAAAAGAGTAATTTTGTCTTAAATCACTTTTGAAATTCTGATTCACTTGATGTTGACAATTTCCAGCTCACTAGTTGACCTTAGGAATCTCCATTTTTGTGCAAGAGTTCTCTGGCTCCAGGTCCGTTTCTCAATGCATGGTTGTGATTGTGATAGTGATAGAGTATGATGCATATTAGAATTTGTTTATGTATCTGTGAATTCATTATTCACACAAAATCAAAGGTGATTTTTTGAGAGAGAGAGAGAGAGAGAGAGAGAGAGAGAGAGAGAGAGAGAGAGATTGATTGATGGATGGATTGATTTTATTAGAAATATACATATGGAGTTATACATGGATGGATATGAGTTGTAGATGACCTTTAAATACGCACATTTCAGTTCTTTTCTACTGGTGTCAGTGCAATTGGTACTTTTCCAATGTCGGTAATAACAGTATAGTGAAGAGCATCAGAGGTGTCATTGCTATCAAAGGCTATGGATATTACTTTCCCGGCATGATAGTCAGAGACAGGGTCCTGTAATGTTTATCATACGCTTGAAGTTATTTCATGACACGTCTTAGCATGGAATGGTGTCAGGTAATGGTAATTAATGAATTTACAGGGAAGGCAGGAACTTAAACTTAACAGAATTATTAATAGAACTGTAAATCCTAATTGAACTTGGAATTATCCTCCCAAAAAATTTGGTTCATGGCAATTTGGAGTTCATTACAAAATGGACAGATTGCTTCTCACCTTATAAAGGAGTTGAGTCACAGACAGGCACAAAAAGACTGCTATACGTTTAAGGTTTCCACCAAAATGCCTTTTTCCAAAGTAGAAAACACAGATTCACACACACAGATTCACATAAGCACAACTCTCACACACACGTTATCACTGCCCTCGGCCACTAAGCCCAGATTGGGCTGTATGGCGGATGATCGAACTGACCCCCCCCCCCCCCCCCAAAGACATACTGTTCAGTGAGGTTTTGAGTGACACAAGCAGATTGGGAATGCATGTTGTCCTGAAATAGCACATTGCCTTGAATAGCATTCCAGGCCTTTTGTTTAGATTTGCCAGAGTTTCATTTCATCTCCCTCATTACTGTATTGAGTAAGAAATGTTAAATCACAAGCCAAGTCGCTTTGTTTTGTGGATTTCCGAAACATTTTTGGAATCCAACCAGAACATAATATGTAAAAATTTGTGATTTGTGACAGTCTCTTGGAAAACAGTTTTTTAAATTTATGGAAACTCATCACGACGCATTCTTATCCTGAACAGCCTGTTTTCACGAAATTTCTCATTCACTTTCTCAACCAAACCATCGTTGATGATAGAAGGCCTTCCACTTTGTGCTTCATCATGAACATTGGGTCATCAGTCATTGAATTCTCTCATGCACTTTCTCACCATTCCATCATTCATTACATTTGCACCATAAGTTGACTATGAATTTCAGCTGACTTAACATTCGTTGTGTTCGAAAACTGTATTACAGAACTCGCTTCAGTTGCTTGGCTCAGACATTATTAAAGACTTTGAACAATCTCTGATACATGTAAATACAACACAAGCCATCTGTAATGGCATCAGTGGAAAGCTAATGAACCAGAATGAAGAGTGCAAATGTGTGGAACTGCGACCGTAGTGCTGTAGTGAAGGTAGAATGAAACAGTACTTAACTTTCCGGGCATGCTTTGTATACTGCAGGATCATTGTGAGTCAGTAGAACATAATAATAATGAAACTATTAGCTTTCAAACTAGCTGAGACCTCTGGCTACACCACACATCAGTATGTCACTTCAACCAAGATTTTGCTTTCATATTAATTGGCTTTGCCTAATCACAACCAAATTGTCACCTTCCAACCTAACGTAGATCTTGGCCTATGCTACAGATTAGTCTGTCGCCACAGTATAGATTCCAGATTTGAGAAGAAATAGTTAATAACAATTCAACAGACAGTCGAAAATGTTGTCGATCAATAAAGGAAACTCCTGAAAGTAAATAAAGTGGAACCCACATAATGTGAATAATTCATACAATTTTATCACTACAACAAAGATTAGTTTGTATGTTAGCAGAATCAAGATGTATCTAGTTAACAGCTGTTGATTGGCTACCATGTATCTTCCTATTGTCTGTAACTTGACGCAGTGAAGCGTTTCCAACATTCTCTTTATACCTTGACAAAGTGCAACTTGTGGCTGGACCTTTGTGAAGTTTAGATGGTTAGTTTTGGGAAACTTTTTGAAGAAATAGTAATTCTCCAGCATGTTTGTGCAGGGGTGGGGAGGGGTTATTATCTGTCCCATTTGCCACCATGTTGCACATGTCTCCTTGTACCCTTCACCTCAATTCATTCTTTATCTCTACCTGGTCTCCTGCATGTTTGCCGTTGGTGATCTTAAGAATGTTGTTTTGTAGTCGATGGCTTTCCTGAACAAGTTGATCAGAATTTCAATATTTCTCATGAGTACTCAAACCATTTAACATAGTGTTTTTCCATCTTTGTTTTCCAGAGGGTTGAAAGAGAATTACAAGAAAAAGGTCCCAATCAGCTGCTGTTGCCAGATGGCAGCCTTGGGCTTACAAGTGCTTCTGTGATACCCGTGGCTCAACCTCTTGGGCTGAACATCGATCTCAGTCCACAGCCATTGGCAACTCAAGGTTTGCTATTTATTTAATATAACTTAACTTGAAAGTACCAAGAGTACATTGCAGTGCCACTCAAAGAAAGTGTTTGTGTTTAAGTTTTGTTCATTGAACTGCTTTTGAATACACTTAAAATCTGACGCGTACACAAATAAATCTGAAGTTTTCCGCTGAATGACACAATATGTGTCGTAGTGAATGCTGTCATTTGGAAACATGAATTTTACTTGCATATGTGTGCCAAGAAAGTTTAGCTTGGCGTGTCACTTAATATCGACATTGATGATTGAATGTTGAAAGTAATTCTGGCAATTTCATTTTTCCATCCACACAGTGTATTCCTAGTGTTCATTCTTAAATTTGAGGACACTGCAAGACACATGTACTTTATCCATTTTTCCAATAACCACATTTGAATGAAAATTATAATTAGCCCAAGGGGAAAATCAGCGAGCAGTGTTCATCTGGATCAAGGAGTTCATACTTGAATGGTTCCCAGTTCTGTTTCTGAAGCTTGTGATGCCTTTTTCTTGAGGGGTAGATCGACCAGTCGCTTCTGATTTGGGTGGCATAATCGATTTGTCAGTGAAAGTAATGCTTTGTGATGATTAAGAAAAGAAAAAAAAAAGTGACATTTGTTGAAATGGCTCACGTACCACCCGTTATAAAGTGACTAATTCAGAAACCTTTGTGGGCATGCACATAACTACTTGCCAAAGTTTAATCACAATCGGATCAGTGGTTTAGGGGCACAAATAGGATGACAAAAACAGAAACATTTATATATGTGGCTTATGATGGTATTGTAAGGTTAACTTAGGGTTTAACGTGCATAATTTCGAAAGATCTGGAAAATATTTTATGTAACGGCAGTGTTTTGCTTCAGTTTGAGCAGCTTTGAAAATTATGAGTTGGTTTATGCACTTTGACTTACGTAAAATGCTATTTTAATGATAAAAATATCACAGTGAAGCAGTAGTTGACACTGTCCTTAAACAATCGGTGCTTTTATTAGACCATGTCCTGTTTTAAGTAATATGCTCTCACTTTCTCCCAACTTCTCCCCATTCTGGAGCAATTGAGAGTTTAAATGTATTATTTAGACCTAGTGTTATTGCACAAAGTGTAACTGGAGGTGAAATTCATCCTGTGTTGCTAAAAGCCGTAGCATTCAGTTTAAACCCTTCATATTACTTGCACAATAGAACCAAAGGTTTCATAATATTCAATGCAGTTAATTCCAGCTACACCAGCCATGTAAGAAGTGCATGCATTGTAGTTTATACGCCCTTATCTTCTTACTATTACAGTGCTTGTCAGGGTTGGCTTAGCAATAAGTTCTTTCACCTAAGTCATGGTGCATCATTGTGTCTGGGTCTCTAGGTGACATGATGCTGTACAGGACCAATGCTCCAGTTCATTGGCAATCATGCTGATATGCAAATCCTGTTCCACATTGTATCCATTTCATGGAAAGCTCACCACGCCTGAAATGTTTTCACAAACAAAAAACACACAGTTTAATTTTGAAGGTCATAAAACAGACAATCAGATTTCAAATGATGAAAAGCACTCCTGGAATGTCATAGTACCTACACGAAATTTCACTGTCACAGCAACACATACGCTCATCGAAGTGCCACGTTGAGTACATTGAATTATTACTCCTTATAACTGTTGTACTATAAATGGTACTGTTCCTTTCATTAATTTAAGCTCTATTAAGTATTCTTCTTTTTTTTCCCCATTATCAGTGGGATCTGAGGGATGGCATGAACAAGAAAACTGGTACCTGTTGCCTCTTGTTAGTATTCTGTAATTGCCGCTGTGTCTGATATACAGTGGAGGTTTCTCTGCAGTAGTTGCCAAGGATGTGTGATATTTGATCTGTATAAAATTCCTTTACAAATTAGACAATTTGTAGCAATTAGCTTTGTAGGACCTTTGAACCAATGATTTGGTTTAATGCTTTCCTTCACAAAAGAACCACTAACAGGATGCATAGGCACATGTACCTTGTGTGAAATCTCTGGCAAAATGCCTGAATTTTTGGGCCCATTTAATCATTACCTCATTATAACTCTTGTTTCTATTGACTTTTTTTAAATAAACATGTTTGTGTTGTTTAATTTGCTCAACCCGGAGAGACCGGATTGAACACAAATAACACTATACTCTCTTTAACTCTCTAGAAATCCAGGTGTTAGTATTATTGTTGAGAATAATGTGGAGACAATGACAATTTTCGGTAAACGGGTAAGAATATGCATTTGTCTGAGATACTTGAAATATTGGTGATTGGTTAATGCATAGATTGGTTGAAACATAAAATAGGCAAGATTTTGTTTCATGTGAACACACAACGTGGTGACAGCACTATTCGGCTGCAGGCAGTGCATTACTGTCACCCCTAGTAAAGAAGGATATTTGGTCTACTGTCTCGGCAACCACTGAACTTTGGGGAGAGTTCTTGATTCTGCAGTTTTGTAGTCCTGATTCTGGGAAAATGTGTTGGTTTTCATGTGCATTTGGTTTAAAAGGAAGGGGGAGAAGTAATTGAATGTGCCTGTTTTTCTTGGCTGCATTTTAATAAATTAGATATACACTGAGAAATGGTGTTAAAGGTATTGTTAGCATTTTGGAAATACCGGAATTTTGTTTGTGGAAGCATTAGTGTTGATCTAATGGACCTCAGCCATTAGGGGAAATGGAATGAGAAGGAGGGGGGGGGGGGGGTAGATAAGAAACTTCATCTTCATTGCTTTTTACATTTAACAACAATGTCTGTACAAATCATCATACTAGCAGTTTTTAGCAGAATACCAATTATGTCATTGCAGAGAAACAGAAAACTGCAAAAATACACAAATTTAAATAATTGCATTAATTTGAGTATGAATATTTATTTGGAAGGTCAGGTATCATTTGAGAAAAAAGTAATGTGGTGCTGTTTGTATTACCACGTTAATGGACATACCACAAACTTAAATCTTGCTAAATGGATTAAGAGGTAAATGGTTTTGAAGGATGTTTTAAATGTCCTCTTCTGATTGTTCACTCAATATTCATTGTATTGATTACATTGCAAAATAAAGCTTGCAGTGTTTGGAAAGAATTGTAGTGGAATTCAATACATTCATATGTTGTGTGCTGTGAGTTTGTTTGATGTTTTTGATAGAGCAGCACATGCATTTATGAGCACTCGGAGAAAGAATAGACATATGTTGAAGCTCTCATCTAGATATTGTGATCTGACAAGCATACAATATAGAATATGTTGAAAAAAAGTAAGTGTTGTGTTTTGATGTTGGATGAACACTGAGTTAGATTAGCTAAATGAATTTTTTCTGACTTTTCACAAATAGTTTATTTCATCTGTAATAAATTCCTCACTTTCCCAACTAATTACTTATTATATGTTACAGGTATGGTTTGTGCATCAGGTGTCTCAGGGACACTATTCCATCAGGGGCCGAATAATACCATCTCTGTGCATAATGCGTTTTATACGGGTGGCAGCCAGCCATTAGCAGGTAGTTGCCAACAGCCACAACAAGCCCAGCAGCAACAGCAGCAGCAGAAGTCTTTGACTCTGGTAGCAACAGGTCGTGATGGGGGCTTCATAGCTACTTCTGGTCCTTATCCTCCACCACCACCTGCTGCACAACCTCAGTCACAGCCACCGCCTCCACCGCAGCAACAACCTGCATCAACTGTTCCTCAGCAGCAGCAGACAATCTCTGCAAGCTCAGATGTTGTTCAGGTTAGTTTCAAAACCTTGTATTTTGAACTATTGTACTTGTGTTCCTGTCTTATAATTTGATGTTCCTCGCAATAGGGGAGTAATGATGTACTGTCTGTCCATTTTTAATAAAATTCACACCACTATTGCTACTGTGTGTCGTATCCAGCAACTGGATTTGGGAGGGGGGGTTGGAACTGACTGTATCCCAGAAGTAATTTTCAGAATACATTAAAGATTCAATCAAGCTGTTCCAGTGAGTAACAACAGGATTTGCAAAAAGTTTGGCTTCTTTTTACATTTCCGTTATTAGACATTTCAAAAACTGAATGTATTTATATTTGCACTTCCGGATGTTAACAAAAGCCAACTTTACCATTGTCACAACTTTATTTAAGGTGGATGTAGCTGTTGTCCGGCCCTTGCCGACCAAACTGAGCGTAACACAGTATTGTGTACAGAGCACTGTCACTTACAGGGACCTGTACAGCTTTGTATGAAACCTTGTGATCACTTAAGGGGAGTTGGAATGCCCTACCTGACAATGCTAAATTAAGTGACTTGGCTTCCCTGTATTTCAGGAACCACTGTAGCCACTGACATTAAACTTTTACAGGACATTAAACTGTATGTTCTGAGTCTATTGAACTACAAGAATTGCATTTCAGTCACTGCTTTAGGAAAAACAATTTTTTAACTAAACTGTTCAAATTTTGTGCATTTTTTTGTACGTTATCTTAAATAATTTTAATTATACATAACATTATGTTCGTCTTTTGGTCCAGTAGACTCAGGATATGTATGTTATTACTCCCTAAAATTTTGAATACTCTACTCGGTGGTTTCTGAGATTTAAGGAAAAATGCAACAGAAAATGTAAATTTTCAGAAACTGCTTCTAAAGTCTCAAGACTAACTCACTTAGTATATGCTTAATCTTTTATTTTTAGTCACTTAGAAGTGCCCTGCACCATACTGTCTATCACCCTCTTGATCTTTTTCCAAGTTATTTCTTCTTCTTTCTGGACTCCTAGGTGGCCAACTGTGCTGCATGCTGTCTGCTTTATCAATGCAAACCTTGTCCATCCGTTCAAGTTTTCAAGTTCTCTGATGCAGTTTGCTCCAAGATTAATTCCCATATGCTGTAGTACTTTCACCCTACCAATGTTGGCATCATCAAAAGCAATAACAGCATCACTGACACCCCCCCCCCCCCTCCCCCTCACTTCAGTATCTTCATTCAAACAAAAACATTTTTTGGTAAGAGTGTCCATATAAGATTATTGAACGATTCATTGGGATTTTGAGTCTGACCATGCAGCCACTTCTTCAGTAATTCAGAATTTGCCAGGTCTAGGTAAGTAGGTTTTACAATATCCATGACTGCTGCTAGGAGGGAATGTTTATATCTGTATGAACTGTTTGAGTACTGGGCATTGTAATTGCGCCATGAATCACGTCCAGGAGGACAAAAGTGGTGTACTGGTTTTTCATTAGTTAACAGACTGTGGAAGAAGGTAGCCTTTACTGCCTGCTTCATTTTCAACAAATCCTCAGTATTATTTCTAATGGCCAAGTCCGCCGCTCGTGGTCTTGCGGTAGCGTTCTCGCTTCCCGAGCACAGGGTCCCGGGTTTGATTCCCAGCAGGGTCAGGGATTTTTCTTGCCTTGAGATGACTGGGTGGTGTTGTGTCGTCTTCATCATCATCATTCATCCCCATTACGGTCGGAGGAAGGCAATGGCAAACCACCTCTACTAGGACCCTACCTAGTAAGGCAGCGCGGGTCTCCCGCGTCGCTCCCTTACATTCTGTAAAGAAGTATGGGAATCATCATCATCCCATAATACTGCTGTAGTTCATCAATCGTTTTGTCTGTCAGCCTGCCTCTTATGATTTTACCATCAGAAAGTTTGTTGTCTCTCAAACTTTGTTTCAACGTACTCAACCTGATGCCCATCGTCTTCTGGACATGACCAACACATTCCAGTTTTGTGATAATCTTCTCATCATAAGGCTGAGTGGCTACTACTCTGGTACATGCTTTAGAGTCTCCCATCTCCTAAGAACTTAGTGTAACACATTCCCTTTCGTTCACAGATCGACAAAAATTTTCAATAGCTGCAGAGGCCTTCATACCACCAGTTGTTCCTTCATAATTTCTGTCACAGATACGCTCTCCATTCCCTGATTTACACTTATAACAATGTTTCATTAAAATCTGGAAATCTATTACCTTCCAGTATCTGCACTGGTCACTGTAGCAACAGAATTCTTAAAACTGTAGCCACACTTCTGACAAAGTGCCATCAAAAGCTACTGGTATGTCAGTCACACCATCATTTATCTCAGCAGCTTTGTTTGCAGCACTTTTCATTGACTCACACTCAGCAGATTGCACAGCAGCTCCAATAAATCCTGCATAGTTGTTGATTTTACAAGGTGGGCGTGGCATATTCATCACGGCACACATTGTTTCTGCTGCAGTGTGTCCTTTGCCAATAACTTTCAATCCATAAAACCACCTTACATTTACTTCAAAATAATTATCTTTACACTTATCAGACTTCCAAAATTGAGTATATTTAGAACTAGTACAATTAATGATAAGTTTCCTGACTATTCCATTTGATACCTCACTGTCTTCATGTAAACTAACTGGAACTCCACATATTTTACAACACGCATTCACCTAACACCCTTGGTAGGATGTGTAAATCTATCAGAATATAACCTAACCTACCATTTATATCACTTTTGTTTTGAGAAAACTATGTATCACTATCAGTGGGTTAAAAACATGCTGGAAAATTGTGGATGCGCTAGTGACACAAAAAAGGCAAGCGCCGATATTGGTATAGCCCAAAGGTTGGATTGACAATCGGAAAGTGCCTAGTGGTCTCATCCAATGGGGGCTGGAGGTGTACTTCCGACAAATCGATCTTGGAAAAGTAGTGACTGCCTGATAATTTTGCTAGCAACTTGTCAGGACGGGGCAATGGGTGTGTATGAGGTTGCCCAGAAAGTAATGTACAACATTTCTTTTTCTCAGCCAAAAACAGTCCTGTGAATGAGAAACGTTATGTATGTGTTATTTGCAGTCTCTCTCTCTCTCTCTCTCTCTCTCTCTCTCTCTCTCTCTCTCTCTCTCTCTCTCTCTCTCTCTTGCACAGTGTTTCCGTCAATTCAGACAGATAGCATAGTTGCAAGGCAGTTTCAAAATGGCGCCTGTAGGCGATGTATGTTACAAGCAACGTCCCATCATTGCAGAAAAAGAAACTGTAGGTAATATTCACAAATGCTTGTGCAAAGTCTATGGAGCATCTGCTGTTGATGGAAATACAGTTAGTTGCTAGGTAAGGAGGGTGAGGTCATCAGAAGGCAGTTCGGTGGCGCTCCACGATGTCAGTGGGTGGGGAGACTATCCCAGGCTGACACTCCTGACCTAGCCAACTCAGACTTCCACTTGTTTGGGACATTAAAGGATGCCATTTGTGGAAGACATTTTGGGGATGAGGAGGAGGTGATTCAAACAGTGGCACACTGGCTCTACCACCAGGACAATGATTGGTGCCGACAGGGCATACACCCCATTGTTTCGCACTGGAGGAAGACCATAGAACGGGATGTAGATTATGTGGAAAAATAGGTTGTATAGATAAAACACCATTCTTTTGTGTGTGTAATTCTCATTATGTTAAATAAAAAATTTGTTGAAAGAAAAAAATGCGGTGGATTACTTTCTGGGCAACCTTTGTATCTGTCACAGACTGTGCATCAATCGTGACACTAATGTCATCCTGGAGGCAAAGCTTTGGGTGAATGACATCAAGTGCTGTCAAACAGTCTAATTTGTCCTTGAACGGTTGCACAACATGAGGGTGGGTGGACACTCTCATCGTAATGTGGGCCTCAAAACTAGTAGCGCAATGAAGCCCAGAGAGAAACTGAGACAAAATCTCTGAGTAGAGGGACTCTAGTTGCTAATACGGAACTTGATCTGACACTAAATTTACCCTGTCGGCAGTGGAGAAACCAAAAGCATTAAACGCGTCAGTTGAATGGGAATGATCCACAACAAGGAAGGCAAGAGGGTGAACAACAGACGTCGAGGAGAAAGGAGCGGAGAACTGACCTAGGATCAGAATGTTGTTGTTTGTTGTAGCTAACAAACTTCCGTATGTGTGTGTGTGTGTGTGTGGGGGGGGGGGGGGGGGTTGAGCCCAAGATCATGTGTGTTTGTGGGTTTACTAAAGTCGCTGCAGCTCCTGTGTCCACTTGAATTTTTAGTGGCTAAAAAAGAAGGAAAAAAAACGCGCACGCCCCAGTAAACAATTTGTTTGGGGAGACAGTCATTGTAGAGATACAGTGTGTCCATTGGTGCTTCTGTGTCTGCCATGTTTGAAGAGGAGTTACACACTGATGCAATGTGGCCTTTCTTTCAGCACTTGTAAACAGCCCAAGGCTTAGGGCTCGCAGATGCTACTGTTGGATGAAGCAGTACAGGCAAGATACAAGTGGGGACATGTGGACACCGTTGTGACACAGCCAGTTATTGCTGTGGCCATAACCTACACTGCCCCATGTGATGCTGAGTCATAGATTGTACTGCTGCAATGGGTTCCCCATCATCCTGAACACTTGCAGTGTGCCTGACAGGGATTGACTGAGAAACGTCAGATACCTTCCCCCCCTGCAGCAATCTGATCACTTGCAGCCTGTGACACTTCGAAGGACTGTACTATATCGAGCACATCTGTATGCATCGATTGTTGCGTTGAAGTGCTTTTTCGTGGACTTCCCTACCTGGTACCAGACAAATAATAGCATCATGCACCATCCGATCAGCATAGGATTTGTGATAGGTGCTAGTGACAAATTTACGATGATGGGTGAACCTGTGGAATTCTGCAGTCTAGGCTTTGTAAGACTAGTTTGCGCATTTCTGACAATGGTAACACTCTACACACGTTGCTGTGACGTGTTCTGTTGCAGTAATAGGTTGAGAGAAGCTTCCACATCACATTACAACAAATAAGCTGGCCGGTTCTTGCGAAGGCGAAGGTTAGCACAACAACTGATATTAATGTATGGTGAAAGCTTGCTGCTGTGCAGTGATATGTTGGACTATTTCTTTCATTGAGACTGTTGCTGGGTGACTTAGCACTGACTCCAAGCCAAGTTTGCAGTAGCAAGAATAAACACAATTTATGGAACACAGTACTTTGTGGAGCAATAGGTAACAGTGAAGTACAGGTTGTGTGTAGCACTGAACATATTGGCTTTGCAGCAATAATGCAGGCTACAGAAGAGGCTGAGCACACGTTTGCAATCATTTAAATAATACTGTTAACTGTTTCTTTGACGACTCACCAATGTGTGCCAGGGGACAGACTCAAGTGGCCTCTATAAGCAGGCCTGTGAACTGTTATGTACTCATAATCTCTTAAACCACCCGTCACGAGTGAAAGTACATAAACGGACAACTCGGTGGCCAAAGTTCTTCACTTAACAGCTGAGAGAAACAGTGTTTACGTAGAGCTGGCAATGCTAGCAGACAAGCAGCCCTGCATAAACTAAGCACAGCAACCATTGTGGGGTGTACGATAGATGTATCCATAGTGCAGCATAGTGAAATTTGACACTAATGAGCTATGGCAGCAGACGGCAGTCAAGAGTGGCTTTGCTAACTGCCTGCTGTGCCTCTGCTGGGCGCATGACCATATCGGTTGGACCCTAGATGACTGGAAAACAATGGCCTGCTTACGTGAGTCCCAATTTCAGCTGGAAGAGCTGATGCGGGGGTTAGTCTGTGGTGCACACCCCACTAAATCATGGACCCAAGTTGTCAGAAAGGCACTGTGCAAGCTGGTTGTGGCCCCGTAATGTGGTGTGATCTGCGTTTATGTGGAATAGACTGAACGAATCATTGACTGTAAATGGTTAATTGACTAGATATGGTTATGTTCAGCTACTTGGAGACCGTGGACTTCATGTTTTCACAAACAGTGGTTGAATTTTTGTAGATGACGATGCACCATGTCATGTTGTTCATGACTGGTTTGAAGCACATTCTGGGCAATTGAATGATTTTGCCTCCCAGATTATCTGACATCCTGTCGAACATTTTTGGGACCTAATTGAGAGGTCAGTTCATGCACAAATCCTACACAGGCATCACTTTCACAATTATGGATGGCTGTATTTCTACAATGGACTTAAAACGATTTTCTGAGTGCACACCATGTCGACATGTTGCACTATGCTGGGCAAGAGGTGGTTCGACATGGTATTATGGGGTATCTTATGACCTGTCACATTATTGTAATACAACTTCTGGTGTGAGCTACACTGCTACTCTGGAAAACCACCAGTTTCAGTAAAAACCTGCAAACGGAAGGAAGTGTGTATCATTTCTCGTATATTTTGACTGGTTGCGTGACACCTATGTGTAACTTATCCCAAGTGCTTCTCTGAAATTCATTTATTTGTACGACTTCTTGCCACATGTTGGTATAGTGACTGTAATAAAAACACTATTGATGTGGGGTAACTAGTGTGGACATTATAGTCACACATTGCTATGTTGACCTTACAGTGGTGAAATTTGTTTATGTATATTTCTGCTTTTTTTTTATATGTTCATACTGTATTTAGAGTTTCATCAACTAATAATAATAATAATAATAATAATAATAATAATAATAATAATAATAATAATAATAAATCCCGTTGAGGCCCGGGAAAAGAATAGGCCTCTGGTATGTTCTGCCAGTCGTAAAAGGCGATGAAAAGAACAAACCACTAATAGGGCTAACCCCCCTTTTAGTGTGATTACTTGGTTCAGGACAGAACTAAAGAAGCCTCGGACAGGCGCCGTCGTGGTCGGGGACGACGCTCGAACCCTATGCGCGCCCACAATGGTAATGACACTGCAAGCCAACTGGAAAATGATTTAAATCAAAATAGAGGTGTTTTGCAGGATATGCTTCCTGCAACCACCCTAGAAGGAAAACAGACGATGAGATGGTCAGATGAAGTTAATAGACACCTTATGTTCTGTTATTACCAAGCAACAAACCTAGGAACCAACACAACTGGATACAGATCACAAGTATACACAACATTTATTACCAGATACCCGGAATTAAAATTTTTAACAGAACGACTAGCTGATCAGATCCGTGTAATAATAAAAAATAACAGGATACCCCAGTCAGAATTAGAAAACATCAAACAACAAGTACAACAAATACTGGAACAAAATAGTGTGCAATCAGAAGAAGAAGAAGAAGAAGAAGAAGAAGAAAATACAGTAATGGACTCAAACATCCCAGAGCAAACAAACAAAGACCAACACGCATCAATTAAACAATCAGAGGAAAACGAAATCTTAAGACAGCCACCAGAACAAGCACAAATAGAACACGAAGAGACACACGTGTTAGATATAGAAGAGAAATTTCAGCTGACATATATAGAATACAAAGGCACACATACAGACATTAGACCATTCTTGCATAGACCGCCAATTAACCCACAAGTCGAAACAACAATAAAAACTATCAACACAATCATACACAACAAAATAAATGAAAATACAACTATGGTAGAGTTACAACTACTGGTTTATATAGGAGCACTCACTACACTAAATATACACACTAGGCAGAGATCAGAACAAACCAACACACAGAAGAAACCCACAAAACCAGCATGGCAACACAGGCTACAGATCAGAATAGAAAAACTGAGAAAAAACATCGGACAGCTAACACAATTTATAAGAAATGAAATATCAGACAAAAAACGAAAAAGGTTAGGTAAAATCTCACAACAAGAAGCAATAGAGCAATTAGATGAAAAGAAGCAGAAATTACAAGCATTGGCCAAACGACTTAGAAGATACAAAAAAAGTGAAAATAGAAGGAAACAAAACCAAACACTCAACACAAACCAAAAGAGATTTTACCAGACAATAGATAACACACACATTAAAATAGACAATCCACCAAACATAACAGACATGGAACACTTCTGGAGCAACATATGGTCAAACCCGGTACAACATAACAGGCATGCACGGTGGATACAAGCAGAAACAGACACATACAAGATGATACCACAAATGCCTGAAGTGAAGTGATAATTTTGCAACATGAAGTCACCCGAGCAATTAATTCTACACACAATTGGAAAGCCCCTGGAAAAGATAAAATAGCAAATTTCTGGTTAAAGAAGTTCACCTCAACACATTCACATCTAACTAAATTATTTAACAGTTACATTGCAGACCCATACACATTCCCTGATACACTTACACATGGAATAACCTATCTGAAACCTAAAAATCAAGCAGACACAGCAAACCCAGCTAAATATCGCCCCATAACATGCCTACCAACAATCTACGAAATATTAACTTCAGTCATTACACAGAAATTAATGGCACATACAACACAGAACAAAATTATAAATGAAGAACAAAAAGGCTGCTGCAGAGGAGCACGAGGATGTAAAGAGCAACTGATAATAGATACAGAGGTGACATATCAAGCTAAAACTAAACAAAGGTCACTACACTACGCATACATTGATTACCAAAAAGCTTTTGATAGTGTACCCCACTCATGGTTACTACAGATATTGGAAATATACAAAGTAGATCCTAAATTGATACAGTTTCTAAACATAGTAATGAAAAACTGGAAAACCACACTTAATATCCAAACAAATTCAAATAATATCACATCACAGCCAATACAGATTAAGCGTGGAATATACCAAGGAGACTCATTAAGTTCTTTCTGGTTCTGTCTTGCTCTGAACCCACTATCCAACATGCTAAATAATACAAATTATGGATATAATATTACTGGAACATACCCACACAAAATCACACATTTGCTATACATGGATGATCTAAAACTACTGGCAGCAACCAATCAACAACTCAACCAATTACTAAAGATAACAGAAGTATTCAGCAATGATATAAATATGGCTTTTGAAACAGACAAATGTAAGAAAAAGAGCATAGTCAAGGGAAAACACACTAAACAAGAAGATTACATATTGAATAACCACAGTGACTCCATAGAAGCGATGGAAAAAACAGATGCCTATAAATATCTAGGATACAGACAAAAAATAGGAATAGATAATACAAATATTAAAGAAGAACTAAAAGAAAAATATAGACTAAGGCTAACAAAAATACTGAAAACAGAATTGACAGCAAGAAACAAGACAAAAGCTATAAATACTTATGCTATACCAATATTGACCTACTCATTTGGAGTAGTGAAATGGAGTAACACAGACCTAGAAGCACTCAATACACTTACACGATCACAATGCCACAAATATAGAATACATCACATACATTCAGCAACAGAAAGATTCACATTAAGCAGAAAGGAAGGAGGAAGGGGATTCATCGACATAAAAAACCTACATTATGGACAGGTAGACAATTTAAGAAAATTCTTTCTAGAACGAGCAGAAACTAGCAAAATACACAAAGCAATCACTCATATAAATACATCGGCTACACCACTGCAATTTCATAACCACCTTTACAACCCTTTAGATCACGTAACATCAACAGATACGAAGAAAGTAAATTGGAAAAAGAAAACACTACATGGCAAGCACCCGTATCATCTAACACAGCCACTCATTGATCAAGACGCATCCAACACATGGCTAAGAAAAGGCAATATATACAGTGAGACGGAAGGATTCATGATTGCAATACAGGATCAAACAATAAACACCAGATATTACAGCAAGCATATTATTAAAGATCCCAATACCACAACAGATAAATGCAGACTTTGCAAACAACAAATAGAAACAGTAGATCACATCACAAGCGGATGTACAATACTAGCAAATACAGAATACCCCAGAAGACATGACAGTATAGCAAAAATAATACATCAACAGCTTGCCTTACAACATAAACTTATAAAACAACACGTTCCCACATACAAGTATGCACCACAAAATGTACTGGAGAATGATGAATACAAATTATACTGGAACAGAACCATTACAACAGGTAAAACAACACCACATAACAAACCTGACATCATACTCACCAATAAAAAGAAGAAATTAACACAACTAATCGAAATATCCATACCCAATACAACATATATACAAAAGAAAGCAGGAGAAAAAATTGAAAAATACATCCAACTGGCTGAGAAAGTCAAGGACATGTGGCATCAGGATAAAGTTGACATTATACCAATTATACTATCAACTACAGGAGTCATACCACACAATATCCACCAGTAGTTCAATACAATACAGCTACATCCAAACTTATATATACAATTGCAGAAATCCGTAATTATTGATACATGTTCAATTACCCGAAAGTTCCTAAATGCAATGTAACATATACCGTACAGTTAAAAGGAAGTCACGCTTGATCAAGGTCCGTGTCACGTCCCATTTTTTTAACCAGACTTAACGTCTGAGAAAGTAAAGAAATAGTAGTAGTAGTAGTAATGAAAATTGGAAAACCACACTTAATATCCAAATAATATCGCATCACAGCCAATAAAGATTAAGCGTGGAATATACCAAGGAGACTCATTAAGTCGTTTCTGCCTTGCTCTGAACCCACTATCCAACATGCTAAATAATACAAATTATGGATACAGTATTACTGGAACATACCCACACAAAATCACACATTTGCTATACATGGATGATCTAAAACTACTGGCAGCAACAAATCAACAACTCAACCAATTACTAAAGATAACAGAAATATTCAGCAATGATATAAATATGGTTTTTTGAACAGACAAATGTAAGAAAAATTGCATAGTCAAGGAAAAACACACTAAACAGGAAGATTACTTATTTGATAACCTAAGCGGCTCCATAGAAGCGATGGAAAAAACAGATGCCTATAAATATCTAGGATACAGACAAAAAATAGGAATAGATAATACAAATATTAAAGAAGAACTAAAAGAAAAATATAGACAAAGGCTAACAAAAATACTGAAAACAGAATTGACAGCAAGAAACAAGACAAAAGCTATAAATACTTCTTCTTCTTCGGTTATCAACCCACAGGTTGGTTGGCAGCAGCACGCCATTCCGTTCTTTTGTCAACTTTCTTCTTCATATCTGCATAGGTCTGGCACCCGATGTCATTTATTACTTGTTGAATGTAGCTTAATCTAGGTCGTCCTCGGCGAGTTCTTCCTTCAATGATTCCTTCTAATATTCTCTTAATGAAATTGTTATGCCGTAAAATGTGACCTATGAAGGTTATTCTTCTTTTCTGTATATTTCGCCAAAGAGATCTGTTTTCTTTCACTCTTCTGAGGACATCTTCGTTTGTAGCCTTGTCTCGCCAGCTGATTTTTTCCATTCTCCGGTAAATACTTACGCTATACCAATATTGACCTACTCATTTGGAGTACCGTATTTACTCGAATCTAAGCCGCACTTTTTTTCCGGTTTTTGTAATCCAAAAAACCGCCTGCGGCTTAGAATCGAGTGCAAAGTAAGCGGAAGCTCTGAAAAATGTTGGTAGGTGCCGCCACAACTAACTTCTGTCATCAAATATATGTAGCGCTACGCTGACATGCTTCACAAGCGTCAGTAAATAAATAAAAAAAAGGTGGAAGACGAGCTTATTTTTCTCCGCCCCGAGTTTCGACCACTGCATTTTCATACATTATCCAACGAAGTAAATACAAATTCCGTATTGTAGCAGCATTTCAATGTACTACGAAAATCCGACTGGCAAGACTGTTGGGGATATTTGTCAATATGGCCAACTCTGCTTTCTGAATTTTTTGCTAACTGTGAGAAGAAATGGTTGCTAATAGGAACTTTTATGAATTGTGAATCACATGCAGTATTCTCTTCACCATAAGAATAATACGAATATAAACATTTTGCCATGTATTCTTTCGTGTTTGCGTTCTATCTCATTTAAATCCTGGCCGCCTAATAAACTACGAAACTAGAGTGAGACAACAGCAGACGCGGAAGAATATACATACCATGTCATGTTTATATTCGTATTATTCTTATGCCTAATAGTGATAAAGTCAGAAATGAAGCACGGCAATTGACTAGATTTTTAAATCTAAGATGACTCTAATTTCTGTGCATAATGTAATGTACTAAAGAGGCGTCTGCAATGATTTTCAAACGGAAAAAATTTTCGCTAAATTCTCGTTCAGAACATCTTCTATCATACGCAGTCTATTATTTGGTTCTTGTTGATCATTATCAAAGAAAGCAGCAGTTTAAGTAGCAACGAATAGCAGTCTCTTGCCATTGTTTCGCTAATGAGACGATTTCTCACTTTGTTTTTTTTTTTTTTAATTGTAAGCGGCGGTAGCGTGCACAAAAGCAAGCCATGCCGCAAGCGACGACAGGCCGTAAACCCTCATTTTCAGAATGCGACAAACAATGCATGACACAGTACAGTAATGCATTTTCAGCTTTGAGTGACGGAAACACCTACAACAAAGAGAACTGCAATTGTCAGATCAAAGGAAAATAAGCAATCAATTCAAACCAGACGAAGCATGTGAAAAAGGAAGGGTACCTGTATAAATACGGACAGAGCGCCTGACGCATAACAACGGCTACCTGGTAAAGCTTAACTGCTAAGCTTACGACTCGAACCAAACTACTACAGCTGTATCGTCGTTCATTCAACCTAAATTGTGTCTCATATTACAATGGACCAACTTTGTTTCGATTTGGAAGTGCGGCCTAAAACTTTTCTCTCCCCTTGAATTTCGAGTCTCATTTTTCAGGTGCGGCTTAGATTCGAGTGCGGCTTAAATTCGAGTAAATACGGTAGTGAAATGGAGTAACACAGACCTAGAAGCACTCAATACACTTACACGATCACAATGCCACAAATACAGAATACATCACATACATTCAGCAACAGAAAGATTCACATTAAGCAGAAAGGAAGGAGGAAGGGGATTTATCGACATAAAAAACCTACATTATGGACGGGTAGACAATTTAAGAAAATTCTTTCTAGAACGAGCAGAAACTAGCGAAATACACAAAGCAATCACTCATATAAATACATCAGCTACACAACTGCAATTTCATAACCACTTCTACAACCCTTTAGATCACATAACATCAACAGATACGAAGAAAGTAAATTGGAAAAAGAAAACACTACATGGCAAGCACCCGTATCATCTAACACAGCCACACATTGATCAAGACGCATCCAACACATGGCTAAGAAAAGGCAATATATACAGTGAGACGGAAGGATTCATGTTGCAATACAGGATCAAACAATAAACACCAGATTTTACAGCAAGCATATTATTAAAGATCCCAATACCACAACAGATAAATGCAGACTTTGCAAACAACAAATAGAAACAGTAGATCACATCACAAGCGGATGTACAATACTAGCAAATACAGAATACCCCAGAAGACATGACAATGTAGCAAAAATAATATATCAACAACTTGCCATACAACATAAACTAATAAAACAACACGTTCCCACATACAAGTATGCACCACAAAGTGTACTCGAGAATGATGAATTCAAATTATACTGGGACAGAACCATTATAACAGATAAATCAACACCACATAACAAACCTGACATCATACTCTCCAATAAAAAGAAGAAATTAACACAACTAATCAAAATATCCATACCCAATACAACAAATATACCAAAGAAAACAGGAGAAAAAATTGAAAAATACATCCAACTGGCTGAGGAAGTCAAGGACATGGGGCATCAGGATAAAGTTGACATTATACCAATTATACTATAAACTACAGGAGTCATACCACACAATATCCACCAGTACATCAATGCAATACAGCTACATCCAAACTTATATATACAACTACAGAAATCTGTAATTATTGATACATGTTCAATTACCCGAAAGTTCCTAAATGCAATATAACACATACCATACAGTTAAAAGGAAGTGACGCTTGATCAAGGTCCTCGTCACTTTCCATTTTTAACCAGACTTAACGTCTGAGAAAGTAAAGAAATAATAATAATAATAATAATAATCCCCGTGGAGGCCCAGGAAAAGAATAGGCCTCTGGTATGTTCTGCCAGTTGTAAAATGCGACGAAAAGAACAAACCACTAATAGGGCTAAAGAACAAACCACTAATAGGGCTAATCCCCCTTTTAGTGTGATTAGTTGGTTCAGGACAGAACTAATGGAGCCTCGGACAAGCACTGTCATGGTCGGGGACGACACTAGAACCCTATGCCTGTCCACAATGGTAACGACACTGCTAGCCACACGGAAAATGATTTAAATCCAAATAAAGGTGTTTTGCAGGACATGCTTCCTGCAATCACCCTAGAAGGAAAACAAAGACAGAGAATGAGATGGTCTGATGAGGTTAACCGACACCTCATGTTCTTTTATTACCAGGCAACAAACCTAGGAACCAACTCAACTGGATACAGATCACAAGTATACACAACATTTATTACCAGATACCCAGAATTAAAATTTTTAACTGAACGACTAGTTGATCAGATCCGTGTAATAATAAAAAATAACAGGATACCCCTGTCAGAATTAGAAAACATCAAACAACAAGTACAACAAATACTGGAACAAAATAGTGTGCAATCAGAAGAAGAAGAAGAAAATACAGTAATGGACTCAGATATCCCAGAGCAAACAAATCAAGAACAACACGCATCAATTAAACAATCAGAGGAAAACGAAATCTTAAGACAGCCGCCAGAACAAGCACAAATAGAACATGGAGTGACACACATGTTAGATACACAAGAAAAATTTCAGCTGACGTATATAGAATACAAAGGCACACATACAGACATTAGACCATTCTTGCATAGACCACCAAATAACCCACAAGTCGAAACAACAATAACAACTATCAACAGAATCATACACAACAAAATTAAATGAAAATACAACTATGGAAGAGTTAAAACTACTGGTTTATATAGGAGCACTCACTACACTAAATATACACACTAGGCAGAGATGAGAACAAACCAACACACAGAAGAAACCCACAAATCCAGCATGGCAACACAAGCTACAGATCAGAATAAAAAAACTTAGAAAAGACATCGAACAGCTAACACAATTTATAAGAAATGAAATATCAGACAAAAAACGAAAAAGGTTAGGTAAAATCTCACAACAAGAAGCAATAGAGCAATTAGATGAAAAGAAGCAGAAATTACAAGCATTGGCCAAACGACTTAGAAGATACAAAAAAAGTGAAAATAGAAGGAAACAAAACCAAACACTCAACACAAACCAAAAGAGATTTTACCAGACAATAGATAACACACACATTAAAATAGACAATCCACCAAACATAACAGACATAGAACACTTGTGGAGCAACATATGGTAAAACCCGGTACAACATAACAGACATGCACGGTGGATACAAGCAGGAACAGACACATACAAGATGATACCACAAATGCCTGAAGTGGTAATTTTGCAACATGAAGTCACCCGAGCAATTAATTCTACGCACAATTGGAAAGCCCCTGGAAAAGATAAAATAGCAAATTTCTGGCTAAAGTAGTTCACCTCAACACATTCACATTTAACTAAATTATTTAAGTTACATTGCAGACCCATACACATTCCCTGATACACTTACACGTGGAATAACTTATCTGAAACCTCAAGATCAAGCAGACACAGCAAACCCAGCTAAATATCGCCCCATAACATGCCTACCAACAATAT
This sequence comes from Schistocerca americana, assembly GCF_021461395.2. NCBI lineage: Eukaryota > Metazoa > Arthropoda > Insecta > Orthoptera > Acrididae > Schistocerca > Schistocerca americana. The sequence goes on from NC_060119.1 coordinate 783,097,029, forward strand.
ACAAAATATTAACTTCAGTCATTACACAGAAATTAACTACACACACAACACAGAACAAAATTATAAGTGAAGAACAAAAAGGCTGCTGCAAAGGAGCACGAGGATGTAAAGAGCAACTGATAATAGATGCAGAAGTGACATATCAAGCTAAAACTAAACAAAGGTCACTACACTACGCATACATTGATTACCAAAAAGCTTTTGATAGTGTACCCCACTCATGGTTACTAAAAATATTGGAAATATACAAAGTAGATCCTAAATTGATACAGTTCCTAAACATAGTAATGAAAAATTGGAAAACCACACTTAATATCCAAACAAATTCAAATAATATCACATCACAGCCAATACAGATTAAGTGTGGAATATACCAAGAGGACTCATTAAGTCCTTTCTGGTTCTGTCTTGCTCTGAACCCACTATCCAACATGGTAAACAATACAAATTATGGATACAATATTACTGGAACATACCAACAGAAAATCACACATTTGCTATACATGGATGATCTAAAACTACTGGCAGAAACAAATCAACAACTTAACCAATTACTAAAGATAACAGAAGTATTCAGCAATGATATAAATATGGTTTTTGGAACAGACAAATGTAAGAAAAATAGCATAATCAAGGAAAAACACACTAAACAAGAAGATTACATATTTGATAACCACAGCGGCTCCATAGAAGCGATGGAAAAAACAGATGCCTATAAATATCTAGGATACAGACAAAAGATAGGAATAGATAATACAAATATTAAAGAAGAACTAAAAGAAAAATATAGACTAAGACTAACAAAAATACTGAAAACAGAATTGACAGCAAGAAACAAGACAAAAGCTATAAATACTTATGCTATACCAATATTGACCTACTCATTTGGAATAGTGAAATGGAGTACACAGACCTAGAAGCACTCAATACACTTACACGATCACAGTGCCACAAATATAGAATACATCACATACATTCAGCAACAGAAAGATTCACATTAAGCAGAAAGGAAGGAGGAAGGGGATTTATCGACATAAAAAACCTACATTATGGACAGGTAGACAATTTAAGAAAATTCTTTCTAGAACGAGCAGAAACTAGCAAAATACACAAGGCAATCACTCATATAAATACATCGGCTACACCACTGCAATTTCATAACCACTTCTACAACCCTTTAGATCACATAACAACAACAGACATGAAGAAAGTAAATTGGAAAAAGAAAACACTACATGGCAAGCACCCGTATCATCCAACACAGCCACACATTGATCAAGACGCATCCAACACATGGCTAAGAAAAGGCAGTATATACAGTGAGACGGAAGGATTCGTGTTGCAATACAGGATCAAACAATAAACACCAGATTTTACAGCAAGCATATTATTAAAGATCCCAATACCACAACAGATAAATGCAGACTTTGCAAACAACAAATAGAAACAGTAGATCACATCACAAGCGGATGTACAATACTAGCAAATACAGAATACCCCAGAAGACATGACAATGTCGCAAAAATAATACATCAACAGCTTGCCTTACAACATAAACTTTTAAAACAACACGTTCCTACATACAAGTATACACCACAAAATGTACTGGAGAATGATGAATACAAATTATCCTGGAACAGAACCATTATAACAGATAAAACAACGCCACATAACAAACCTGACATCATACTCACCAATAAAAAGAAGAAATTAACACAACTAATCGAAATATCTATACCCAATACAACAAATATACAAAAGAAAACAGGAGAAAAAATTGAAAAATACATCCAACTGGCTGAGGAAGTCAAAGACATGTGGCATCAGGATAAAGTTGACATCATACCAATTATACTATCAACTACAGGAGTCATACCACACAATATCCACCAGTACATCAATGCAATACAGCTACATCCAAACATATATATACAGCTACAGAAATCCGTAATTATTGATACATGTTCAATTACCCGAAAGTTCCTAAATGCAATATAACACATACCGTACAGTTAAAAGGAAGTGACGCTTCATCAAGGTCCGTGTCACTCCATTTTTAACCGGACTTAACGTCTGAGAAAGTGAAGGAAATAATAATAATAATAATAATAATAGTAGTAGTAACAACCCCTTATTTTTATATACTGGTGATATAGTGAAATTAAAGTCTCTTACTTGGCTTTCATGTGGAGGTTAAGTAATATAGTTAATATCTGAACATTGTATAGCTACAGTATTTAGTTGTAGCTTCAGACTGAAATACAGCTTCAGTATCCTTTTACATTAATTCAAAAGGAGTAGTTACATTTCAGAATGCTTTAGAAATATACTCATGATGAAAATTAAAATTATGCCTTCTTCAGTCCACAGCCATAAGCGACCGGCCTAAAGCAAAACCTGTCTCAAAGAAGGAAGTGAAGAACCTCCGTAAGCAGCAGCAACAGGCATACCAAGCAGCTATGCAGCATCACCAGCAGCAACAGCAGATGATGCAGCAGCAGCAGCAACAACAAAAACAGCAGCAGCAGCCTCCACCACCACCACCTCCACAGATACAGCAGCAGCAGCAGCAGCTGCAGCAGCAGCAACTACTGCAGCAGCAGCAGACACAACAACAACAGTTGCAGCAGCAGCAACAGCAGTTGCAGCAGCAGCAGCAGCAGCAAGTCCAACATCAGCCACAGACAACCACCCAACAAAAACATGTTCATTTCCATAATATGAACTTCAGTCATCAACTTCAAACTACGGTATGTAATATAAAATTGTTCATTTGCTTTTTGCAAACCTTTTTAAAGTAAACGCACGAGTTATTTAGTAAGTCATATTTGCTGTTGTGATTTCTTAGACTTTCACGACGGTTTGGTTTCACCTTGTGGAATCAGGTTACTGCTGGTAGTCTGCGTCTTCCCAACACAGTACTTTGATGTAGTTACTCAGTGTTTTCATCAGGTGTTTCCTGCAATGAAATAAACTCGATTCCACGAGATGTGATTTTTGCTGTTTGTAAAAATTACGCCTGACTAAAAGACCACTTAACTACCATACTGCAGAAAGTTACCATTCATTTGTTTTAATTTCCAGAGTATTGGTCTGTGATCGTTTCTCTTGTAGAAGAGAGAGAGAGAGAGAGAGAGAGAGAGAGAGAGAGAGAGAGAGAGAGATATGCAAAACTTAAGAAAGAAGGAAATTTTTCCATGTTGGGTCACTGCCAAGTAACATAATTCAATGAAGTTTGGACTATACATACAGAAAGCTGCTACAGTATAGTACAGAATGTAACTAAAAGTAGTACACAATGAGACAAATAGAAATGACACTTTAATTTAAAGACAATAATTATACAGAAGTCAGTATGATTCAAGATGGTTTGCTAGACAATGCAAAAGGGAGGACATGGTTCTTAGTTTTGAGTGTGATTAGCACAAATGGGATTACATAGTCTGCAACATGTTCCCATGCTGTCCACAAAGTTGTAAAGAGTTATTGTGGAGTGCGTTCCATTCCTCAATCAGTACGGTTGACAACTACTGGGTGACTGTTAGTGCATGTGGATGTGCTGCAGTATTTCTCCACAATGCATCCCACATGTGCTTGATGAGATTAAAGTTGGGGGAACAGGCATGCCATTCCATTTTCTGAATATCTTCTCACTTCAAGAGCTCCTCAACATGTTCCAATCGATGTAGTTGCATGTTGCCATCCATAAAAATGAATCGCAAAGGAATGCACTGCTGAAAAGAAATTGGAAAGAAGTACAATGTCACAGTAATGTTGACAGATGAGTGTACTGTGTTCAAAGGTTCAGAGGCCAGTAGGCCCATGCCACATTCTGCCTCTCAGCACCTTATAACGTGGACCACAAAAATGACCATAATCAATGCTACAGTTTTCAAAAGAATTCCTATGGGGTGTATACACACACAATCCTTAAAATTTATTTTCCCACAGTTTGATAAAATCAGTCCAATGACTTACATTTAATCTTTCAAAGTTACCGAATTCACGTTTTCTGAGAGTTGATTCTCATTTCAAGTACTCCCAGGATACGCAGTAAAGAAAAATTAAGATTTTGTAAGATATGGCATGAATTCTTGAGGTTTGTGCTTTAATGACTCTAGTAATAGGACCACAATCTGCACAATGTTATTAAACAAGACTCTCAGATCTGATGTGGCTTTGATTTAATCATTGGATCTGTTTGGTCTCATTAGACTACATTATACCACAAGGCATGTACTCGTAATATACAACTATTGTGCTTCATCTAATGTTTTTAAAATATATAGCACACATATTACAGTTTAAGCACAAAATGAGAAATTTGATAGTAATGTTGTGTACATTTACATCTACATTTATATAAGGTGCAGTCAAATGAAGTTGAAACAGATGGAAAAGTGAGTAAATCCTTTATTTCAAAAATGTCCGCCTCCATAGCTGAATGGCCAGTGCGGTAGAATGCCATGCGAGGGGCCTGGGTTCGATTCCTGGCTGGGTCGGAGATTTTCTCTGCTCTGGGACTGGGTATTGTGTTGTCTGCATCATCATTTCATCCTCCTCGATACGCAAGTCGCCGAAGTGGCATCAGCCAAAAGGACTTGCACCAGGCGACCGGCCCACCCGCTGGGAGGTCCTAGCCACATGACATTTCATTTCAAAAATAATTTCCAAAACTGTTAATGCGTTTATTCCACTGTGAGACAATACAGTCGATGCCTATATGGAAAAGATCTGCGGTTTCCTAAGGAACAATGGTTGTACTGAGGGATACACATCTTCACCCTAAGACATATGTCTGCTTGTCTCTCTCTCTCTCTCTCTCTCTCTCTCTCTCTCTCTCTCTCTCTCTCTCTCTGTGTGTGTGTGTGTGTGTGTGTGTGTGTGTGTGTGTGTGTGTGTGTGTGTGTGTGTGTTTTTATTGTGTCTATCTACCAGCACTTTCTCGTTTGGTAAGTCACTGTATAGAAACAAAGATGCTGTGACTTACCAAACGAGAAAGTGCTGGTAGATACACAGTAAAAACACACACACACACACACACACACACACACACACACACACACACACACACACAAAAATTTCACAACCCAAGGTTGCTTCATCCCTATTTCCTGATGAAGCAACCTTGGGTTGCGAAAGCCTGAAATTTGTGTGTGTGTATGTGTGTTTTTTTATTGTGTCTATCTACCAGTGCTTTCTCGTTTGGTAAGTCACAGCATCTTTGTTTTTTATATATATTTTTTTTCCCAGATGGAATGTTTCCCTCTATTATATTACTATTTACTTTTACGCAGCACACCACCATCCACATCTTCAGTATTTTTCCCACAAGAATGACAGGTTCAAACATTTTGAATACAGCAGACAGCTTCTCTCTCAAGTGTTGTCTCCATGTACACCTCAACTTACACCCAATCATTACTTTTGGATACACCAGTCCTTTAAACCAAACTTTAAAATAGTAGTTTACTTGCCAACACAACACAACATAACATTTGAAAGTTGCCTACGAACACCCACCTTAGCAACTTCAATATTGTTAGCAAACACCACATGCTGTCCCCTTCCCAGGGACTCCTGTCACAACATACTCCTTCTTTGTAGCCTTTCAATGGTGACAATATTACAGATTCTCTCTTCCCCATGGCTATCTTTCCTCTTACACTACCACACTGCACAACACAAGAATATTTATGATCTTGCACAATCTTTTGATCCAGCTGAGCACTAAGTATGTCCTACCAGCAATAAATTTCTGAGTTTTGTAGTATATTAATTATACTAGATAATTTTGAAATTGTGGATTATTATTGCTTTTCTCTTATTCACAGATGAATGATCTTAAGTCCTGAACACTGTACGTACATTTGTGCTTTCCTGTCTCTGGGTTAGTTAATACAGCTGCCTTTTGCTTATGGTGTTTAGTTATTAAGAATGGTCCCTCATACAAAGGGTGATATTTTGCTTGTAATTTCTCTCTTTTTATGGTTCTTAACTGAAACTAGTTTTCACACCATAAACTGTATGGGTGTTCCCTCCTCCCATCTCTTTTTCCTCATTTCAGCCTCCTTTATTAGCAAATTATTCACATCATTGCTCAGTAACTGTTGTGAATGACATCCCCCATTGCCCATTCAATCCCCTTCAGGAGCAAGCCTCCTATTCGCTCTACAACTATTTACATTGAGAAAAACTTTGTAACTGAATGTGGGAACTCATTTAGTACTTTTTCAAATTGTATCATGATGTCTGTCCATTTCGAATGTCTGTTTGCACATTTAGTCTGACAAAGCCTGCCAAGTTCATGGATGACCTATTCTGCTGGATTACTTTGAATGTGAGACTTTGAATTTAAGATGTGGTTCACACTTTCCCATGCCAAAAATTCTTTAAACGTTTCAGCTAGAAACTGTGTTCCATTGTACGACAGCAAATTTTTCGATTTGCCCACATTTTTAAAATGATCGCATAATTTCATTATAACATGATATGTTGACTTCCTTAATGGGTATAATTTTACTAGTTTGACCAAGAATTCCAATACCACAAATATACGAGGTGCAACAATAAAGTAATGAGACTTATTTTCTTTGCAAGATGTGGCAATCCTGCAGGCTTGCGTGGGCACAATGTCTTTGACCTTGGTCTATAAGCTGCTTGTAGTCCAAGCAGCACATCGACGCAACTGCTCAGTCGTGAGGTTGTGCTGTAATAAGTTAACACGTGTTTGTCTCTCTCTCGTCACGGAAATGGAACCGCAGAATATTGCGCTGTGGTATGCAGTTTCTTTTTGGGTTAAATTGGGTGAAAACGCAACGACAACTTACAGTAAGCTTCAGAAGGCTTTTGGACAGGAGGTTATGTCAAGAGCTCAAGTTTTTCGGTGGCATAAAATTTTTCGTGAAAGCAGAAAGAGTGTTGAAGATTGCAGTGGATGACCATCAACCTCACGGACGGATGTCAACTTAGCCCGGGTGCGTGAACTCGTACAATCTGATTGAAGATTATCTGTGAAAATGGTTGCAGAAGAACTGAACATCAATCTAGAAACGGTTCGCCTAATAACTGAAGATCTTGGTACGAGAAAGATTTGTACCAAAATGGTCCCCAAAAATCTCACGCCACAACAGCGAGAAACACGGAAAAATGTGGCAGTCGATATGTTCGCACAAATGGAAACCAATCCAGAATTGTTGAGCCATACTATCACTGGTGATGAAAGTTCATTTTTTTCAGTACGATCCAGAGACAAATCGCCAATGTTAGCAATGGTGCTCAAAGTGATCACCCAGACCAAAAGAGCACGCATGTCAAAGGAAAAAGTGAAATACATGCTTGTGTGCTTCAATTCCAAGGGAATTGTTTAGAAAGAGTGGGTGCCTCCTGGACAAACAGTTAACCAATGTTACTACAAAGAAATTTTAGGAAGACTTCGTAAAAGAGTTCTTTGTGTCCGTGCCAACATCGCTGATAATTGGATTCTGCATCACAATAATGTGCCATCCCATACTGCTCTGTCAGTACAGCAATTTTTAACCTCAAAACAAATTTCAGTACTACCACAGCCACCTTATTCATCAGATATTGCTCCGTGCGAATTTTTTCTATTTCCAAGAGTGAAAACTGCAATCAAGAGGCATCATTTTCAAACAACACAAGATGTCCAAAAAGCTGTGGTGAGGGTCTTGGAGGATATTACAGAAGATGAGTTCCAGAAATGTTATCGTCAATGGCAGAAGTGCTGGAAAGTGTGTGCAATCAGAAGTGAACTACTTTGAAGGAGACAACAGTAAACGTGACTAAAATGGTAAGCACCATTCTTTCACATCAGTCTCATTACTCTATTGTCGCACCTCGTATACATTGTCCCTCCTCAGCCCCTTCTCTGTGAGTTGTTTCCTATGAAGCAATATTCCTGCATACAATTTCCAGTGGTCGACACACAATGTTGTTGTTGTGGTCTTCAGACCTGAGACTGGTTTGATGCAGCTCTTCATGCTACTCTATCCTGTACAAGCTTCTTCATCTCCCAGTACCTACTGCAGCCTACATCCGTCTGAATCTGCGTAGTGTATTCATCTCTTGGTCTCCCCCTACAATTTTTACCCTCCACACTGCCCTCCAATACTAAATTGGTGATCCCTTGATGCCTCAGAACATGTCCTACCAACCGATCCCTTCTTCTAGTCAAGTTGTGCCACAAGCTCCTCTTCTCCCCAATTCTATTAAATACCTCCTCATTAGTTATGTGATCTACCCATCTAATCTTCAGCATTCTTCTGTAGCACCACATTTCAAAAGTTTCTATTCTCTTCTTGTCTAAACTATTAATCGTCCATGTTTCACTTCCATACATGGCTACACTCCGTACAAATACTTTCAGAAACGACTTCCTGACATTTAAATCACTACTCGATGTTAACAAATTTTTCTTCTTCAGAAACGCTTTCCTTGCCATTGCCAGTCTACATTTTATATCCTCTCTACTTCGACCATCATCAGTTATTTTGCTCCCCAAATAGCAAAACTCCTTTACTACTTTAAGTGTCTCATTTCCTAATCTAATTCCCTCTGCATCACCCGACTTAATTCGACTACATTCCATTATTGGCGTTTTGCTCTTGTTGATGTTCATCTTACACCCTCCTTTCAAGACACTGTCCATTCCGTTCAACTGCTCTTCCAACTGCTGTCTCTGACAGAATTACAATGTCATCGACGAACCTCAAAGTTTTTATTTCTTCTCCATGGATTTTAGTACCTACTCCGAACTTTTCCTTTCTTTCCTTTATTGCTTGCTCAATATACAGATTGAATAACATCGGGGATAGGCTACAACCTGTCTTTCTCCCTTCCCAACCATTGCTTCCCTTTCATAGCCCTTGACTCGTATGACTGCCATCTGATTTCTGTACAAATTGTAAATACCCTTTCGCTCCCTGTATTTTACCCCTGCCACCTTCAGAATTTGAAAGAGAGTATTCCAATCAACATTGTCAAAAGCTTTCTCTAAGTCTACAAATGCTAGAACCGTAGGTTTGCCTCTCCTTAATCTTTCTTCTAAGATAAGTTGTAGGGTCAGTATTGCATCACGTGTTCCAACATTTCTACGGAATCCAAACTGATTTTCCCTGAGGTTGGCTTCTACCAGTTTTCCATTCGTCTGAAAAAAATTCGCGTTAGTATTTTGCAGCTGTGACTTATTAAACTGATAGTTCGGTAATTTTCACATCTGTCAACACCTGCTTTCTTTGGGATTGAAATTATTATATTCTTCTTAGAATCTGAGGGTATTTCGCCTGTCTCATACATATTGCTCACCAGATGGTAGAGTTTTGTCAGGACTGGCTCTCCCAAGGCTGTCAGTAGTTCTAATGGAATGTTTTCTACTCCCAGGGCCTTGTTTCGACTCAGGTCTTTCAGTGCTTTGTCAAACTCTTCACGCAGTATCATATCTCCCATTTCATCTTCATCTACATCCTCTTCCATTTCCATAATATTGTCCTCAAGTACATTGCCCTTGTATAGACCCTCTATATACTCCTTCCACCTTTCTGCTTACCCTTCTTTGCTTAGAACTGGGTTTCCATCAAAACTCTTGATCTTCATGCAAGTGGTTCTCCTTTCTCCAAAGGTCTCTTTAACTTTCCTGTAGGCAGTATCTATCTTACCCCTAGTAAGATAAGCCTCTACATCCTTACATTTGTCCTCTAGCCATCCCTGCTTAGCCATTTTGCACTTCCTGTCGATCTCATTTTTGAGATGTTTGTATTCCTTTTTGCCTGCTTCATTTACTGCGTTTTTAAATTTTCTCCTTTCATTAATTAAATTCAATATTTCTTCTGTTACCCAAGTGTTTCTACTAGCCCTTGTCTTTTTACCTATTTGATCCTCTGCTGCCTTCACTATTGCATCCCTCAAAGCTACCCATTCTTCTTCTACTGTATTTCATTCCCCCATTCCTGTCAGTTGTTCCCTTATGCTTTCCCTGAAACTCTGTACAACCTCTGGTTCTTTCAGTTTATCCAGGTCCCATCTCCTTAAATTCCCACCTTTTTGCAGTTTCTTCAGTTTTAATCTACAACTCACAACCAATAGATTGTGGTCAGTCCACATCTGCCCCTGGAAATGTCTTACAATTTAAAACCTGGTTCCTAAATCTCTGTCTTTCCATTATATGATCTATCTGATACCTTTTAGTATCTCCAGGGTTCTTCCATGTATACAACCTTCTTTCATGATTCTTGAACCAAGTGTTAGCTATGATTAAGTTATGCTCTGTGCAAAATTCTACCAGGCGGCTTCGTCTTTCATTTCTTAGCCCCAATCCATATTCACCTACTATGTTTCCTTCTCTCCCTTTTCCTACTCCCGAATTCCAGTCACCCATGACTATTAAATTTTTGCATCCCTTCACTACCTGAATAATTTCTTTTATCTCATCATACATTTCATCAATTTCTTCATCTGGAGAGCTAGTTGGCATATAAACTTGTACTACTGTAGTAGGCGTGGGCTTCGTGTCTATCTTGGCCACAATAATGCATTCACTATGCTGTTTGTAGTAGCTTACCTTTACTCCTATTTTTTTATTCATTATTAAACCTACTCCTGCTTTACCCCTATTTGATTTTGTATTTATAACCCTGTATTCACCTGACCAAAAGTCTTGTTCCTCCTGCTACCGAACTTCACTAATTCCCACCGTACCTAACTTTAACCTATCCATTTCCCTTTTTAAATTTTCTAACCTACTTGCCCGATTAAGGGATCTGACATTCCATGCTCAGATCCGTAGAACGCCAGTTTTCGTTCTGCTGATAATTATGTCCTCTTGAGTAGTCCCCGCCCGGAGATCCGAATGGGGGACTATTTTACCTCCGGAATATTTTACCCAAGAGGACGCTATCATCATTATTTAATCATACGGTAAAGCTTCATGCCCTCGGGAAAAATTACGGCTGTAGTTTCCCCTTGCTTTCAGCAGTTCGCAGTACCAGGACAGCAAGGCCATTTTGGTTAGTTACAAGGCCAGATCAGTCAATCATCCAGACTGTTGCTACTGCAACTACTGAAAAGGCTGCTGCCCCCTCTTCAGGAACCACACGTTTGTCTGGCCTCTCAACTGATACCCCTCCGTTGTGGTTGCACCTACGGTACGGCTATCTGTATCGTTGAGGCGCGCAAGCATCCCCAGCAACGGCAAGGTCCGTGGTTCAATACCACTTACAAAAATGGAGACTGGTATGTTTAGACTGAATGGTAACACTTCGAACTGATATGAACTCTTTCAAACAGGAATGCTGTATACTTCCGTGTCTTCGTGTAAGGCAGTCTGCCAGTAACCATCAGTCAGGTCCATTGTGCTGATATACTTCACTCCTTCAAATTTCTAAAGCAGTTTGTCTATTATAGAGGGCCTCTCTGTTTCTGGTTCTGTTAATTCATTTACAGTTCATGCATCCAACACTATAAGTGCATTGCCATCTGGTTTTTGAACATCTATTAAGGTATTATTGTAATCTATGATGATCCATTGTAATGTTGTATTTCTTTTTGTACTGATGGCTTCACTGATATTAGTTTGGAGTAGTGTGTAACATAAAATGGATTTTGTGGCTTAATCTTAAACCTACAAAATAAGTCTTTAATAAAGTCTGGGCTTGTTGAAAATACTTTTATATGTCTACATAATAAAGAAATCATATTCTTCTCATTAATACCCATATTCTTTGATTAGTTTGTTGTCAGTTATGTCTGTTCCATTCAGTTGTTCCAAATCTGTGTCTGATTGGTTCCTGTCATCCAGTTCTGGCACGGCTTCTGTCATTAAAGTGAATCCTAATCTGGCCATCCTGCATTGGAAGTTTAATGATATTTTATTGTTCAGCAACCAGTGTATTCCTAAAATCATAGGTACGAGTAAATCATCTCTTACTAACATTGCGTGTTGAAACGTGTATGTGTTTAATGTAAACTTAAGACAATTGTGTGTGTACTGGTTTGCCTGTCGTAACTCTTACCCCTGTTATCTGTATTCCCATAACTGGTAACCAAGGGAAAGCATCCAACAAATTATTTCACTGTAAGAGGTAGTAATCTACCACTGATATCACTACTAAAATCTAAAATAACTTAAACAGTTAAATTACTCACAATGCACATTAATTTCAGTTTCCATATATTCCTTCATTTGTTTGTTATCTTCATGTAATAAGACACCCTGTTAAACTTGGTTGGAATCATATCTAATTAAGCTAGAAGAAATTTAGTTGCCGTTAATTTTGTATTGCTCCAGAGGACGGTGCCTCCCCCTGGAAGTGTGTTAGTTTTTCCTCTCTGTGGTCGCAATACTATTAAAACGTATGAGAAAAAGTATCGGAACAGCTGTATCTTGAAAATGACTTTGTCTCACATGACTAGTTTCGGCAACACATTACCACCAGTACATGTGGGGTAGCTTTCCACAGGAGTCTCTACTTGACTCTGTGTTGTCTCCAATGCCATTGGGGAGGACACGGTGCCGAGTAGAGACTCCTGAGGAAAGCTAGCCCACATGTACTGGTAATGAGGATTCCACAACAAATGCGCCAAGGAAATCTAATACTTTTTTGGCAGTGGTGGGGCCTGAGTATGGTGATAATGTGCCGCTGAAACTAGGGGTGTGAGACAGTCATTATCAAGATACAGCTGTGGTGGTACTTTTTCTCATATGTATCATCAGCTGAAGTCCATCGTCCATGCAGTAGGATGGATGTCCAAAAACTATTAAATGTGCTATTGTGATAATTTCTGTTATTGTTCCCATTTCTGTATCTATTCCCTGAATGATTATAATAGTTGTCGTCTGTGTGCCATCTTTTTGTTTGCCTTTCCACGATACGCACCTGATCTAGGTATTCCAATAAGTCGTCCACTTTTACCCATCCTTTCCTAACATCGTCCCTTCTACGTCTTTGTAATCAGCTAATGGTAACATCCAATCAGTGTGTAGGATCATCTGGATATTTTGCTTTGTTCAAATGCCAGGCTACAAAATCTCTAAATCCATTTCATGAACTGTTGTTACAAGGTTTTGATCCTAAAAGTTCTTTTGAGCTTCCTACGCCAGTGCCTAAACTTAAATGCAGTTTCAAAATCACTGAATTCTGCTAGCTGTAACATACCCCACTGTGCATTGTTGCTGTTAAGTGCCTTATCACAAATCGTATCTTTAGAATCTGACAAGGAATGACTTCAGAAATGAAACTGGGCGAATGTTGCCTGATAGTAAAAACTTGGGTAATTTCTGATTTAATTCTGTGCTTAGTGTTGTGGTGAAGATTTAATAACTGAGAAAGAAAATTCAGTTGAATGAATTAATGCAGAATTACGGAAAGAAAAGACAATCGAAAAAGAAGTGAAATATTGTATAAAAGCAGAACTAACTCAAAGAGAAAAAGGGAACAGTGTTGTTGTTGCTTGGAAAACAGTAAAAAAAGACTACTTCTAGCTAGCAAAGGGGACACCAACAATACAAAATAAACTGTAAAACAAAAATGGCCGACATGAGATTCTGTCTGATGGATGAAAGGGGGAAATATGAAGTACTTAACAAAGAAAAATAGAAAGTAGATCATCAGCAGATGACATCGAAGATAATTCAGGCTAAGGAAAATTATTGAAAGAGAAATGTGAAGAAATAAGAGCTTGATCAAAAAAATTAAAAAAAAAAAAAATCTTTGGAGTCCACAAAAATATTGAAGGAGCTACGGAATGTCAAGAAGAAAATATCACAGTTTAATCAAAGATAAACAAGGAAACCTGATCCTCGATACGTCATAGAAACTTGTATCGGAAGAATACATATAAGAACTTGGAACACAGACAAAAGCTGAAAAAGGAAATAACATTAATGTTTTCCACCCATTACTGAAAGTCAGGGTTGCCACAGGTTCTGAAAATCAGGGAATTTCAAACACATCAGGGAAATTAAAAAAAAAAAAAAAAAAAAAAAAAAAACCTGGTGTTTCTTCCCTTCCTACTACTCCTCTCAGCTTGCAGTCAGTGCTGGCACCACTTTTTGCTGGTACACAGCAGCTGCCGACGAGAGGCAGGGAGGCATCAGGAGTGGTTTGTTTGGGTCTGATTCTCAGAGAATGTAGATGCAGCAGCCAGAGATAGTGGTTATGTGTGCCTGGGTTGTCTGACTGACTGTTAAGGTGTGTGCTCTCATTTTCTGACAAAAGCTATGGCTGAAAATTTAGTTGTGAGAGTGTGATTCTTTTCTATGTGTCTATTTGCGGCTCAGCAATCATCTTCATGGAGAGTTGATACCTATCTTCATTATTATTGATTCTCAGATTATTTAAACAAGTTACCTGTTACATGGATTGGTCACCGTGGTCTCATTTCATCAACATGCTGCCTGTGCTTGTGAATAGATGGCCACACGAGTGAATTCTGCAACGGGCCAAAACTGGAGGTTGTTTCTGCTGGTATCTGTAATGGATTGGGCCTGGGCCCATTGATCTGCAGACAATCGGTTCCCACTAACGTGCAGGCCCTGTCCGTCGCATCTAGTCTCACCAATCTGCCCACAGGTTGGGTCTGTTTGTGTGTGGTATAATGCAACGGATTTTCATGGTTTCCCCATAGACCCAGGACTGTGATGCTCCTCAGCAGCAGGGTAGAGGCCATGGGCCCACGGGTGATGGATTTCAGGAATTGTGACTGCCCACTGCAAGTACGTTGTACAGTGTGGCGTTTTATAGACTTTTATTTGTTCTAGTACATTTTAGCACTCCAAAAGTAGTTTATATGTTAGAAAGTATAGACAGTAAGAAGACGAAAATTGTTAGTCACTGGCGGTTTGTATGCTGTGTATTCATATATTTCTCGAAAGAAAAATTGCGCAGTAGATATAAAACAGCAGATAATAACTGACAATAACGAACATAATAGAGCCTAAATTTTATTGGCAGTCGTCTTCAGTGTTGATTTACACAGTTCTTCTCCGCCTTATACACTTCCCAAGAGGCCTACTTTCTTCTGAGAAATGCATATTTTTGTCACCAAATTTGCTTCGTTTTCATTGGTCTTAATGAAACTCGTACACCATTTGGCTTGCTTTCTCCATCTGAAAACAGTTCATTACAAACGAGTTTGATTTTAGTACTTAAGATTTTTGCTCACATCACGGAACACCATCTACTTGCAAATGTTTCTTAGATATTTCCTCGTTTGCGCTATTGTATCTTGTACCATAAGGGTAAAGACAGATTGTGAACTTACGTCTTAAGTTCCCCTGAGATTTCAGAATTTGTCAGGGAAAAATGCTAAAACTTTTCTGGGAATCAGGGATATATCAGGAAATTTCACTTGGGGAAACGTGTGGCAACCCTGAAGCTGGAATTGAATATGCACTAAAATGTACAAAAGTGGGGAAGTCACGTGGTCCAGATAACATGCCAGTGAAACCCCCAAAACTGATAGAAAATTACCTACAACAGTTAATTGACGATCTATATAATACTGTATATGGAACAGGACACATTACAATGGATTGTCTAAAATGTGCTTTTGTAATTATACCAAAAAAAGTTTATCCTAAAAAATGTTCTGAACATAAGTAATAAGCTTAATGTCACACATTTTAAACATTTTTTTTGTGGAAATCGTACAGTCGGATATACAAAAAAAACCTAGAATGCAATATGAGTGAAAATCAGTTTGTTTTCCATAATGTTATGGGTACGAGAAAAGCCTTATTTGCCGTGAACATTATTATTATTATTATTTTTTACAAAAATGCCTAGATCTGAAGCAAGATGTGTGTGTTGGGGTTAATTGATTATGAAAAGGCTTTTGACAAAGTGTGACATGATAAATTGGTGAACCTATTGGGAGAAAGTAAAATAGCCTGGCAGGATATTAGAATAATTAAAAACTTATAAAAGTGGCAACAGACCACTATTATCAGCCGCAATGGAGAATCATAGATGTTGCGAGAAGTAAGAAAAGGCTGTGTTCTGTTCCCATTCCTGTTTAGTTATTGTTCAAAGTATATATCAGATGTAGAAATAGGTATAAAGGACTGTTGTAAAGTGATCAACTAATGCTATGCTGATGGCACACTAGTATTTGTAGAAAATGTAAAAAAGTGCAGACACTATTTCAAGAAATTAGTCAGCAATGCTTTGGGCCTCAAAACGAATTTTGGCACAACTAAATCCATGATTATTATCAGAACTTCAAAGATCTCATCAGATGTCACTGTTAATAGCATGCCCATTGAAAAGTCATCGAAACACAAATCTAGGAGTCCTTGGGTCAGTGGTAAACTCAGTCTGGGCCATGCATTAATAGAAAAATTGAAAAAGCTAGAGTTGACTTCTTAAGATCAGATTGTTTTTTACCACTGGTATTTGAACTTGCAACTAAGATTCCAAATGATTAAATGTGATGTAGTCAGAGTACTCTAGTATGGAATGCAGCCATGGACAATTAATAAGACAACAGTGTCAAAATAAGCCATTCAGAATGTGGTTGTAGCAATGAGTGGAAAATATCATGGGCATAATTACCATTGAAACATTATAAGGTGAGGATAAGGAATTGGGAATATGATCAAAACCAGAATACTAAGATATTTCGGATGTATCATCAGAGGAGAAAGATACAATAGTCTAAGACCGAGAATTGAGAAAACTGTTGTAGGGTAAAGATCAATAAGTAAACGACGGACTTTTTGGCTACAGACTCTTGAGAGTGGTTTGGATGTACTTCCGTACAACTGTTCAGATCAGCCAAGTCAAAAAACAGACGAACCACAATGATAGCCATCCTCCATAGAGAGAAGACATTTTTAGAGGGAGATACTGTTTTCACTAAATAATCCCCAAGAAGTTTCTCATAATGTTGGATAGATTTTTAGGTATATAACTGGTAATGCACCTACCTGAGTACCTAGAAGAATTTTTGATCAGTTCTGTCTGTATACATTTCTTAGCTAGTCTTCATTTCTTCCCGTGCTTATTTTTTCCCCGAATTTAAGGATGTAAAATTGGGTGTGTGGATTAATAGTAATAAGGTTGGTACTGCTCTGCTCAACAATAGAGCCCATTATAACTTTGTTGTGGCCTTAGTCTGTGACATGTCAGTAGCACGTTTGAAGTGAAGTGTTAACTAAGTGTTAATTATGGCTACAAGTTATTGTTATCACATGTACACAGCTAAAGAAGAACTTAAAATTATTAGAGAAGCAGACAACATTGAAAATTTGCAGTGGGAAGAAAGTACAATGTGACCAACTGACAAAAAAAAAGTGACTTTGACAAATGCTGGGGGACTGGCTGTCACCATTTTTTAGTCAAAATGGAATTGACTTCCGGAGGAAAACCCTCATCACTCAACAGCTTCCATGTGATTACGAGGAAAGACAAGTGAATTTTCATCGCTACGTGGTAAATTTGCGCTGTAAACACTATTTTGAAATGCCACTTGACAACACTGTGAACACTTGGCAGAAATTAGGAGCAAAGGGGTGTAGTGATGTTGAGTGTTATTGGCAACGGACATAAGATACCACCTTAAATGATATTTAAAACAAAACTATCCTAAAAACACCAGTGAAAGGCATATTGGTGAGAGTGAATCTGAATGGATGGATGGACAGTTACATTACGGGTGACTGGGTGACACGTTTGACGCATTGCTCTGGTGCATTACTGAAGTTACATAACATATTGGTCCTGGACAGCTTTCATGACATACAACTGAGGAAGTGTGAGGCAAGTTACAAAAAGAGGAAACTGACTTGATCGTTATCCGTGGAGACCTTAAATCTGTCGTGCAAGTGGAAAATGAGGCAGCCAGATTTGTCCCGTATTTGTGAGTGGTTGAAATGAGCATTGGACTCCATTCTGCAACCACTGTTGAAAAAAAATCCTTTGAAAATATGGTATCACAAATTGATTGGATGGGGCCAAGGACGGCGATCTGTGGGAAGATAGTGATGACAGTACTCTTCTGGTAGTTATGATGAATGGAATCATTATGTCAGAATAATGTTTTTGTAAATAAAGCACAAATTAAAGTGATTTTCTCCCCTTAAAATTAGGGTACATGGATTATTTGATGGCATGGATTATTTGTTGGCATGGATTATTTGTTTGTACGTGGTATGTTTGAACATCTGTGTCTTAATATTGTTATATTTCCAAGGCAGTGCTACAAGAGTAGTTCCTTTTTTCCCCTTTAGAATGATCGTAATGATGACAATTATTATACAAAAATTCTTTGTTATTGCTGTTGAACAATATATAGAATACTTGCTCAGTGTCTTACTTAGTCCCTGCAGTAAGTTGCCTCGTGAACAATGATCTTTACTACTACTACTACTACTACTACTACAACTACTAAGACTGCTGCTGCTGCTGCTGCTAGCTATTATGGAGTGACCCGTATGCAGTAGTCCAGTGTATAAGGGGTTAAACATTGTGTGCTGAAAACCAAAAATTAAATGGTTGTTGATCATATTCCTGAAGTAGTGGTGGGTGTCACTATTACTTGTTGACATTGTAGTGGCTGTCAGTATGGTATAGCCCAATATTCATTCAATAAAACTCTGTAACAGTACATTTCAGCATGTCCCTAAACAAACTGGTGTGGTCATAATGGGTGCAGTAATATAGTTGTTTCTCCATTTGTTGCAAACAAGTCACACAAGGAAGCTGAAAATCCCTTAATGTGCCTGGGCTCTCTGTTAGGTAGTTTTTGCGTAGCATTTGTTGTCACGCCAGATGAATGACGGATGTTGATAGTACGCTGTATCACTGTTATCATTGACAAGTTCTGCAGCTACAATCACAGGCATTTTCTACAATAATTGCTACAGCTTTGGAGAAAATTACGCTCTTCATTAAATACATCGTGGTGTGTGTGCGCGCACTCGATGCCCCCCCCCCCCCCCCCCCTCACACACACAATTATTTATAGCGATCTGGCACAGTATATGAAAGTAAACTTTTTTAGCAATAATGTATTTTTTGTGGATCGGTTGATAAAATAAAAAGGCAACTAGTTCCAGAAGTTTACTTATTTAAACTTGACCTGTGTTGTGATACCACTTTCAGCATTTTCTTCAGATATAAACACTGTTACCTAAAGAATTGTAATGAAGAAAACGACAGTTTCTGACTAGCAATTGTGGTGTATGTGACAAATTTCCAATTGGAAAATGAAATAATTACTGACATTGGTTACATTAAAACACGTTATAAGAACCACGAACGAACCAGCCACGTTACACGCAGTAACTAACAATGAAATGTCCATTGAAATTGTAAAAGGGAGATAGGTATGGATATTGAACGGAGGCAAATGTCTTAACTAATCCTGTATCACCTATCTACAGCAGTTGAAGAAATTAAATCTCTGAATGCAACTTTACAAAAAATATGTAGCAATGCAGCAGTGAATAAGACATGACAGAAAGTATATAGCAATGCCCTCATTTGGTCAACTAGAGTATCAAAGAGTAAGGCCCTCATGTGATACTAACAGAAAATATTAAGACATCACTGATGAGAAAAACAACTAATGTAATGATTTATTTCTTGCAGTACTACAGATTTCTTATTACCTCTGTGTTATATAAGAATGTAGTAACTAGCACATTTAAGACTGATACTTCTTTGATTTTCATTTTAATTTCTTGTTACTTCTACAGTACTGATACACTGTTTTATACAGGTAGTAATGGAGATTATTTTCTTTATGGCAGTATGGTGATGTAGAGAAAGATAAGATTTTACCTAATTGAGTTTTTCATTATAGCATCAGTTTGCAGTATGTGGCACACTATATGGTAGTTTACGTAAGTGCTGTAAATAGGTGCCATGGGTTTAGTTAGACATTTACCATTGATCGATAGCAATATCTTTCTCAGTTTTTAAGTTCCAGTGGACATTGTAATTACAGTTACTCCATGTGCCTTGAGTGGGTTAGCTCATGATCAGTGTATCATGTTTTAATGTAACCAGTATAGGTGGCGATTTCATTTTCCAATTGGGAATTTGTTACTTTACGCCATAATTGTTAGCTAAAAATTATTATTTGTCTTTGTTATAATTTTTTAGATCATGGCATATGCTTCAGAAGATGATACTCGTAGTCTCGAAACCTAAGTCAAGTTTGTTTATTTAAACTTCTGGCAACTGGTTGGCTGTTTATTTTATCAAGTGAAAGTACTCACAGTTGCTGCTAACATCCATGTTCCAGACTGTGTATTTTTATAGGTATTAAAATTTATTTGTTCAGTTGCATAAACGTAAGCGGCATGTGGGCCAAATTTTATGTTCTACATTCTCATTTGAGTTTGTGATGAAGTAATCCATCTGTTAAGACACAGTTTTACATATATCGAACAATTCTGAAATGTTGTCAGGCTGAACAAGCACTGCATGAGCAGCAGCAGCAGCAGCAGCAGCAGCAGCAGCAGCAGTCACAACAACAGCAGCAGCAGTCACAGCAGCAGCAGCAGCAGCAGCAGCAGCAGCCGCAGCCGCCGCTATCGCCACACTCCATATTGAAGAACAGTCTGCAACCAACCTCATTGTTGGCACCTCATGTAATGGTGCAGTTGACACAGTTAGATCCTGGCATGGTGCCAACAACTCCCCAGCAACTAAACCAGGTGTTGCAACAAAAGCATCAGCAACAGCTACGTACCTTACAACAACAGGTAAGGAAATATAAACTGTAAATGTTTTATTGAACCATAGTATGTATTTAGAAACAGATTGTTGGTTAAAGGTGTAATTTGGTATTACAAAAATTTCTCTTAATGCTAACTCTTTAACATGTTCAATAAAATACTGCAACTACAGGTTCAAATGACAGTTTATTTTAATTTTAATTTACAGATACTGCCACAACCCGGTATGGAGCACACAGATCTGTCTGGTCTGTTGTCGGACCAACAGCAGCATTGCCCAATATTTGCTGCAGCTGCAGAAGAAGCACTTGCAATAGTGGATAAGGCCTCAAAGTCTGATGAATCTAGGCTTGAAATTGATGATGATGCTATTAATGATGTCACCCAAACACTGCAGAACTTCAGCATTGATGCTGTTGACATAGGTAATAATTCAGTTTCTTTATGTGTAACATTGTTCCTAAGAAATGTGAGTGTAATTCATAAGCTAGTGGAAACCTAATATCGAGTGCAGAATGTTTTAATCTCTCTCTCTCTCTCTCTCTCTCTCTCTCTCTCTCTCTCTCTCTCTCTCTCTCTCTCTCGATGAAACAAAAACTTTTTTTAGTAGTTTTTTGTAATTCACGTAAAGCAGAACTTAGTTTGCTGTTTACAGTCTAGAGAATTATTTAAATATTAATGTTCGTATGTGAAAGTTCGATAATATTACTGTCGAGAAATTGTTAACGGAAGTTTGTATACTCTCTTATCAACAGAACCAACTATCTTAAATTGCAGAAAATCTGGTTTGTTATTTCTATGCTAGTTGATAAAAGGTACTACTATTAGCTTCCCGGCAGAACATCATCCTGAAATTTCCTGTGGAGCGAGGTATTACGTGAAAAATTGTTGTGGGTTTATAACCCACGTTAGAGAAGATAGCAAATTTTATTGATAGGCTAGATTCTTTGGAAATAGTGAACCTGCCAGTGCTACTCATCCACTTTGACATGTGACATTATCAGAATGGCAGACATAACCATTCATAGAAATTAAATATGAATGACATCTACCATTACCAGAATTAATCGTTCGCATGACATCACATTTCTTGGCTTCACTGTCTCGGTCACCACTACACTACATGTCAATCTGTCACAACCACCTTCATGCCTTAAAACAATATAGAAGCAAAGTAATTACTTCAGTGTTCTAGTGTAATGCCACTATTAAATTTGACATCACATACCCCAACATAATGAAGTAATGGGGCAGAGCTGACTTTCTGATGTCAGTAGCTTCAACCATCCAAATTAATTCTCTGTGGTCTCTCCTGTGGAAAAGAAAGGAGGATTTTTAATGATGCTTAGAATCTATTGTGTTTTTATGATTGTTCATAAATTAATGTAAAGTGACAGATCTGAATGATATTAATAGTATGATATATTCTAAATAAAAAGTAAATTGAGGTATTATGTTCATTTTCAAGGTTTGTTTTATTTTGTTATTTACATTAAACAGATTAAGACCTTTAGACTAGTGGCTTAAATTGGGGGAGGGGGGGGGGGGGGGGAGGGATTGGAATGCGCTTACATTACATTTAACGAGTTGAAAAACAAGGTTTGTAATGTTTCTTAAAATTTTGAGTAACAATCTTTTAGAAATTGGAGGCTGTGGTGGGTGGGGACCCAATGATAAATAAAGGCTTATCTACAACTTTTATAGCAATAAGCCATTAATTTATTTCTGAAACAAGAAAACCAATGTATGAAGATTTTGTGTGAACATTAGTGGTGCGAAGGGTGGAACTGCAATTTGTGTAGAGACGGTGTCGTGGGTTGAGTTAACATAGAAATGCTTGCTGTATTTGAGGAGATTTATTGTAGGTAGTGATTACTGATGAGACGGTGCAGTCAACATTGTATGTGGTTACGACTTCAGAAGGGTTATAATATGGATAATTATCTATGAGGAGGATAAATGTGATCCCACAGTGACATGTCACTCGGGTAGTATCAAAATAGTGAGGGTTGCCGTCGTTTTAGTCTTCTTGTTCATCGTAACAGCACTCGTTAATGGCCAGTACTAGGCCAAAATTATTTTGTTAGGGGTCAGTGTCCAGTTACATTGCGTTTAGGTATAAATGTCAGAGATCAGTGAAACTGATTAATTACTTACGGTTTCCATGTAAAAATTATCTTTTGGGTGCAAACAGGTTTATATTGTGTATTACATAACTCACTTAAAGAAGAAAGTGGAGTTGGGCAATCTGAGGGACACAGCTGTTACCTTACTGCATGCAACAGAACAAATAAAGCAGCTTTGCATGTATTGTTTTGTCATCATGATCTTCTGTCTGAAGGCTGCTTTCATGCAGGCTCCCTGTGTCTGTTTATTCTGTGCAAGCCTCATCACCTGCAAATAACTACTGTGACCTATATCCATATGAACCTGCTTACTTAATTCATCCCATGGTCTCCCTCTGCAATTTTTAACCCATATACTTGCCTGTAGTACCAAATTGACACTTCTTCAATGCCTCGGAATGTGTTCTATCAACTAAGCCTTTGTTTTAGCCAAGTTGTACTGCAAAATTTCTTTTTCCTAATTCTGTTCAGTACCAACTCATTAGTTATCAATCCACTTAACTAATTTCTCTTCTTGTTCGAAATTCTTATTGTTCATGTTTCATTTCCGTACAAAGCTACATTGCAGTCAGACACCCTCAGAAAAGGTTTTCTAACACTTGAATTAATTTTAGATGTTAACAAGTTTGTCTTTCTACAACCCTACCTCACTTCAGTCTTGCTGATTCCCTTTCGTGCCATTTGACTCTTTTCATTACATTCTGCTTTCTGTTAAATGTGCAGATAATGTTTCACTCCTGGGTGCTGTTTTTTTTTTAAAAAAAACCTCTGCTACCTTTAGAATCCCAAGGATTGTATACAAATCAACATTCTGAAAGGCTTCTCTAAGTCTACAAAAACTATAAACATACAGGGTGTCCAGAAAAGGACTCCCTGATTTCAAAATTAAATATCTCGAAAACAAAGATCGATAGAGGAATGCAGTAAACGGTATGTTTATTGTGAAAGCTGTAAGAAATTTATACAGCAGATTGAAATAATAGTTACAAAAGCTGCTAACAGATGGCGCTGTACGCTGTACAGCTCATATCAGCATACATAAGTGAAATAATCGTATGAAAACAATCTTTGCAAACAATCACATCACAATGTTTTCAAAATGTTCACCATTGGCACTACAGAGGTGGCGCAAACGTAGAATGAAATTTGCCATCATATTTCATAGTGTCTCAACCGAAATGGATTCACATGCCACAGAGATCGCTGATTCGAGCTCGTCCAGCATGGCAGGATGCTTCGGGTAGACCATGTCTTTCACTGTGCCCCACAAAAAAGAGTCACAGGGAGTCAAATCCGGCGAATATGGAGGCCAATCCATGCCTGCACCAGTAAATTTGGGATATTCCAAAGCAATGACTCGATTCCCGAAGAATTCCTCAAGAAAGCAAAACACTTGTTCGGTCCGATTTTGTCGGGCTCCATCTTGCATAAACCATTCAGTACCTGGTCGATCCTCTAACGCTTGCTGTGTGGCGACAAATTGTTCCAAAATTGCAATTTAACATGCACCAGTGACAGTTTCTCGAGTGAAAAAAGGGCCAATAATGCCTCTGCTGCATACTGCAGCCCACACAGTAACTTTAGGAGAATACAGGTGTTTCTCTTCACACCAATATGGCTTTTGGGAACCCCAAAATCGCCAGTTCTGCTTATTCACGTATCCATTCAGATGGAAGTGTGCTTCTTCTGTAAACCAGATGCAGCCAACATCAAATCCTTCACTATCAATCATTGTTAGCATCTGATTAGCAAAGGCAACCCTTTGTTGCACAGTTCGTACGGGTATGGCCTGGTGCGTTTGAATTTTGAATGGAAACGTGTGTAGGCTCTTTCTCAGTATTTTCTGCGTGCTGGAACGCTTCAAACCAGTTTCAGATGCAATTCTACGGACGGATGACATTGGATTTCGCTGAATAATTCCAGAAACTGTGGCGATATTTTCAAGCGTAACTATGGTTTGCTTGCGGCCAACATGCCTCACTAGATCATCAGTTACGCTGCCTGTTCGTTGAAATTTTGCGAAGAGCGTACGAATGGTTTTTGCATCGGGTCCTTTTGGAACATTAAATTGTGATTGAAAACTTTGCCTTGTTGCCGTAGGACTCTCTTCTAACCTGTGGTACTCTAGCACCAGAAAAACGCGTAGTTCAATGGAGTACATGGTTTTAATCTCTTCCTTTGGTACGCTAACCTCCTTTCACATTTCAATAGTGGAACTGATCGCTCTGGGCTTCGGATCATATTTATACTAGGCATTACGTATGGTGATTACAGCGCCATCTGTTAGCAGCTTTTGTAACTATTATTTCAAACTGCTGTATAAACTTCTTACAGCTTTCACAATAAACAACTGCATTCCTCTATCGATCTTTGTTTTCGAGATATTTAATTTTGAAATCAGGGAGTCCTTTTCTGGACACTCTGTATGTTTGCCTTTCTTTAACATAACTTTTAAGACGAGTCAAAGGGTCACCATGTTCTCATGTTCCTACAGAAAAGGTGTGTGCTTTGACATCACAGCTCACTGAAAATTGCCAACAAAACGAGCAAGGAAGCTAGCTAGGTAACTGCTGTTGCACCCACTACACTTTCTTTGTGTTAAGTCTGGTAAATTTCTGTGAAAGAATAGAACATTTTTGTTGTGCCTTCATGGTTGGTAAGCTTGATTATTCCAAAGATAATATAGAGAATTTTAACAATTTACGGTGTACAGTTTATTCTTGTGATACCATCTGAACTGGTCAGTGTGTCAAATTGAAAATGAAGAAACCTGAATTCTGTGCTGTTATTAAACATTTTCATTTGAAGAGTTGGACTGCCCCACACATCAAAACAGAATTGGATAAAGTTCACTTGAACTCTGCACCTTAATTGAAGACCATTTATTTGTGGATTAATGAATTTAAAAGTGGTTTGACAAGTCCCAAAAATGAAGTGCACTCTGGCTGTCCATTTGAGGTCTTAACAAAGAAACCATTGACAGTCCATAGTGTGATAATACACGACCACAGATCAAAAATTCATAAGTTTTCTGAGACTTAATCACCTTGCTGACCAAGTGCATGAAATCGTGCATAGAGAACTAGCTACAAAGAAGCTGTCTGCGAAGTGGGCGCCCCGATTACTCACAGTTGACCAAAAGTGCAGTCGGCCCAACATTTCAGCATGGTGTTTGGTGATATTTAATCACAATGCACAAGACTTTTTGTGCTGATTTGTGACTGTTGATGAAACCAGGATACATCCTTACACACCAGAGTCAAAACAATGGACAAAGGCTGGTGAAAATGCATCAAAGAAGGCAAAGACCACTTTGTGAGCTGGTAAGCTAAGGGCCACTGTTTTTTGGGATTCTCGAGGAATAATGCGTACAGATTACTTGGAAAAAGGCAGAACCATATATGGGACACCATTGTGCTTCATTTTTGTGTTCTTAGAAACTTGTTTTGGCTGAAAAAAGACTAAGGTTGGCAGGGAAAAAAGTGCTCTTTCACAAAGATAATGGAACATCCTGCACTCTTAAACCCTATTCACCAGACATAGCCCCAAATGACTATTTCTTGTTCCCTAACTTGAAACTTTGGTTTGCTGGGAAGAAAGTTTCATTAAATGGGTAACTGTTAGTTGCAGTCAATGAGTATTTTGCAGAGTTTGACAGAACCTATTTTTTCCAGTGGGGTGAAAAAGCCAGAGGATCACTGGACCAAGTATGTATTCCTCAAAGGAGTTTATGTAGGGAAGTAAAGTGAGTTGTATGTTTCATAAACATTTTTTTCTTGCTTTTTTACCAGACTTAACCAAACCAGCCTCATATTTACAGGCTTTTTCAGGTAAGGTATTTTCCTCTAACTCACAAAATAATAAAAGGATGGTTTGATAAGAGGGCAAAGAAGAAGGAAAAAAGTTTGTTTCGTAAAAAACTCATCTTATTTCTTCAGTCTCTGTTGAGGGATATACACTTGGTTCTGTTATGCTCCAGCTCTTTCATAACATCGGAAAAATAGGTTATATAAACTTCTGCAAAATACTCGTTGACTGCAACTATCCGTTCCTCATTTGATGAAAATTTCTTCCCAGCATGTCAAAGTTTCAAGTTGGGGAACAGGAAGAAGCCACATGGAGCTAAATCTAGTGAATAGGGTGAATGAGACACCAATACGAAGCCCAATTAATGCACTTTAACTACTGTTATTGCTGATGTGTAGGAGGGTGTATTATCCTGGTGAAAGAGCACTTCTCTGCTTGCCAACCTGGTTTTTTTTTTTCTGTCAGTGCAAGTTTCTAACAATTTATCAGTGAACGTTATGGTTCTTTCTTTTTCCAAGTAATGTATGAGGATTATACCTTGGGAATTGCAAAAAAATGGTGGCCATCACCTAATGAGCTGTCAAAATGGTCTTGCCTTGTTTGGTACACTTTCACTAGCCTTTGTCCAATGTTTTCACTGCCATTTTGACTCTCCCCTATGTGTAGTGATGGGTCCAGGTTTCATAAACAGTCACAAATCAGTGCAAAAACTCTTGCAGATCATTATTAAGCATTACCAGATATTGTGTTGAAATGTTGTGCCAGTTGCACTGTTGGGCAACTGAGCAATCATGGTACCCACCTCGCACACATCTTGTTCATGCAGCTGATAATTCACGCAGGATGTTACGCAGCTGCTCCGTCTCAGAAATCTCGAATGTTTGTTCAGTCATCTGGCATTACCATATCGTGGATTTTGTCAATGATTTTCTTTGTGGTGACCTCAGTTGGATGGCCGAAGCGCACTTCCTATTCAGTGCTTGTTAGACCACATTAAGTGGACAGTAAATGGTCTTCAGTGGTAGTGCAGAGTCAACGTGATCTTCATCCATTTCTGTTTTGATTTGTGTTGCAGTCCAACACATAAAATGAAAATGTTTAATAATAGCTAATTATATTAAATTTCAGCCTTCTTCAGAAATGTCACAATGTCTTAAGACTATGTACTCTTGTACAAACATGTAAGTTTGACAAGGCCAATATCCGGC
This sequence comes from Schistocerca americana, assembly GCF_021461395.2. NCBI lineage: Eukaryota > Metazoa > Arthropoda > Insecta > Orthoptera > Acrididae > Schistocerca > Schistocerca americana. Next base: position 783,124,871 of record NC_060119.1, read on the forward strand.
ATGTTTTAATTTTATATTGTGACATTTCTGAAGAAGGCTACGTTATTATAGATGAAACCTAGTTAAAGTTTCTTAGCTTATGCAACTGGAGGCTGAAATTTAATATAATTACATTTTACAGTTATAACATTAAACTTGGTTTTCTCCATTTTCAGTTGCAGTCGACACACTGATCAGTTCAGATAGCTTTATAGAATGAACTGTATACTGCACATCATTGAAATTATTTATGCGATTCTTGGAATAATAATGGCATATGCCTTGAAAGTCATTGTCGAAGAGCTCTGTCAGCCATTAGGTTCCCACTTCGTGGAATTAAATGACAAATACCAGCAAGAAGTGAGGATATGAAAGTATTTTAGTATCAATACACCACAATCTGCACATCAGCTCGCTATCGATATAATCAGTCACATACAAGGACAGTTAAATTTTCATCTGTTCTATGCATTCCACTCTATTAACTGCCAGCGGTCAATAAGATTCATTCCCTTTTCAAGCGGCTACCTGTGAGTTACTCATACACAGCGAGAATCTCTCACACAGGCTGCGCTGTTGCTGTACTTCGCGACAATGCAGTTTCATTCACAGAGTGACTAAATTATTAATTTCAGCTGTTGTTATTTTCTTGTAGTACTATAGCTGTGAGTGTGTTCCTGTAAATGGGCTAGTGCGATTCAACAAATAAATAAGTCGGGTGACGGCGATAAACATAAAGTGCTTCACAAGCAAACGAACAGGATTGCATACCGTATTCATAAGTCTTTCAAATATGAATCCAAAAGTGAGACTCCTATTGTTGACATTTTGAAGACACAAGAACGGACTACAGAAGCACGTCATGTTGCCAGGAGAACTGAACAGCAAATTGTAAACAAGTGTATCTCAAGTGATCTGTCAGGTTTTCTCAGTGCAGTTCATTGATAGTTTGCCTCTGGGTGTTCTGCCGAGTTGTTTCTATATTATGCACAATATTTCAATTATCTTCTTCCGATGCTCTTAGTTTTTCTGTTGTGTGTACTTGATGTGTGTATTACTTCCAGACTGTCAACTTTGGTTGGTCTCATGCTGCTGTTTATAGCTGTATTAGATTTCCAACACTCACTACGCCCTTTGATGCTGTTCCATTTTTCAGAGCTCGAACTGATATTCTGTGAAACATGAATTTTCTCAGCATCTTCAAATTCTAGTGGATGGGATGTCCAGCAAGATTTTAATAGAGTGAGTGTTGGACCCCAAGTGTTGTTTAATTTAAAACCACTGTCCCTATTACATTTTGTGATAACTTTTATTTCGATAGCTTCTCAATTATGGTGTCCCAAGAACTTTACATTTGCTCCATAATACTGGTCTCGTCATATTTTGTTTCGTGATCATGTTTGAGGCAGTGCTGGGTAACATCTGGGTGTTGTCTTTCTTTTTTTAAGTCAGATATGTTGTTCATGGTCTTTGCATCTCTCCTCAACTGTTCTGATAGTCAGCACCATGTAAGACATGCCACAGTTGGATAGAATGCAATACCTACCCAGCTTTTGGAGGCCTAGATCATCATTAACTTAACAAAGAATACTTTTTATCTTAACTGAAGAGAGCAAAATATAATGCTTGTCATGCTTCTTTAGGAGGCTACTTATCTTTTCTACTGATATTTCTGGGTATTGGGCTAGCATAAAGTAAATAAGTGATTCCTGGATTCTCTTCCTTGGTCTGTCTCAAGGTGTTTTTGAGGCAAGCTTGATTATGATTGCATTACCCACCCATTCAGTTTGATGATGTGATGATTACCCATTCCTTCAGAATGATATTCATAGGTGCTACAATTCTTTGTTGGTGCTCTCCTTGTTTGAAAATATTACAGCTCCAGGGCCTAGAGTCTTCAGCACCAAATTTCTTTGTGGCGGATGGTGATGGCTTGAGGCGTGGAGATAGTGTATATAGAGACCCTAACCCAATTGACCCAGGGATGCATCCATTCTTCTCTTAACCGACACGCAAAGGAACAGTATTCGGCCATATTTTTCAAGTTCCATCATGAATTTTATGTTACAAGGACTCCTGAAACTTTTCTACTCCATGGGCCGCACCACAAATGTGTTGTCCATTTACTGATAGGAACTCATTTATTTCATCTTGGTGGGTTATAGCACATTTGCTTCAACCTTTTCCGTGTATAGGTTTGCTATGACAGGTGATAATGGAGTACCCATCATCATGCTATTCATTTGTTCATATTATTTTCCATCCAGCAGGAAATAAGTAGATGTTATATACAACTTTCTCCTTTCAGCTAAGATAAATAGTATTCTTTGTAGTGTTAAATATGATATGGGTCTCTGAAAGCAGGGTGTACTGCATTCCCGGTGAACGTGGCATATGTCACACAGGGCAGAAAATTGGAACAGCGAGGAGAGCTGCAAGGAACTTTAATATACATGACTAAAACTACCAAGCAAATCAGTTGTTGCAGAGCATTGAATACCATCATGAGATGAAATGCCGGGAGATCAGTATCGTGGTACAAATGCCAATTTTCTGGGGCAATGTTATTAAGGTGCTCATTTAAAAAACAAAAAAGTGAGTTCTAAAAAACAAGAGCATCAAAGGGTGTAGTATAAATGTTGGGAATGGAACTTGGCTATGCATGAGACCAGCAATAGCTCAGTTTGGTTGGAATCCAGGCAGCAAGTACACACAACAGCAAAAATTGCAGCACTTGTAGAAGACAGATGGATCAGTTGTCAAAATGTTGTACATAAAGTGGAAACAACCAATCACCAGGACACCTGGAAGCACACTATTAAGGTGTTAGAGCTGCAGAAACACCAGGAACATATAGTTTTGTCACCTGAAAAGCATCAAAATCACGAGAAACCATACACTTGTGGCAGTGGTGTTTTAAGGTGCGCTTGTTGTTTGAAATGGGTGTAAGTGGATATAAATTGTGAATATCTGATGTCACAGAAACTTACTATAAGTATGTGTGAGAAAATTGCCCTCAAAGGTGGTGCTTTGTCAATGCAAAGAATTTTAAGATGCGATGGTTTCATTTATGTTAAAAATAATGATGGAAGAAAGTTTTTAATGGAAAGAAGTGATATAGCTGCAGCACGTGCCACGTTCCTGAGAGTGATGTACGAAAAAAAGAGAACATTGTGGTTAGGTGGTGTATTACCTAGATGAAAGATGAGTGAAACAGAATTGTTTCAGGAAAGCTTTTTGAAATGAATGATGAGACTAGTGCTTTTAAAGTTCCTGTAGGAAAACATTCTCTGGTAAGCTTCGGATAATTCTTCTTCTGGTTTTGTTCCTTAGAGCAAACTTGTATTCAGCTATAAGAAAAACAGCTGTGACTGCCATTTGGAAGTGAATGCTGTCACTTTCAAGAAGTGGTTCAATGAACTTGCTCTGAAATTGGCCATTGTAATGAACAACAGCTCTTACAGGGAAAGCACCAAGTGCAAGCACCAGGAAAGCAGATATTATGTGCGGGCTTGAAAATAAATATATTCTCCACAGTACAAACCAGATTCATGCCAAACTGCTGAAGCTCATTAATTTATACAACTCCAATGACGAAACGTATGACCTTGATCTACTGGCATGTGACTTTGGTAGTGCAGTTTTGCACTTACCCACCTACCAATGTCAGTATACTCTAACTGAATTAATTTGGGCACACGTTAAAGCCTATGTGGCAGGAACAAACAAAACATTCAAGATAGCAAACACTGAATTGACTGCATGAAACAATAGACATTTCCCGTTCAGTGTAGACAAGCTGTATGTGGCATGCTGAAAAGCTTTGGGAAGCGTGGTGAAGATGGATGTAAGCTGTGAAACTATTATCATAAATTTAAAATCAGGTGGTTCAGGCATACCCAAGTAGCAGTGGCATTGTAATTACAATGTAGGTTTTGGAACAAATTAAGATAATAAAAGTTCTTGGTTTTAGACTTGGGGTTTAAAGATTTTTTTTTACATATCAGTTGCATAAGGAGTGTGTGAGTACTTCTTAGCTTTTATTGATTGGGAATTTGGATCCTAAGAAGTATGCAGATGTTCACTTGTTATGAGTGACATAATTTTCAACATGTTCCCAAGGCTGGCTGGCTAGCTAGCTAGTTGTGGAATTTGAGCTTCTCTCAGCATTTACTATACTGTAATAACTCATGAGAATATGGATGAGGCACTAATTGGAAACGTCTTTATGATATTAGGGAGGGTTTTCTTAAATGCATTTATGGTTTTCAAGGTTATCTAGCATTAGTCCCATTGGTTACTCAAAGATGATGTGTAGTTCTTTTCTTGTTCCGTGAACCATAAATGCTGTCTCTCGGTATAATGTTGTTTGTTCGGTTACACTCATAATCCTCTTTCATAGCAAAAAATGGAAGAACATACTGCCCATTTACACTACAGTCCTTTGCGTTAATCTTTGCTATCAGTAATTTGTTTTTATGCACAGTGATTTACACTTACAGTGACACACACACACACACACACACACGCGCACACACACACAGAGAGAGAGAGAGAGAGAGAGAGAGAGAGAGAGAGAGAGAGAGAGATAGTGTGTGAGTGAAAATTGGATTTCATAACTTTCTTTTGTCATTTTAAGCCTATTTGAATCACTTCCCATTTTTTGATCGACATTGGGATTAAGCAATGCCGTTTAAACATGTCACTGATGAATTTAATTCTCAAAAAGTTCATGAATGATGTAATGCAGGCTTGATATTAGATCCAGATAATTTCAGTTGTATAATTAGTTCCTTTTTAACAAATGAAACCTATTATTTCTCCTAGCTGCAGCATTGGCTGCTGGTGCTGCAGCTAGTTCCAGTGATCGTGAGGATCTTAAACTTCCAGTGCCAAGTAGCCAGACTGCAGCTCAAGGACAACAGTATTCAGCAACCCAGATGGATGAAGCCATCTCAGTTATGTCCCAAGGACCTGTACAAGTTGGAACTACGCAGACGGATGTTGCAAGAGTTGAATATTACGTACCTTCCACTGCTGCCCAGATACCAGGACTGCAGGTATTTGGAAATGTATTGTAGGCCTTGGCTATATATTGGGAGAACTGTTGAAATTTTTATGTCGTAATGTTGTTCAGAAAATGTAATTGGCGGAAAAGCATAAAAGATCAATTTTTTGTGAGTGGACGTTCCTGCTGTCAGTGTACTCAATAATTTTTTAAGCTCAAGGTATGGAAATATGTTCTCTCTCTCTCTCTCTCTCTCTCTCTCTCTCTCTCTCTCTCTCTAAATTGTATCATGAAAGTCACAGTGTTAAAATGTTGACATCCAATCCACTATTACACAACCCTTCAGTACTTCATAACGATGGTGAAGTGGCAGTGTTAATGTCTGATAAATGTAGAATATGAATGTGTGCCAATTTCTGAAACTTCCACATTGTTTAGGATTATTATCTGTTGACAGGAGGGAGACCTCCCACAGCTCTTACTGCTCTTTGATCTGCCTGCCATGGCTTTCTGGATATAGATGTCTGTGTAAATGCAGTGTCGTGTATGATGTAGAGGACATACTATTATCTTCATTAATTTTGTTATAAAAGAAGCCCTTAGCCACGGAGTATTAATAGTAATTGTTTGAAAGGAGAAAAATCAATTGAGAAAACTGTAAATATAAGAAAGAAAATGACTGGCCATTCCTCACGTCTAGGAAACAGTTTGCAGAACTCTTGATTAAAACCGAAAGTACTTCCCTCTTTTGGTATTTCTGTTCGTGGTATTACAAAATTTTGCTTCCTGAATGTCAGCCACTCATTCAATAGTGGCATGTTTTAAAAAGTGGAATGGTTCTGCTGCCAAATTATCAGTTATCTTTCCACCCATAAGAGCCTGTTTGAGAGTTGATTGGTGGTTGTATAAATTGAATCTATACTAGGTCTATGAATTTCCCTAATTCTCTATGTATGACTTAAATGTACAAAATCTTTCTGCAGTGGAGTGGTAGTTCATAATGTGAATATGGCACCATTTTCTTTCCAGTTTATCAGAAGCAGCAAAGTATAACAGAACAGTGTAGGCAGTTTGATACTGTCATATTTAATTTCATAATCCTGTGCATATTTTGCTAAGCAGCTGTGAAATATTTTATTGGTTGATTTATATGTGCTGAAAATAGTGACCTGATACAAAGGGATATTGCATGTTGTGTTAGGTGTGAAGTGGTTGTTAAAAAATAAACCTGCATATTATAAATGTTTCTTCAGAGGGTTTGATTTGTTTGTTGCCTAAGCAGCATAATATTAACAATATTATGGAAACAATGGATTGCTACTCACCACATGGAGCAGGCATTAAGTTGCAGACAAGCACCATGAAAAAGATTGCTGGAAATATTCAGCTTCCGGACTATTCACTCATCAGAAGTGGAAAATACACACACACACACACACACACACACACACACACACACACACACACACACACACACACACACAAAATTAAAGACCTTCTCTACTACCCCATGTCTTGCAGAAACATTTCTTTGCTACTAAGCCAGCCAATCTGAAACCAGTTACAAACCCTGCCTGACTTAGTATACTCCTCCTCCATACAATTGTGATCAACATCCAATGCTCCCCAAATCATCCCCTTTTAACTTTACAGAATTTCCTAACCTCAAACATCGCTTCACCATCATTTTCCGAATCTTTTGACATGAAAACCAACCTCATCTTTGCGGGAAGTACCACACTCCACCACTGTGGTTATGAACTGTAGGGATTACACGGTGGAGGAACTCTGCCAGCTGTCCCAGAATGTCTTCTCTTGAGTCTACCTCCCTTGTCACCAGCACCACTCCCCGCACCCTACCTTATAAAAGCTTCCTGAATTACATAAATCCAGCCACCCAGAAAGCCCTATTGTCACTGGTTACCGTGCCCCCACAGAGGCTCCCTGTCCTTGTGAGCCAACACCTTCAGCCTATTACCCTTCTATGTAGAAGGCCAACCACATCAACCTCAACTTTCCACAGTTCCTGTTCCTTTACCACCCAGTGCCCTGCTTGTCATTGTGAATGCCACCTTCCTCTTCACTAACATTCCCAATGCTTATGACCTCGCACTATTGAAAACTTTATTTCCATATTCCTGCCTGAGGCCAAACCTGCAACATCCTTCCTGGTACTGTGACCACACCCACATTATTTATTCTTGGAAGGCATCCCCTACAAACAAATGCATGGTACATCAGGTACACTCACATGAACCATCCTATGCTAAACAATTCATGGGGCATCTAGAGGAATCCTTCCTAGCCACACACAATCCTAAACCTTTCACCTGATTAAGATTCAGTGAAAACATCTTAATAATCTGGACTGAGGGTGAATACACCCTATCCAATTCCTCCAGAACCTCCACACCTTCTCCCGTTTTCACTTCGCCTGGTCTTCCTTAGCCCAACAAGCCGGCACCTAGATGTCGACCTCCAGCTCAAAGGTGGCTGCATCAGGATCTCCATCCACATCAAACCTGCCAACCACCAGCAAAACCTCCATTTTGACAGCAGCCACCCATTCTACCCCAAGAAGTTTATTCCATACAGCGTAGCCACCCACGGTAACCACACCTGTACTTGACAAGCAATCCCTCTCCGAATATACTGAGGGTCTCACTGAGGCCTTCTCAGACAGAAATTACCCTGCCAATTTTGTCCAGAAACACATACACAGTCATTTCTCCCCATTCACCTACCATCCTCCACATACGAACAGTTAACCACAATTTAGCACTCTTCCTGTGACTCAGTACAACCCAGGACTGAAGCAACTGAATCATGTTCATCCAGGATTTTGACTACCATACCTCTCATTGTGTCCTGAAATGAGAAATATTCTCCTATCTACACTGCCCACCCCCATTCAGAGATATTTCACCACTCACCCATTGGCTCTCCCATACATCCTCCTAATACCACATATTCTAGTCGTAGGCATTTACTACCCCAGCAGAGGCAGGTACACTTATGAAAGCAGCAGCAGCCCTGTGATCTATAAACTCAACTGCAACTGCTTTGCCGCATTCTACGTAGGCTTGGCTACTAACTACGTGTATGTCCGCATGAAAGCCCACTGCTAAACGTTGACCAAGGGGCAGCTGGATCACCCTGTTGCAGAGCATGCTACCCAATGTGATGGGGTTTGCTTTAATGACGGCTGTGCTGTCTGGATACTTCCTACCAACAACAGCTTCCTGAATTGTGCAGGTGTGAACACTCTGCAACATATCTTTCGTTCCCGTAAACACCTCACTCCACCCCCAGCCCTTGACCTTTGCTAGTTCCTGCTCTCTACCTGCCTATCATATTCTCTGCTCTTCCCGAGTACTAAACACGCCCTCAATCACACCAAGCATGTGCATACATTAAAACCCCGAATCAATGAACCTGTTTTTAAGGAAATCCCACTTTTTAACGAATATTTCCATTGGTCCTGGTGCAACTCCCATAAGAGCAATGTTACTTCTCCTGCTTGTAACGATCCTTGCTTTAAGAAAAAGTCTGCAGTTAAGGAGTAAACATTAAACATTTTGCAAATTGAAGTAATGTTTTTTATTTAATTCCTAGCATGTCGTAGTTGAGTTTCTGATTTCTTTCAACTTTACTCGGGTCTTAATTTGTCCTGTGATGCATTAAATGGTAACTGATTCACCTGGTCAACATGTGTCTAGATTGTAGTCAGTAAGTCAACTCCCTTTGTAACAGTACCGACAGATGCATTGGAAGAATCTGAAAAAGATTTCTGTTCAATTTAAGTCACTTTATCTGACATCATTGTCACTGAGCCTAAGAGTACAAAGCATGAAAAGTGTTGTTGTTTGGTTACTGAAGTGTCGGACTTGTCAATTGTATTTCTGTAGAGTTACTTCCCACAAATGTAGAATGCTTACAGTTCAGGAAAAGCTGACATTGACAATCTTAAGGCGAATTTTCTGAGTGTGGCGAAGAAATAAGATTTAGTGCCGTCTATATGTGTGGCATATTCAAATATAAGGAATGTGCTTAAATGCTGCAGATAAAGATTCCTGTACCAGGAATTTCTTTTCCTCTTTTAATGTAGATGAATCAGTTCTAACTTACATCAACCAGCTGCAGCAACAATTTCGTTCACCGTAATATGCTGGAAAGACAAAATAAACAGGAATTAATAATTTATTTTTTTTAAAAATATATGTTCTATGAAAAGTGTATTAATAATTATGTCTGTTCAAAAACAATCAGAAACATTTGTAATTTCATGCCAGTGGGATGTTGGAGTGAAATGCAATTGGCATCCCTGCACATGATGTGTAACCACTAGAAGTTTGTGTTTTATGCCTGTTAGTAACTGTAATGAGTAGAATGTTGTCACACAGTTTACAAAACTTTGAGATGGCAGAGTTAGAGAAGCAATGCGTCTGCATTAAATTTTGTGTGAAACAGAAGGAACCCTTTTACAGAGAAACACCAAATGCTGCATGAAACCTATGGTGATGAGTGCTTATCCACATTCAGTTTTACAACTGGTTCACACAATTTAAAATTGACTGAACAGCAGTGAAAGAAGACCCTCGTTCAGGACGCCCTTTGATGTCCACCGACAATGCTCATGTCGGGAGCATCAATGAAATTATGTGTTCCAGTCAAAAACTGACTGTCGGAGAGATTGCAGAAGAATGTAACATTTCAGTTGGCTCATGCCATGAAATCCTGACACAGCGTCTTGGAATGCATTGTGCTGCCACCAAGTTCATTCCATAGCTCATGAGTCAAGACCAGAAAGACTTTCGCCTCGCAATCTGTGAAGAGCTTTAGGATCACACAAATGATAACGAGATTTTCCTTAAGAGAATTGTAACTGGTGATAAGACTTGGCTCTACGGTTATGATATTAAGACAAAGATTCAGTCTTCACAGTGAGTTGGGGAAGGTTTTCAAAGACCAAAAAAGCTCGTCAGATCAGGTCAAATGTCAAAACTGTACTGATAGTTTTCTTTGACTTTGAAGGATTAGTTCATCACGAATTTGTGCCACAGGGACAAACTGTTAATTGGTGATACTGTCGGGACCTTTTGCGATGTCTGCGAGAAAACGTGAGATTGAAATGGGCTGAAGTGTGGTGAGACAATTTATTGCTCTTGCATCACGATAACACACCTGCACATTCATCCCTGCTGGTGTGTGACTATTACACAAGAAATGAAATCACTGTGCGGCCTCACCCCATGTATTCACCAGACCTGGCCCCTGCGGAGTGTTTTTTTATTTCCATAGTTGAAAACCCTGTTGAAGGACAAGGACAGCGTTAGGTGAGATAAAAGAAAATTCGCAAACAGTGCTTCATGTGATCCAGCAAGAAGCATACCGAGACTTCTTCTGGAAGTGGAAATGCCATCAGGAGTGGTGTTTCAATTGTCAATGAGAGTATTTCAAAGGAGACAATAAGTAGAACCCAGGTGTAGAAGGATTTTGTGAACAGGCCTCGTATAATATTTGCTGCATATAAGTTTCTTGGATGGGATATTGCGAGTTTTAATAGCTCTTAGTTAAATTACCTATAAATGCTACATTTATGATTCGTGTCACTCATGCCACGTACTCTGGCAAGACCCCTATTTAAGGAAAAATATTTGGGTCCCTGGAAGTTCTATAATCCTTTCTCATTCTCTACTTCTCTTCTACTCTTTGCGCTCCTCCCTCACCTTCACCACATCCTTCAGATGCTGCACCTACCAACCTGCAGACCTGTGCCACCTCATCGCTGCACTCTCACGGCCAGCACTAGTATCTTCCCTCATACCTATCCTGCTATTCATCACCATCTTCACTGCATACATCTTCCATACACTCGCTTACATACCCCAGCTAAATTCCTGTTCATTTCTGATGTAGTTACAGTAGGGTCATAGTGCCTGGAGATGACAGTGGCCAAATGTGTTCTTCTGTGGATGTGTGTGTTTTCTATTTGTGGAGGAGGACAATAATATGAGAACTCAACATTCCTAGCAGTATTTTTGTGTCAGATTGTGACTGAGTCGTGCCGCTTATGGTGAGTAGCAATCCATCCTTTCCATATTGTTATTTCATCTTGGACTTCCCATTGCTCAATAAAACATTGAGGTTGAAAAAGTTAAAAATCAAATATGTCTGTTTACAGACAAATTTGACATCCCATTACACAATAGTAGTACAAACTGTTGTAAAGGCAAACTGAAATTTACTGCTACTTTAAGTAAATCTAGCTACTTGCATTGTTACATTGAGTGGAACTGCCACCAGTTTATTACCCAGAAGTCAGTTTGCTGCTGACTCTCAAATATCCTGTTTGTCAATGAAAACTAAGTAGTGACATGTGAAATTTGAATTAGTTTCTGGTATAGAAGTTTATAAAAAATTGTGAAAAATAAGCACATATCAAAAATAATAAAGATTAATTATCCAGAATATAGAAAAGCATATACATGTAGCATATGAGGTGGCAGTATTATTTCACAGCATTGTTTGCCAAATATTGTAGTTGTAGTAGTAGTAGTAGTATTAGTAGTCTTTTTTTTTTTGTTTTTTATAAATAATGAGACTTCAGTTTTATGCAAATACATGGAACGTACGTTTCACACCTCGACTGCGTTAAACTCTTGTGTATTTAATATTGAGAGGCTCTTACATTTTGTATAGTGTACTATAGTGCACACGTGCAAGTGTCTCTGTGACACACACACACACACACACACACACACACACACACACACACACACACACAGTGTTTCTATTGAAGCCTAAAAGCTGGATGTAATTAAAAGTGGCTGTGTTAGGTTATTCATTGTGGTGTAAATAGTGAATTATATTGGATTGCAGGTGCAGCATGGGTCTGGGCTGCACCTGCAGTATCAACAGTATCAGCTCACAACTGGTCTTCACGTGGCAACAAGTGGTGTCCAGTCACTCGAAGTCACTGGTGGGATCCAGATCACAGGGTCAGCTGCAACTCCTCTGCAGACAACGCAAATACTAAATCCCAGATTAGGTTCTGCCTTTCAGTCACAACTGCTGTTGCAGACACCACAACTAGGTAAGATTTGCTTTAGTTTGTGTAATTCAAAGGGTGGAAAACATGATGGTTAATTCTTTTGCAAGGCAGTTGCAAGATACATGCACATGTGTCAAATTAATTTGGGTTTAACAGTTGCCTGCTCACTTGAATGTGAGACTGCTAAATAAATTTTTGATAATTATTGTTAATTATTGTAACAAATACCAAGTATGACTGGTTATCTACAAGTGGTACAGAAATCAGGCTGGAGTTATGAGTGGAAAGGTTTGAAAAGGAGGCAGTAGTTGAGAAGAAAGAGAGACTAGTTTGCAGCCTATCCTTCTGTCATTTAATTTGAACATTGAGCATTGAAACCACGGAGAAATTCAGAAAGTAAGAGGGCTATTCGGAAAGTAGGGAACGTTTCCATTGACGCCACTAGGCGTGCGCTGATCACTTATATTTTGGTATGTGTGTGCTCGGCAGCTCAGTCGGCATCCATCTGTGGCATGCGGGAACGTCTCTGCACGTCTGGTTTTTTCGATATTCGAATTTGAAATGTTTGCTGCAATCAAACACTCCGCCAGATGTGCAGTCTGTGGTATGGTTTTTGTTGGCAAAAAACCTAAAACCTATAGAAATTTATTGTGAACTGTGCGACGTGTGTGGAAAGAACGTAATGAGTGAATGTTCCGTCTGGAAATTGTGCGTTCGGTTTAAAAATGGCCTAACCAATGTTCAGGATGAAGAGTGGATGCCTGAGCATTGTGTCTGATGATTTTGTCACTAAAGTTGATGAAACGATTCGTGAAAACCGTCGCTTCACCCTAACGGAACTTTTGCTTTCTTTTCCACAAGTTTCATGGACTTCGTTGTTTGAAATTCTCTCAAAAGCTAGGCTGCCACAATTTGTGGAAGATGGTGCCCAAAATACTTACAGAGCCCAAAATACTTACAGAGCACCATAAAAAGAACAGCGAATGGAGGAAACGTTAACATTTCTGGAGGCCTACCACAAATATGGTGATTCATTACTGGATAGACACGTCAATTGCGAGACAAAATTACAGTCCATGGAATGTGGGCACACAAGGTCCTCCCCAAAAAACAAGAAAATGTTTGCAAACCATGTCAGCAAGGAAGTTGATGGGTACAGTGTTTTGGGATAGGCATGGTTTGCTTCTTATTGATTTTCTCGAAACGTGGAACAATCATAAATTCTGTCTGGTACTGTCAAACTTTGCACGGCCTTAGAAGAGCAGTTATAAACAAACACCGAGGAAAGCTAATGTCCAAAATTTTGTTTTTGCACGACAATGCCCAACCTCACACGGCAATCTGCACTAAAGAACTCCTTAATTCATTCAAATGGGGAATTTTCACTCACCCGTCCTACAGCCCCGATCTTGCACCAAACAACTTCCACTTATTTCCCAAGATGAAGAACAGGCTTGCAATGCAGCGCTTTGATGACGACGCGGAACTCCATGTGGGCGTGACTCACTGGCTGAAGTCTCGGGTGGCAGAATTTTATGACGAAGGTCTTTCAAAGCTTGTCCAGTGCTATGGTACGTGCCTCAATGTGTTTGGTGATTATGTGCAAAAGTAGTACATCAATCGCTCTTTCCGGTGCATATAATAAAATGTATTTCTTGTACTTAGGGAACATTTTGGCATTAAAAAAAAAACTATTTCCTGAATAGCCCTCGTATATAAAAACGACGGTGAGAAGAAATAGACATAAAGGTTCACCCCACCCCCACCCACCGCGCACACACACACATACAAATAAACAGGGACAGGTTAAAAAAATACTTAGAAAGCCTTGGTTTCTTGCATAAAGCCTTGGTTGTTGTATTTGTTCCATGACTTAATTGTAAAACTTTGTAAATTTTGTCATGAGACAGTCCAAGAAATAAATGTATATTGATAGAAAGCGTGTGTCCCTAAGGTTTTAGAGAAACAACTTATGCTCTGTCCTACCTTGTGTTGCATGTTGTCTTGCATTGTATTGGGTGTAGTGTTTTGAAAATGAACTGGACAAGAAGCAAGGAATACTGACTTGTCACACTTTGAGCTAGAGGAATGCCTGTGGAATGTATGAAGTGCCATTTACAGAAATAATGAAATTAAACAAAGGTCACAGAAAGTTGCTGTGTTGCTAAGCACCAACAGCAGTGAGTGGTGGTGGGTGGGGGACTGACGTCTTTCATAGAGTAGTAGAGTCGTGAGAAAAGAAAATTTGAGGATAAACAAGAAATATGGAAATTTTATAGATTCGTTCTATAAACCAAAGTGGTTTGGTTTTGATAGTTTGCAATTCTGGATGAAATTTAGTAAGGAAACAGCAAGGTTGCAAGTTCAGATTATTATTATTATTATTATTATTATTATTATTATTTTTATTTTTATTTTCACTATCAGTAGTTCACCTATAAGCGACATTTTAACACTAGAATGATAGAAGAGGTCAAAATGACACCTGTCATACTTTTTCCGTCAATGTCGTACCCAATTGTTTTACTTCCTCTGTGAAATCATAAGACCTTTCCTAACCTTTTCTTCTCTTTGCAGTGCTGTATTAGGGTTTACATATTTTTATTATTATTATTTTTATTATTATTATTATTATTATTATTGATTTGATAGACCTAGAATGGGGAAGGGGTCACTTTGACACTGCTGTAGTTTGTCTTGTGTATATACACTCCTGGAAATTGAAATAAGAACACCATGAATTCATTGTCCCAGGAAGGGGAAACTTTATTGACACATTCCTGGGGTCAGATACATCACATGATCACACTGACAGAACCACAGGCACATAGACACAGGCAACAGAGCATGCACAATGTCGGCACTAGTACAGTGTATATCCACCTTTCGCAGCAATGCAGGCTGCTATTCTCCATGGAGACGATCGTAGAGATGCTGGATGTAGTCCTGTGGAACGGCTTGCCAACCCATTTCCACCTGGCGCCTCAGTTAGACCAGCGTTCGTGCTGGACGTGCAGACCGCGTGAGACGATGCTTCATCCAGTCCCAAACATGCTCAATGGGGGACAGATCCGGAGATCTTGCTGGCCAGCGTAGTTGACTTACACCTTCTAGAGCACGTTGGGTGGCACGGGATACATGCGGACGTGCATTGTCCTGTTGGAACAGCAAGTTCCCTTGCCGGTCTAGGAATGGTAGAACGATGGGTTCGATGACGGTTTGGATGTACCGTGCACTATTCAGTGTCCCCTCGACGATCACCAGTGGTGTACGGCCAGTGTAGGAGATCGCTCCCCACACCATGATGCCGGGTGTTGGCCCTGTGTGCCTCGGTCGTATGCAGTCCTGATTGTGGCGCTCACCTGCACGGCGCCAAACACGCATACGACCATCATTGGCACCAAGGCAGAAGCGACTCTCATCGCTGAAGACGACACATCTCCATTCGTCCCTCCATTCACGCCTGTCGCGACACCACTGGAGGCTGGCTGCACGATGTTGGGGCGTGAGCGGAAGACGGCCTAACGGTGTGCGGGACCGTAGGCCAGCTTCATGGAGACGGTTGCGAAACTAACTTCACTGATGTAGGTGAGGATTTTGGACCAGAGACAAGGGAAGAAGACGACATTGTAAAAGAGGAGGGATTAGTAGATAAAGATTCAGATGTTGGTATACATCGATCTTCAGCTCATCATTCACAGCAGGCCAAATGGAATGCTGCTACGAAGATGGTTCCCAAGGTTGGAACCAAGTGGGAGATTCCCTATTTTTCATCTTCCAATTCGTGCAAGGAAGTTGGTTGTGAAAGTTTTAAAGGAGTTAGAAGGCCTCTATGCGTAAGTTTGCCCATAAATAGATGACTTTGTCGTCAGTGCATTCCATCTTATTTTTGACAAACGATACCATCCATGTCTCGTGAGATAATATGAAGAATGAAATGCTTGGAAATTACTACAAAGAATTATTTGACCGTGTCTCTCAAGGACCTGGAAAATCGAAAAACTGATAGCAATCACATACTCAGTGTGTCATTTGTATAAAAGATATATCTGTGAATGAACTTGGGGTCTCATTCTTGGGAGCCTAGTTTTATCCTCGATGTCATGCTGTGGGATAGATTTCAGGACCTTCTCTGGTTTCTCCCTTTCGTTGAAAAATCGGCCTGAGCTGAACGCATGTCATCCAACAAATTAGCTCTTGGGCCGGAAATTCAGTGAAAGTCTCAGAAAAAAGTACCCATTCTTACTACCTTGGAGAAAGTATAACCATACTGGAGCAATTATTACCGAACAAAACAAGATACAGGTCCACTCAGCTCATGCGTAATAAATATGATCTCAGATTCTGGATTGCCGCCAACAATGAGACAAAGTACGTTAATAAGGCTTTCCCATATCTCAGAAGAAGACAAAAAGTCTGAGGAAGTTAAGTAGGGACTACTTCATTCTGCATCTTGCGGAGCCATTTGTAAATCAAGGAAAGAGTATGATAAGAGAACTTTCTCACATCCCCTTAACTCGCTAAAAAGCTCAAAGAAGAAAGAAAAAAAAAATACTTCAGGCAAAGAACAAGAAGTGCCTTGAAATAAACTCCTGAATCATCCTGCTGCAAACTGGCAACGCGGATTCCACCATAACTATATACCAAGGAAAGAAGGATAAAAATGTGAGTTTTCTGAGTACACTGCATGCTGAAGTAGCAATAAGGGAAGAAGAAATCTGGAACCGTAACATTCCTAAATGCAACAGAGTATGAAGTGGAGATAGTTGATAAAATGACCTGTAATTATATGGGGTGGCAAAGTTAAAAAAGGCCCTGTGTTACACCGAATGTGATATTTGAAACTATCGGTGTGTTGTTGTTGTTGTTGTTGTTGTTGTTTCCTAATGCTAAGGTGGCACTTGAGAGGAGTCATATAGTGTCAAGTGGTGGTTTAGTGATCTGCTGTGTTTTCAGTTGTACGTGTTAAGAATACAGTTCTGCAGAATGCATTTTTCATTTGAACAAACAATGTTTACTGTTTAAATATTTTAGGATGTAAATCATTTAAAACATTAAATGAAAGGTTCCCAATAAAATATCCAGAGACGGCTGCTCTGGCAAAAAGTATTGTGCAGAGAAAGTGATCACTAAATTTAGAGCCAATGCCGAACGTAACTGTGTAAAGCAAGTTTGTTTGCTGGAAAATATTGAAAGTGTTCATGAGACTATGGTACGAAGTCCAAGTAAATCAGCTAGATACCTATCCTCCCAACTAAACATCAAATGATCATCATGCCAGAATATGCTGAAGCTGTTACGTATGAGAGCGTATAAAGTAAGAGTGATGCAAGCATTACAACCTGCAGATTAAGCCCAAGGACAACACTATTGTGAATGGTTACTCACGCATCTCCTGATGGTTATCTGGATCCATATCTTTACTTCAACTCAAATGAAGCATGGTTTCACCTTGGTGGGTACGTGAACTCTCAAAATACACGCTATTGGTCAACAGACAATCTCGGGGAATGCTTTGAAGTGCCTCTGCACGATATGAAAGCTGGCATTTGGTGTGCAGTTTAAAGTTTCAAGCCAACGGATTGTAGACCACATGCTCTTCAATAGCATCGTGAACTCTCAAGTGTATGTATGATAGTTGTTGCAACCATTCATAGTACAGTGAACAGAGGAAGAAAGAGTATGCATTTTTGCAACAGGATGGTGCTATGGCGCATACTTCATTTTTTCAGTGTCATACGTCCATGAAGTTTCAGAGAAGAATGTAAAGTTTCTTCAGGTTTATGGCCTGCCAGATCGCCTGATCTTTCTACCTGTGAGTTTTATTTGTTGGGTAATTTAAAGGGTAAAATATAATGTAACAACCCACATACAGTTCGAATTAAAAACAAACATTTGCAGCACAATTACGGAAATCACACCAAATGAATTGGTAAAAGTTCATAGAAACATAATGAGACATGCTGAATTGGGTATCGAAGTTTATGGTGGAAAATTTTCAGCACATCCTGTGAACTATTGACCTGCTAAATGCTCAGTACATTCAGGGTGTATACGACCCAGGACAACTGGGAAATCCAAGAAAAACCCGGGAATATTTTATTTGGGAGAAAACTGGGAAAAACCTGAGAATTTTTTAGAATTCTGGGAATTTTTCATTGTTTTAGTTTTCAGTTGAATTTTTGTAATTTTGTCTGGTAAGAACCGATACTCTAACAAAGGATATTGCTGCATCCCGCTGCTGCAGAATAACACTGCAACAATAAAACATGAACGAGAGAAAAAACGAAAATAAAACTTTTGTTGCAAATGAAATGTGCCACATACAACAACAAAATGCAGTACTCTTACAAGTGTATGCCAACAGCAAAATGTGTCAAAGGCTCTAAGAAGACTATGCAATGATTCGTAACAACAAATTGCCCCCGATGAGCGTGACATCACAACTGTTTACATTAGATTCATTCGATCAGTTGCAAGCGGGCTCATGCGCATACACAGTTGAGTCGTGCATTAGTAGTACCTTCTCCCACTTCTGGCTACAGAAATGTGGCTGTAAGCTATATAAGCAGTAGCAGCAGTAAGCAGCCAGATGATAACCAGAAAAATTTTACTGGCGCACCCAAGCTGCCAGATGCCTATGTGCACAGCAGTCCTGGGCCTCTGGGCCAGGGGGGCAAACCATGGTGTCTGCCCTGGGCGGCAGTTTCAGGGTGGGGTTGCCAAATTCATATTCGTGAGGAAAAAATCTTACCTCACAAAGCCTAGCATTCAGCGCACGTTGGTCTATTGACAGTTCATAGGATTTTGAAACACATCCTATTTGATATTTTTGAATACATTCTAAGTTGATATCTGAATGAATCATAAATTGATTTTTGAATGTGTGCTTAGTGTACATGGTGTCTCTGCCAGAGGAATCCCAGTCGCATCTAGAAATTAACTTTCCTGCATACAAAAGGGGACAGGGCTATATGAGCTGAGCGGAATAAAGCCGAACGGATGACTGCCAATCTGCTATGTGGTTGACTGGGTTTGCAAATGATGAGCTTTGTTATAATTACTAGCGAAATCCATAGATTCAGACTACCAGAATGGAAGTAAACGATGAAAAGGAATAACAGATTATGTATTACCTTCTCAGTGTATACAAGAAAATCAAATTTTGACAGAAAACTTTTGGCCAGATCACTACGCTTGTAAGTGCCAAAAGTACAGACCCCGACTAGCAGCCGCCACGTAAGTTCAATTCTGGCAGTAGCGCAGAAGGGGCGTTATACGAACACTTAATAATGCCCAACTGGAGAATAAATGCGGGGTAACTAAACTGGTGATTGTGGCAGGGTTAGTGAAGTTGTGATTCTGGCAGGGTTAGTGAAGTTAACCAGAGAATTAGTCTTGACACTGACAGGAATAGTACAGAACCAGTGATGACAAGATTGATTGTTAGGACGAGGAAGGAGAAGAAATGCTGACATCACACAAATCATGGAAGAATTTGAAGATTCCAAATTTATTCACAAATTTCATACTACTACTTTTTGATCTCGTGCTTGAGAAGCTGGAACGTATGAATGAAGTGTGAAACTATTTCCTAACACAAAGCTTTTTGCTTTTAGAAGGCCTAATAGGCATGTGGTGATGGTGCTTCGTGAATTATATTCTGTCGTGCTATAGAAATGACCATTTGTGACAAAACAGTCTCGTTTATTTGGTGTGTGTTAAAAGTGCTGCAATATTAGATACGCCTATTTCGTTTCATCTAGCAGACAGTGACAAAATAAACATAATCAGATCAAGAAATCACACCAATCTTGGGTACTATTTGTATTGATAGCTTTTTCAGTATTAGACAAGGACATTTCGATTTTTCATATAGCAAAACGTTTGATGAGCTTTGATGAGGTTATAGATACTTTCGCAGAAAGGAAAGCTTGCTGTGTAAAGCTGTAGTAAGATCAGAGATAAAAGAAATGGTTTTATGTACCCTATATTTAATTTTATGTCACACAAAACAGCAAGTTTTTAGCTAATAGACAGGATGTCAAACCGGCCGACTGGGGGCAGGAGAGGCTCCACAGGAAATTTTAGTTTCTAATGTCATGAATATAATTTGATGGCATCCATTACAAAATATACATGTTTGAATCCATAGAGTGAAATACGGTGATGTGTGACAGAAAAATGGTGTGTGAAGAGGTGTGGCACTGCCACTTGGGACACTTATGACCAAATAACAGGTCTACCATTTTCTCGAATGTATATGTTTTACGTATCAGACTGTTTGGAAAGATTTGTGCTACAAAATGAATATTTTTGAAAAGTTGATTTTTAAATTTTTGGTGTCCTATCTCAAACACTTACGGGAGGGGGTGTCGGAAATATCGTAGATCTGGGGCAGATGCACAGAGCAGTGAGAGTTGTAGTGGGAAGGTGGAGGATAGTCTCTACGTGACCTGTGTTTATATTTAGTGATTTTGCTGTTTCCTCTTCCTTTACTGCTCTCACGTCATATGGAAACAAAATGGATTTCTGTGTCCGGGAACTATCAAGTGAATTAAAATACATTCACATAATTACAGAAGTTTCAGATCTTATTTTATTTCCACTTTTCTGACAGTCAAGCATTAATCGCCTTGCTTAACATTGAAGTTATTTTCGTCGGTTTGCTAAAGAAATTTGACTTTCATTAATCTTTACTGTGATGCAGTCAATTTATTTGTAATGAAGTGTTTTAATTCCATGCTATTGGCTAGTTTCAGCTGTTCATTGCATTCCACGTGCAAATTTTCATCTTCTAGCACGTATAGCATTATGCTGTAGTAAAGAACCAAACATGAGATAATACAGTACTGGTACTCATAGAAAATTTACATCCCAAAAACCACTCTGAAAAGCTTAATATCAGGTCATGGCCTACTTCATTGTGAATCTGGACATGCGAATGTGCACTAAGACGAATTATGCATTTTAGTATGGTTCATGAAATTCCAATGCTCTTGGAGTATCCTTTGATGTCTTGTTCCTTTTATGACATAATGCAAGATCTTTTAAAGTTTTACACGTAAGAACTTACGGGCTTCCTATGTCGCCGTAGCTGCGCAAGCGCAATGACGCCTATTATCTGGTGCTCTCTGGCAATTGCCGAAACAAACCTATTTCTGACAGATCGTGGGAAAATATTGCGATTGGTAGTTAGAATTTTTTTCAAAGTAAATTTCGTTTTATGCAAGATGAACTGTGTGTGAGATTGTATGATGAATTTCGTAAATCGCAGACCATTTGACTCTCATTCAATAAGCAACTCTTTGAGGCTGAGCCATTTATAAGAATTTTGGGCCCAGAAGATAAGACATTTATTTCGTTATCAAACATTTTACTGGCACATTTGTGTGATGTATCTTAAAGTGTAACACGCGCAAGAAAGATCAACATTAAATGTGAAAGCTTATCACTTACTGTGATGCAGCGTATACACAATGCATGTAGCATAGAGCATGTACTACAGAGAACTGATCCGGCAAAGATACAACTGTTCTCGCTGCAGTAGGGTAGCGATATTATTCAGATGTGAGCCAGTGGTTCTATGTCCCCACAAACCTTAGAGACCAATATTATATGTGAAAGCTTTGCTTTTTGTTTAGCAACACTATGTATATCAATTTAAGCCATCAACTTTTCCTATTTGTGTGTTCATGCTACGTAACAGCGACGTTGCTGTTGGCTGAGTACATCAAGTGTCCTATATTCTGAACATCTGCTGTCATCGGCTGGCGAGATCACGTAACATGAGCTGTGACTGGTTTGCAAAAGCGCATCGCAATTTCAGTTTCAATGCCTCGAAAAGTAACATGCGGCGTTTTGTGGAATTCGCATTTATTCTTTCATAATACGAAAATGTGCAGCGTACATGCTGCTGCACATCAAAGATCTCTCCAAAAGGTGTGGTGATACAAAATAATTTTAATCTATGTATTAAAATAAATCTGATTTTTCAGTTTTGTTAATGTAACTGAATTCTTCAGTCGAAGCTTCACAAACTGCTGGAACTATTTGAGATGTAGCTGGCTTTGAAATGTGGAATAAACATGCAAGGCTTTGACAGGCATCTTTCTTTGCCAAAAAATTAACAGCAAGTATTTGCTTCATATGAAATGCTTTTCCGTGCTTCATATGAAATGCTTTTCCGAAATTCGTGTTTTTCTGTCAAACAACTGGTCCTCTAAAATTAGTCAGAATTTCAGAATCAGACGGCAACATCCGAGTGAAGTTAGGAAAATAGGAACCGTCCTCTAAATTCAGCTGTCACAGTACGTCATTACCATCAAGCCTTCTGTAGTATGTTTTTGTCCACCGATGGCAACTAAATCAATCTTAGTCTGCTTATTTTGTTGAATATTATTAATATAGCACCACGTATTATTAATTCATCCTCTTCCCTTTTCATTGCGTAGCTCTCGATGTGAATGCGCAGTGAGAAATGTTTGTTGCCAGTTCAGCTTAGTGCACAATAGAAGTACGTATGTAGAAATGAGTGTCGCTAGTGTAGGCGGGGACACGAACAGTGGATATTTTAGTCAAAATTTCCAGTCTTGGTGGAACAGTGTTGCGAACAGATAAGTGATTGTAAACTCAGTGTAAATGTGGCTTGAAGTGAGCATGTTTTGTGCTGATACAATTTCTTATGAAAAGTTTAATAGCCCAGTCTCTTTTTAGTACATCACAGTAATTAGAATGAGCTCTTTCAAAATGTTACAGGTTATGCTATATTCACAGTTGCAGGAAGATTAAGAGATTTCATATTCCAACAGGATAGTGCTCTGCTGCTATAGCAAACAGCATACAATTTCTTCTTGATTAGACATTGCCTCAGTACTAGGTAGGACATAGTAGACCCTGAGGCATGGCTGTGAATTCAAATTGAGGAGATCAGAACTTTATATTAGATAGGTTACTAGGACTCTCACTGACATAATGAAACTAACTGTGGAATGGAGTGCAAAAATTGTAAACTTGAAACTGGATGTGGGATGAAAGATTAACACAGAGATCAAGAGGCTTTCATACAATAAGACTGGCTTGGAGAGTTCCATGAAACAAGTATTTAGATTGAAGAAGAAGAATACACTTTTTTAAAATTATTATTGTTGTTTTGCGTTATTTATGCACTTCTTACTGCACAGTCTCAATGTTATATTTCCATACACCATAGATAAATAATTTATTACTTTGTAAATTGGTACTAAATTTGTTGTATGTTGGATTGTAGCATTTCCAGGACAAGCACTGCCTCCACCAGAATCTGGGTCAGAAGTTTCTGTGAGTTCAGGCCAATTGCAAACTCAAGCTCAACAACAGGCACAGCAGCTACAACAGCAACAGCAGCAGCAGCAGCAGCACCACCATCACCACCACCATCACCATCAACCACAAACGCAGCAGCAGCAACAGCAACAGCAGCAGCAAATACCATCACCCCAACAACAGCAGCAACCTCCACCACCACAGCAGCAACAGCAACACCATTCACAGCCATATGTGTTGCAGCAGCAGTGCTCTGCAGTGCAGGTCCAAGTTGCAACACAGACGCAGGCTACAAATGACAAAAAAGCAAGCGTTGCATCAATTTCTGTGCCTGTATCCACAACTGCTCCTGCTACTGCCGTTGCTGCTGCTCCCCCTCAGACAACAACAGGGAAAGGCAAGAAGTTAAGATATCCCCTCACATTACGCCAGCCACCAAATCAGCAAGGAACTGCAGCTGCTCCAGCATTTAGTTCGCAGAATATAAACTCCAGTCTAGAATGGTTTGAGAAAGGTAAGAATATAAGTGTCATATTGACATCTTGTTGAAAATTGTATGTCTTAGCATTTTGCTATTTAAATTTTAAAAGATGTTCATAGTTATCTTTGCTGTAATAGATTAAGTTACCACTACCTAGACACAATAAAAAAACTCACACACACACACACACACACACACACACACACACACACACACACACACACACACACACAAATATCAAGCTTTCGCAACCTGCGGTTGCTTCATCAGGAAAGAGTGAAGGAGAGGGAAAGACAAAAGGATGTGGGTTTTAAGGGAGAGGGTAAGGAGTCATTCCAATCCCGGGAGCAACCGTGGGTTGCGAAAGCTTGAATATTGTTTGTGTGTGTGTGTGTGTGTGTGTGTGTGTGTGTGTGTTTGTGTGTGTGTGTCAACATACCAATGCTTTCGTTTGGTAAGTTACATCATCTTTGTTTTTAGATATATTTTTCTCACAACCATGATCCCACCATCACTTCCATCTTACGGTTCAGTTCTTTCTCATATCTTTGGTCATATCTTTGTGCAAGACAGAATATACAATAAGGGTGATGTAAAGAACAACTAGCAGGTCCATAAATTGCAAAATAAGAATGGGAGAGCTACACTAGCAATGAAAATACTGAGAAATGCATCCACCATGGAGTATATACAGGGATTTGAAATAATACAGACCTACAGATGGCATGAGTCAGAAATGAATTCTATTGTGATTATACAAAGACTGAGAACTTTTATTACAGTGGAAAGAAGAAAACTGTGGTTAGTCAATGAGAAACTTAAAAGTACCAATTAATGCAGCTGATTTCAAAAGGAAGCTAGATGGTTGAGAGGGAAAGACATGCCAAGGTAGTGTGGCTACAAAGTATCATCAAAGTGAACTGGCTTATAAACAGCTGGACACCTGAAACATACAGCAATGAATAAGGTGAGAATGTGTCAGCCAGATGGTTGCAAGCATCTGGTAAGGGATTGTATATGTATCAGGAGGAGGAGGAGGAGGAGGAGGAGGAGGAGGAGGAGTAATAATGAGAGAGAGAGAGAGAGAGAGAGAGAGAGAGAGAGAGAGAGAAAATCATATTGTGTGTACGCACATGCATCACTGAAATCTGAAAGGTGCATGTGTTCAGTGATGAACCATATATTCATTGATAATTGCTCTTCTGTTGAAGAGTGATCTGTGCTGATTGGTGTATAATATTCCATTCTTTTATATTTGAACTTTGACCATAAAACATTGAAGGCTCACTTTAAAAAGTTCCCATAACTATTGGGAAATAGAGAAGAGGTTGATTTTCAGTGCATCTAAAATAGTTTACTGTTGTGTTCTGTTTCCTTACACTGTATTGGAATTTACTGAACACTTGATAAAGCAGAATAGATAATTCCCAGTAACCAGCACAATCTTTAAATGCTGCTAAATTGCTTCCATTCTCTATTGAAGAATGTTGAAAGCTCGGTGGAATATAGTAGTTAATTCAAAATTACCTATTCCTATTTGTTATCTTTATCTCAGAGATAATACAGGGCTATTCAAAAAGAAGGAACAGATTTCAATATTTATTGTTTCAAAAGAACATAATATAGAAACACAGTGTTCCTGGAAAAAGAGAAGTTCAAATTTTTACACATTCAATGTAAGCACCATGTCTTACTTGACTAATGGCTTCATTTCTTGTGACACATGAAGCAATGGTTTCATTATCGAATTCACAGCTTCAACAGTGCGATGTCGCAGACGTTAAAGGGTGTCAGGCATAGTGGGGATAAAATCGCCATCTTTTATGTAACCTCACAGATAAGTCACAAGGTGTGAGGTCTGGAGACCTGGGAGGGCACCCATGAAGAAGTTCCTCTTCTACTCCCCCTCTTTCAATCCAACGTTCTGGAATATTGTCGGTCATACTTATCGCCAGTGGTATCCCAGGTCTCCAGACCTTACACATTGTGACTTTTTACCTCTGGACTTTCGTAAAAGATGGCACTTTTGTCCACCCTCTGCCTGACACTCTTGAAAGTCTGTGACATTGCATTGTTGAAGCTGTGAATTTGATAACGAGAGACCACTGTTTTGTATGTGACAGGAAATGACACTGTTTTGATATTAGTCGTGTAATACATGGTACTCATATTGAATACATAAAAATTTATACTTTCCTCTTTCCATGAACATTGGAATTGTATGTCTATATTTTGTAGTTTGAAATCTGTTCCTTGTTTTAGAATAGCCCTGTACGTAAAAAGCATGAAGGCATTACTTTTGCCAAAACTGTCACACCAAAGGAAATTCTGCAGTACTACAGCAATCAGTTTTGCTTCTGAAAATGAGAAACATCTTAGTGTGCCTGAGTACAGTCGTTTCAATTGTCTTTTCATTTCTAGATACCCCTCATCACACTACTAGCAATATTAGGGCATAGGCTAAACAACTTAAAGGCCATTACAAATTGTTTTGTTATTTGTAATGTTTGTGCTACCAATATGAAAAGTTTCTCAAAGTCATACAACTTAATTTACATTGTTTCAGGTGAGGTTGTGGCGCAAGAGTGTAATGGTGCATGTGTTTCGGGAGTAGCTGCAGCTTCAACAGCTATGGGGTCAAGAACAGCTTCTGGGGGCACACCTCAGTGCCCCCAAGCTCCTTTCTCCTGTATGGACGTTGATTCAGAGACTGATAGTAACCATGATACAGCACTAACGCTAGCCTGTGCTGGTGGTCATGAGGAACTCGTTGAACTGCTGCTTTCACGTGGAGCTGATATAGGTAAGTTAGTTACTTAATGTAAAACTCTTTTGGCAATAGTGTTTTTTTTTTTTTTCCATCATTTCAGACAGTAATTATTTCTGTGTTACTGTAATGTTAGCGGCCATGTAGATTCACAAGAAACTTTTGAGAAAGCCATGAAGGATACATAATAAAGGCTATAACATCAATGAAGGAAGAAATGTTGAATTATGCTTCACTAACTTTAAAATTACAAAGATACTACTGAGAAATATAATAATCATTTTTCTACAAAGTTAAAGAAGTGCATGGAGGGGCATATGGTCAGCACACTGCTCTCCTGGCGATTTTGCATACTTTCTGGACCGTGGAGTCACCACTACTTGTTAAAGTAGCTCCTCATTTAGCACCAAGAACTGAGTGCACACCGTACCAGTCCTCCAAGCAAGGAAAAATGCTTGACAGAACAGGGAATCACATGCAAATCCTCTGCATGACAGCCATCTATGCTGATAACTATGGAGGGGAACTGATATCATTATTTACATATTTCAATGCAGTCATTATAATCTCCTGTGCCCATACAATCATTAGCTTCTTAATTTTTGGAGCATTTATGTCTTTATTATGTAGAAGGTTGCTTTGACTGAGGTTGGTACTGAGGAATCCACGCCTTATCCATGGTAATGGTCTGCATTAGGAATTTAACTGTTTTATTGAAACACATGAAGTGCTGCATGGACATGCACATTTTGTTTCATTTGTGCTCTAGAGTCAATCCTTGAGGGATCGCACTAGACTTTTAAAAAAAGTTAGCAAATAGTGAAATGCCTTACTCTTTGTGTATCAACATTTTCCAAAGACCTTGTTTTGATATCTTAAACATAAAAGGGCTATTTGGAATGTAAGGTCGAATAGGTCATGAACTGGAAACGACAGTGAAAAATCTGATGAAGCTTTGCGCAGATGTGGTGGGTGTTGTCCCTACAATGCCTGTGGATCACACAGTGTCACTCTTTCCGATTCTGAACACACAGTGAGCACATAAAGATACTAGAAGAATAGTGTCTCCTGCCAAGTACAGGTGCCCACTGCAGGGTTTTGGCTGATTTAATACAAAATTTGCTTGTCACCCTCCAAACAGCCCAGACTTGGTGCCCTCTGATGTTTCTCTCTGCTCAAAGGAGGCAACGTTTTGGCACAGACAACTCACTGCAGACCAGCATAGAGAAGTGGTGGAAGGCACATGCATCTGCCTTCTATGAGGAGGGTATTAGAAAGCTGGTACAGTGCTACAATGGATGTTGAAGTCAGCTGTGTAGAGAAGTAGCTGGAAGGTGTGGCAAACCATTGCAAATAAATAAGTTTCGATTTTCACTGTGGTTTACATTTCATGACCGATTAAATCTTACTTTCTGAATAGCAGTTGTGTTAAGCTTTAGATTTGATGCTATTTCAGCAACTTGCATGTCAGTTCTTCTGGTGTTTTATTCAGCAATTTGTCACTTGGTCTCATAAGCATGTGTGGACACTGTTCCAGGCCTTGCTGCCATGGGAAAGTCTGTAAAGTTTACCAGGAATCAAACCTAGGACCTCCACCGGACCGTGGGGGGCACCCAGAGCTGTGAAGTGTGACTGTATGATGATGAGAAATAATATAGTTTTGTGACTTTATACCAGGTGTGGAAGTGCGAAACCGGAATTTCCCTATAGATGGTGCTAGCCATTCAGTGTAGGGCCTGAGAGACCGCATCTGCAGCACCATCTGCTTCCTGTAATGGCTTACGACGAATGTCAACATACAGTAACCCAAGTTTCATACATTGGTATCTGTTTCAAACCCATAAACGTGCAGAGTTTTGTGTCTGTGAGATATGATATGCAGACAGCATTGGGTTTCTGTTATCATTTAAAGAAAACTGCTTTAGAATCTCATTGAATGCTTGTTGAAGCTTATGGATAACATGGTCTGGGGAAAACAGTGTTTTGAGTGGTTCAGAAAATTCAAAAGTGATGATATTGACATGAGAAACGACGAGTGTGGGGAAACCACCAAGAAGTTCGAAGACAACGAATTGCAGGCCTTATTAGATGAAGATGATACTAAAACACAACACTAACTCGCAGAACAATTGAATGTGATGCAAAAAGCCACTTCTCTTTGGTTGAAAGCTGTGGGAAAATGGGTTCTGCATTAACTAAGTGAAAGACAGCAAATCAATCGAAAGACCACTTGTGAAATGCTGCTCGCCAGATACAAAAGAAACTGGTTTCTCCATCAAATAGTGACAGGTGATGAAAAATGGATATATTTTGAGAATACCAAGCGTCGTAAATTGTGGGTGAATCTAGTAAAACCATTGACGTCCACTGCGAGACTAAATCACTTTGGCAAGAAGAGAATGATCTGTGTTTCGTGAGATTGGAAAGGTGTCATCTATTTTAAACTTCTAAAACCTGGTGAAACCTTTAACACTGGTCATTACCAACAGCAAAAGATCGATTTAAATCGAGCATTACGTGAAAACTGACCATAATATGGAAAAAGGTGAGACAGGGCATTATCCTGGATCAGTATCACTATCACACATAGCAAAACGGGTCAGGGAAACAATCAAGGCATTCTGTTGGGAAATACTAGGGCATGCGACTTATTCTCCAGACTTGGCTCTGTCCAATTGTCATAAGAACTGTTTTGTGTGGCACTCATAGCCTGCCAGAGAGATGGGAGAGACATGTAAGTAGCAGTGGAGATTATTTTGAATAAAATATTGTTTGAAACTGACAAACAAGACGTGTAATTATTGGAATCAAATTGCAGTTTTGTACTGCTACATCTGGTAGTTTATTTATCATAAATGTCAGGCTGTGCAGTGAAGAAAACAGGAATCTGAAAATGTCATTTTCATTTGTGCATACCAAACCAAAAATGTTTACTAAAATAACTACTTCAAGAACAGGTGTAGCATCATTTTATACATGTAATCATCATTTTTAGGGTTCCACACTGCAATCAATAAAAATTGAACACTTGGAAGATCACTTTGTTGTCCTTCAGTTTGTCTGTCTGTCTGCCTGTTAACACCACTTTCTCAGAAACAGGTATCAGTTGAAACATATGTCATATACTGAAGTCTGTGCCCTCTTGATGGTGTAAATAATTTAAGCGCCTGAGTCGATGCAGTCATAAGGTATGGCCACATATGTCACATTCCTGATACTCAGAAACACACTCATCAGCACATATAGGTTAACTATGTATATACTTAGGACTTAGTGGTCTAGCAGAATAGTGCACATCTGGAAATAGACATGTTGCAGGATCAAATCTGTCGAACCATGGACATTTCAGTATTTATTATAACCCAGCTGTCAACAGTGAGGAGTCGCCAGAAACAACACATGGTTTGGGTTCCACATTAAACTGTTGGTCCTCTTTCCCCAGTTGGGGTAGGTTAAGGACATGCAAGTATTCAAGTTGGTGTCCAATAGAAAGAGTTGCACTAGGCCATTGAGCCACAAGAACTTATTATCTGTATAAATTAAGTTTATACAGGACCCTCAGATATTGAGTCCTGTTCACACTTGCCCAGTTTTTTACATGTACAAAGTGTGACCAAAAAAGTAATGCAGTTGGCTGTTTCCTGATGCTTGTATTCGGGTGAGCGCTACCCCAACAGTGGGGAATGGCGGAGGGCGTATCAGCTTTCCAGCTCTGCCATCTGCTACGAGCTGAGAATGCATCAGTATGATGGTTTGCACAAACCCTTGTTCAAGGCTTTTCTCAATGTGCAAGATACGGTAAACTTTGGAGCAACGCTATTCCATCAAGTTTCGTTCAAAACACAAATACCTCTGGCTGAAACTTACAAAATGATTAAAGAAGCCCGTGGGGAGTCTGCCATGTCTTACTTGCAAATTTCCAGGTGGCTAAAACTGTTTAATGAGGGCCAGGAGGAGGTTACTGGTGAAGTCCACTCTGGATGACCACCAACAAGTCCAATACACAATAAGGTGACCCTTGTGCTTGCCTTGCTGAATGCCAACAGACGTCGAGTGTTTGGTGGCTAGCGGATGAGGTAAACATGTCATATGGGACTGTGTTTAACATCATTACCAATGATTTGTGCAGGCTTAAAGTGTGTTCCAAATTGGTTCCAAAAGTATTGAGTGATGACCAGAAGTGCAACCATTTGGAGAGCGTGACAGAACTTGCGGAATGGGTGGAAAGAGACACAGGTTTTTAGACAGTGTCATCAGTGATGTGATATGGGTTTTAGGGTATGACCAAGAAACGAAGTGCCAAAGCTCAAAGTGGCACACTCCCATGTCTCCCAATCCCAAGCAAGAATGAGCAAATCGAAAATGAAAACCATGCTCATCACCTTCTTCAACACGAAAGGCTTCATACATTCAGAGATCATGCCACATGGAATGACTGTGAATGCAACCTACTACCTAGCACTGTCAAAATGATTAGCACATTGCATCACCCTCACAAGGCACATGCCCACATCAATGTAGGTGCTGCATAAGGACAACGTGCCACGCTACACCGCTCTGTTGATTAAGGAATTCAGAGCAAAGTGCAAATTGGCAGTGCTGCTGCAGCCTCTTTGCAGTCCTGACATGGCACCTTCAGACTACTTCCTGTTTCCGCACATCAAAACCATGAAGAAGAGGTGCTGTTTTTGATAACCATTGAGTACATCCAACAGGCGACGCCATGCGATCTAAAGGAAATTCATCACCGCTTTCCTGAAGTGTACCAGGCATGGAGGAATTGCTGGAAGAAGTGTATTGCTGCTCAAGGCAATTATTTCAAAGAATTTTAAAAGATCATATGAATGGATCAGTAGATTTTCTTGTACAGACACAGTTGCTTTACTTTTCAATCACACCTTACATAAAGCAGCAACTGACAATGTAGAAAACACGTTCAGCTTCTCTCCCCACTCCACGCCACGGAAACGTTCTGTAAGCAAAATGCATTGCCCATACTACTCAACTTGCTGAAATGTCGATCACAAAGTAATTGTAAGTTCAGTCTGTACTCCTTTTTTATACAGGGTGTATACACCCGGGACAACCGGGAAATCTGGGAAAAACCTGGTAATTTTTTCATCCAGGAGAAAACTGGGAAAAACCCAGTAATTTTTTGGAATTCAGAGAATTTTCCATTGTTTTAGTTGTCAGTTAAATTTTTGTGATTTTTGACTGGTAAGAACTGATACCCCAACAAAGAATATTGCTGTATACCACTACTGCAGAATATTGCTGCAGCAATAAAATGTAAACGAGAGGGGGGGAAAACCGAAACAAAACTTCTGTTGCAAAGGAAATGCGTCGTTTACAACAAAAAACACCACACACACACACACACACACACACACACACACACACACACACACACACACACACACACAGTCTGCCAAAAGCAAAATGTGTCAAAGGTGTTAGGACAAAGACTATGCAATACTTCCTAACAACAAACTGCTTCAGATAAGTGTGACTTCACAATTGTTTACATTAGGTTCGTTTGAGCAGTTGCCAGAGGGCTAATATGCGTGTGCAGTTCTGTCGCATATGAGCAATAACTTCTCCCACTTCTGGCCACTTGAAGCCAGATGTTAACTGGAAAATTTTTCTGGCATGCCCAAGCTGCCAGATTCTCACAGAGCAGTCTTAAGTTGTAGTGAATGGGGTGGGGTTAGTATGTACGTGACCCGTGTTTACATTTAGTGATTTTGCGGTTTCCTCTTCGTTTGCAGCTCCCACATCGAATAGAAGCAAAATGGATTTCTGTGACTGGGAGCTATCAAGTGGATTACAACATGTCACATAACTACAGAAGGCAGAAATATGTTATTAGTTTCAGTTTGCTGATTTTATTTTATTTCCATGTTTTTATCAGTCAAGCATTAATGGCTTTACAGAACAATGAAGCTATTTATGTCAGTTGGCTAAAGAAATTTGGCTTTTTATTAATCTTTTCTGCTGAGGCAGTCATTCATTTGGAATGAAGTGTTTCATTCCACAGTTCGCTGAATATCAAGTGCATGTTTTCATCTTCTGGCATGTATGACATTATGCCATAATAAGGTACCAAACATGAGATAGTACAGTAGTGGTATTCCAAGAAAACGTACATCTTGAAAACCTTAATGTTAAGTTTGGGACCTACTTCACTGAGAATCTGGACATACAAATGTGCACTTAAAGCCGAATTATGGATTTTAGTATGGTTTATGAAATTCCCGATGCTCTTAGGGTATCTTCTGAAAAGGTAAGATCTCTTAATGCTTTATATGTCTGAATATATGGGCTTCCTGCACCATCATAGCCACGCACAAGC
Source organism: Schistocerca americana (assembly GCF_021461395.2). Lineage (NCBI taxonomy): Eukaryota > Metazoa > Arthropoda > Insecta > Orthoptera > Acrididae > Schistocerca > Schistocerca americana. The sequence continues at coordinate 783,157,816 of NC_060119.1, forward strand.
AGTAACGCCTGTTTTCTGGTGCTCTCTGGCACCTGCCAAAATGAACCTGTTTCTAACAGGTCTCGGGGAAAATGTTGTGAATGGTGGTTTTAAGAGAAATACTTTCAAAGTAAATTTCCTTTTACACAAGGTGAATTAAGTTACGCATGAGAATGTGCAATGAATTTCTTAAATTACTCAATGTTTGACGCTCGTTTGAAACTTAAAACTTTGAGGACCAGCTACTTCGATAAACTTTGAGCCCAGAACAACACACATTTATGTCATTGTTTTAAATTTTACTGGCACATTTGTATGATGTATCTTAAAATACAACACATGCAAAAAAGACCAGATTACATGTGAAAGCTTAGCTTCTCTTGTAGCTTATTAATCTTGGAGATCAATATTATAGTGAAAACTTAGCTGTTCCATGTAGCTACACTATGTATATTAATTAAAACCATTAACTTTTCTATTTATGTGTTTGAGCTACTTAAACAGTGATGTTGCTAGTATTGGCTGGCTACATAACGTGTTGTATGCTCTGCATATCTGCTGTCGCTGGCAAGTGAGATCACATGACGTGAGTTATGATTGACTTACAAAAGGGCATCACAGTCTAGATTTCAGTGCTTCAAAAATTAATGTGCTGTGTTTGGTGGTGGAATTCGAATTTATACTTTTGTAATACAAAAATATGCAGTGTATCACAATACCAAAATATGCAAGTAATGTTGCCGCACATCAAAGAGCTTTCCAATTTTTTTTTATAAAGTGCCAGGATGTTGTTGTGCACTGGTGTGTAAAACATTAGCCATTCAAAGGTTTTATAAGTTTTATGGTTCTGTGGGAAAGTATACTGCCACTTAACACAGAGGTGGTGTATTTTTAGCCAGGAAAAAAGTGCATTTTTAACTGGGAAATCTGGTATTTTTTTCCTTGTCCTTGTATATACCCTGTTATATTAGCTACCCAAGGAGCAAGCCGCAGCTACCTATGTTCTTGAATTTCACATATTATGGTTTTATAGTTATGAAATGCTTCTATAACAGAACATGTGCATGATTTTATTCCAGAACACAGAGATAAGAAAGGATTCACGCCATTAATTTTGGCAGCCACAGCAGGACATGAAAAAGTAGTAGAAATACTGTTAAATCATGGTGCAGAGATAGAAGCCCAGTCGGAGAGAACTAAGGATACACCACTCTCTCTTGCCTGTTCAGGAGGTCGTTACGAGGTAATATTAATGCACTTCATGTGCTTTGCATATTCACAATTGATTAGTTGTTGAATGTATTTCACTTATATTTATTCTACTTTCTTATTGTGTCTATAATAAATTTTAATTTCCCGCTCCTAAAGAGGTATTAAGACACTACAAATCAAGGTAATATGAAATAGAACATAATCAGAAATACATAGATTGGGAGCTACAGTAACACTTACTGTTTTGAGATAAATATTTCGTGTATATGCTGTTCTGCAGCCTCAATAAATTATATGAATTGCATGCTGTTATAATAATCCACAAGAGCTGTTTTTCTTATATTTTGTATAATGCTACTGGTTTCACATGATTGCTCATTTGTAAGCAGTACAAAGACACAGTCAAGCTGTTACCAGTGCTCCCATCCCCCTCCTGGCCCCTCAAATGTGTACATACGTACGTGTGTGTGTGTGTGTGTGTGTGTGTGTGTGTGTGTGTGTGTGTGTGTCAATTTTTGGTTGTATGTATAATTTTTACTTACTACAATATTAAAGGCTACATTGCACTCATCAGATAGACGAGGCATTGAGTTGTAGAAGACATGTACATGAAAAAGAATGCTAGAAACATTCAGCTTTAGGGCTAAGTCTTCCATCGGAAGTGGAATTCACACACACACATCGCCACTGTTGTCTCCTGGCACTGAGATCTGACTGCAGTGTTAGTGTGTTGTGTGTCCAAGTTGTGGTTTTGTGAATATAAGACAGTTTACTGCTTATCATGAACTTAGTCTGCAAGCTGAATATTGTAGCATTCTTTTTCATTGTACCTGCCTACAACTCAGTGCTGCCTCCATATGATGAGTAGCAGTCTATTCCTTTCACAATGTTCTTATTCCATCGTAGACTTCCATTGGTTGTATTTTTACTGACGTTATAAGATCTTAGGATTTAAATGTTATTTTTCAATTGATGTCTTCTTTTGTCATATTTGTGCATGACAGTTAAAATGTCAATTTGTGTGTCAGATATACACTTTGTTGTTACACACGACTAAACATTATTCACTAATGGGCAGACTAAGTGGCAGTGCTTTTAACTAGTTCTAAAACACAACTTTTACTGCTGCTTAGCTTGCAGGGGAAAGACATTAATTACAGAAATATTGTAAAATAATTATTTCTCTTTCTTTGAAGAAGTACCTTTTAAAGATCTAATTCCTGCTTTAAATGCAATCTCGTGCTTTACGTTTTGGTTTCACTATCTTAAGATTTTGCATTTTGTCTGGTTTCAGTTGAGTTATATTGTGTGTTATACCTTGAAAAAAAAAAAATCTTCGAAACAAATTCCTACACCATAATTTGTACATCAGAATGGCATTTCCTTTTGTCTCTCCATTTTGTTGCAGGATATTGCTCATTTGTTTGTAGGCTAACTTCTTTCCTTTTTATGTGGGATCTTCTCAATGAAATGACTTACTATCAGCCATAGCAGTTTTAAAAATTGCTCACATGGAGGTGAAACTGCCCTGCGAATTTCCAGCAGTTCTGATAAAAGAAGCAGCTTGAAACTGACATGTGTTTCTTCCTTCGTCTTGTCACTAGCATTCCAAACAATAAAAACATTGTGAACTGAAATAGGCATGAGCCTTCTAAACTTCATCATATAGCGCTTTACACCTTTTTCTCCTTTCAATCAAAAAAAGTTGTAGTTTCTAATCCAAACATGAGATATTTCAAGAAGCTTGCAGAATTTGCGTCCCACACCACACACTAGTCAGCAACGCTAACCATTAAGCCACACTGTGTACACCATAACTCGTAGCATTGCTGTCTGTCCTTGAGAAAGAGCAACTTGCTGTTTCAAAAATTCTCATTGAACTCAGCCACAGAACTTCGATCTATCCTGTCAATGGTCCTCTCTATGGCAGCTTCGGAAGATCATCAGCGTTCTTGTCATGTGGTTACAACTTCTTCATGCTGATGGGCATTGGAGGTAGTTCCACCCATTGAAGCTGTCATCACTGAGTGAATCTTCAGTTTTCTTGAAACTCTCATTGTCGATCTGCACCACTGAATTTTAGCAGGGCTTCATAAAGAGAACGTGGGTGATGTCTCTGCCCTTCTGCCTTCTCGATGAAGTCACAATCCTTTACTCCATATGTGATATCCGAAAGTAACGAAAGATATGATGTGTTCCAAAGTAGTGCTTCAGTAACTTTTACATAAGGCCACAAAAAATCCAAACCAATGCTCCTAGGCTGTACCTCACTGGTCGATGCTTGGTGTTGCAGCATTCTGTCTTTCTCCTAAGTGTGCAGGTTCCATACACAAGCCAGCCGTCTTATTTCTGTGCTCCTGATGACGAGATGTTTCACGTAGTTGTTCTGAATGTAGTGTAGTTGAAATAGGAGCAGTGTATCCGTTGTTGTTTCAGTCTCATGACCATGGAGCAGCAAGTACCGAGTGAAGTCTTTGTGTTTGGTTTCACCGTGTTGTGTGCAAATGTCATGAATTGTATCCCAATCTCTCTGTTACACATCAATGTTCGTAGAGAGCTGATTGTCCAATGTCTTATTGTTTTCTCTTGAGGCCCTTCGTCTGTAGATGGGAGGCATTTGTCAACCGGTATGTGATGTCCCATCAAGAAATTATGTGGAATGCTAGCCTCATCTGGAAAATTGTTCCGTGGTCGGGGATAATCAGATAGGGTGTACCATGCTTGAAAATGGTATCTTTTACAAAAAATTCTGCAATTTCCAGATCTCTGGTAGTTGGCACAACTTCAGCGACAGCATAGTGGATGGCGTATTCATTGCACCTTATTCTCCATCGATCCCATTTGTCGATGTCGGGGAAACTCCCCATGAGGTTGGTTCAAATTCAGTGGAATGTCTCTGCTGCCTGTGGGTTGGTGCCAAATGCTACTGAGGTAATTGTGGCACATGCTTCTGTCATTCGCACTCCGTACAGTGGCTCTCATTGTGTCTTGCAGATTGGTAGAGATCTGAATAGTTATAAATGGTGTCGTCTCCAACCAGTGTCATGTCAAAACCACATAGTCCAAATCCAAAGGCAGGGCTGTCAAAGAAGTAAAACACTTCGAACTGAAAGCATGTTTACTACTAACACCAACGTACATCCAGAACAGAACTGGTCTCCTGGATGGAAAGCGCAGTTATTTATAAAAACATATAACATTCCAGAAAATAAAGTATATTTCAAGAAAATTCTGAAAATAAGTACTTCATAACAAATAATTGCTAATGGTTGTGTTTCAACTAGTGACCTGCAGCATGCCATACAACAACGCTCACCAGCCCGCCAACTTTTACTACAATCTGACTGGTTTCAGAGTTTACATAGAAATAAAATTTAGTTTCTACCTGTTTGGAACCTCCAAATTCCAGTCTGCTTTACTCTGAGATGATAAAAGTAACAAGATACCCCCCCAAAATTGTGTTGGAACTCCTGTTGCCCTGTGTAGTGCAGCAGCTGAGGTGGCAAGGATTCATTGTGTTGGAAGTCTCCTGCAGGAATATTGATCCACGCTCTCTCTCTCTCTCTCTCTCTCTCTCTCTCTCTCTCTCGGTGTCCATAATTGCAAAAGTGTTGCCAGCACGAAGTCGACGAGTGGTTTCAAATGGTATCAAAGTAGCTGAACATAATCATTTCCAGTCGGTGATCCATGTAAACACACCCCACACAATTATGGAGCCACCACCAGCTTCCTCAGTGCCTTTGTGACAACTTGGGTCCATGCCTTCAGGGTTCTGCACCATACTTGAATCTTACCTTCGGCTACTACCAGCTGAAATCGGGACTCGTCTGACCAGTTGACCATTTTCTAGTCATCTAGGGTCCAACCAATATTGTCACGAGCGCAGGAGAGGCACTGCAGATGATGTGTTTACTATAAGCAAAGGCACACGAGTCGGTTGTCTTCGCCATAGCCCATTAATGCCAAATTCTGCCACATTATCATAGTGGATAAGTCCGTTATATGTCCATCATTGATTCAGTGGTTATTTCATGCAGTGTTGCAGTGACGGCTCTACACAAGTACCACTGGTCTAGCTTGTTAAGTGAAGGCCGCTCAGCCACTTAGTTGTCCATGGTGAAAAGTAATGCGTGAAATTTTGATATTGTCGGCACACTGCTGACACTGGATCTCGGAACATATAACACCCTCACAATTTCTGAAATGGAATTTCCCTTGTGTCTAGCTTCAGCTACCATTCCGCACTCAGTCGGTTCTTTCTGATTGTGCAGCCATAATCGCATCAGAATCCTTTTTACGTGAATCACCTGAGTGTAAATGACAGCTCCACCAATGCACTGCCCTTTGATTCCATGTGTATGCGATATTACTGCAATCTCTGTATGTGTATATCGCTGTCCCATGCACTTGTCACCCCATTGTATGTTGTGCATGATTTACTGATGTGACTTGATCGATATGCGCATTTGTTCTTCACTGTTTCCAGATGTTTGTTTCAAAAAATCTAGTATCAACAACATGACACACGTTTTGCATCATGATGAATGTATTAAATATTATTTCAGAGTACAAGGTATGGAATAAAAGTGGCAGACTTCGTTTCTTGTGGTTTATGTTTGTGAAACTACTGTCAAAGGTGTATCACCAAATCTCCATATTTATTTTGTAATTCTTGCCTGTCTTCTAAGTCAGGTTTCTGAAAACGATGATGACTGAAAAAGTATGACTTAATGTACAGCGTTTTATTTTCTCAGTTTCTCATGTTTGTTGAAAATATTACAATATAATAAGACAATTTAATCACCTCATGTATACTGTTTGAAGAGTAAGGGCTGGTTTATGATACTCTTATGTTATATTGCAGGTCGTGGAATTATTATTACAAAGAAATGCTAATAAAGAACACCGTAATGTCTCAGACTATACGCCACTAAGTTTGGCGGCATCTGGTGGATATGTTAATATAATTAAGCTCCTTTTGGCGCATGGAGCAGAAATAAACTCTCGCACAGGTAGCAAGCTAGGCATATCTCCTCTCATGCTGGCTGCAATGAATGGCCATACTGGTAAGCACTTAAACAATGTGTGTGTTGTACCTTAAGTATTTAGTTGGTGTTCAGCATATTTTAAACCAATTTGCTAATTCTTATTTCAGCTGCGGTAAAACTACTGCTTGACATGGGAAGTGACATCAATGCTCAAATTGAGACTAATCGCAACACAGCCCTAACACTAGCATGTTTCCAAGGTAACAGTTTGGTCCCTCCAAAATTCTCATTTTTGCTATTGTAAATCAATTAACATTATGTCGTTGTGGTTGTTGTTGTTGTTACCATAAGATGTTATTAAGTCAGTTAAAATACTTGTCTTTCTTTTGCTAGGACGACATGAAGTGGTGAGTCTTTTGCTGGATCGCAAGGCAAATGTTGAGCATCGAGCAAAGACAGGTTTAACACCATTAATGGAAGCTGCAAGTGGTGGCTATGTCGAAGTTGGTCGTGTCCTACTGGACAAGGGTGCTGATGTAAATGCACCACCTGTGCCTTCGTCACGTGATACAGCACTGACAATCGCTGCCGACAAGGGTCATTGTCGGTTTGTGGAGCTTCTACTTTCAAGGTATAAAACTCTTCATTTTCAGCAGTAGCATAGGATAATGATCAGTGTTAACAGTGCAAATTGTTCTGTGAGAAGTCTCAAACCATAATAACTATTTCAAAATTTACATATCCCCCCCCCCCCCCAGTGACAATTGCTCTTTGTTTGAGTAATGACCTATATTCAAGTCAGTGTAAGATGATCACTGATAACTGGAACTGCTGTTGCCAGCTTTCAGCTGTGAAGCACAAATGGGTACACGCAAAAACCATAATCTTTTATGAAACTGTGACAACACTGAGGCACTGGCATAGACATACTTACATAGTCACGTTGTATGAATGGTTGAAATAGACTTGCAAAGTTGCTGAGTCGAGCCCACTGCAAATGGCTGTGACCATCTTGTTCTGACTTGAGCACAGAAAACTTCTTATATGGTCTTGTAATTTCTTTTGTTGAGCATAAATACAAAACCCAAAATATCATATGAAAAGATATTTTCTTCTGAATCAGTTCCTTATATCTTGCATCATTGTTTCATATTTTGGGATAAGAGTTTATGCCATCCAGTACCCTGAAAACAGAGAAACATCAGGGAACTTTTTTTATTCTGGGAAAGGTATGGATCCGATTTGGTTTTGGGGAAAGGCATTTGCATGTGTTAATCTTGGCTAGATGAAGCGCCACACTCGCCATTCACCCTCAGTTCGCTGCAGGTCAACTGCTTGCTGCTGGTGATAGAGCATCCTTATCCTCTCTACCTCTTCTGTCCAACACAAAGGAGAATGTTATTTGCCTGCTGAGAAACTCCAGCATAACATCATTATGATGTATAACACACCGTATCGAAGACAACAGAAGCTGTGTATAGATTTTTGTGATAATTCAAAACCCTAAACAAGAACAGCCATTTCAGCATAAAACTATTATGTCTTAAATGAGTATATTCATTACAATTTTGCTGTTGTTTCATTCTTTGAAAGTGAGAAACTGGCAACTTTACAGAAATGACCTAAGAATATTTGAAGCAAAGTTTTTTGAAAAAATAGCAGCTTGGGAAAAAAGTTAAAGCTTTTTTTTTATCTCTGGAAGTAAGTTCGTGATAAACCTGGAACTTTGAATGAAATACCTTACCAATATACAGTCTTAGAATATAAATTATCATCCTCCTACTGCTTTCCATGTAGGGCAAAGTTGATCATTTTTAAAAAAATGCTAAAACAGGTGTCTGTATCTCACTTTCACAGAAAAATATTTTCTACAAAGTCTTTTAAACCATTTTTATTAGAAAGATCATGTCCCAAACCATCTAAAAAGTGAGAGTGTATAATGCAATAAAAACCAGCAACACAGTGGAGGCATAGTGAAAATGTGACCATGTTCTGCTAGTACTCAATTTTGACATCTCTTATTATGTTCTCCTTTATCAACAATATTTATAGATTTGTTCATAAAATAATTCGAAGTAGGTTAGGTACTAAACGCAATATGACCCTGAGAAAATACAAAAGTAAGATAATTTTGTTTTTGAGAATCGCTGGACAGCCAGGAGTTCAGCAGAATCAAGAGACGTTGCTTAGCAGTCCTCAAGTGTAATAAAATTGTAAAAATACAGGGGAAAAATTGTTTTCTGTTCTGATCTTCTGACATTCCACTCTTATGTGCATTCATTCATGTGCCCATTCATGTGTACTTTACAGCAGCAGTACGGGTGTGTACTGTGAACCAGTAGTTGTGAGGCAGACCGTGAATACAGTAGTCTGAGTTTCGACAACTGGCCTGTCCAAGGACTTTTGTGTGTCACTTACATTTTACTTCACCTTTGTCATTGTTTCTTAATGTGAAAAATGCTGAGTTGCACCCTGGTTCGTCCCTGTTGAACTGTGTGTTCCCCTAGTTGGTTGGGTCAGTCATTTCAGAGGCCAGGTGAAGGCAGAGGCATTACCAGCTCCGATAGGAGCATGCCTAATGAAGCACTGTGGTGTTCAAACCATTCTCTGATGACAGCTTCACATTTTCCCACCACACACCACAGTGGTCCTTAATCATTAGTAAATAATTTTGTGGTGTTTATTTATTTACTCATTTATTTATTTTATCTTACAACAGAGGTGCTCAGGTTGAAGTGAAGAACAAGAAGGGCAACTCACCACTCTGGTTAGCAGCAAATGGTGGACACTTAAATGTCGTTGAGCTGTTATACAATGCTGGTGCAGACATTGATTCTCAGGATAACAGGAAAGTAAGTTAATTTTTGTTTATTCTGTGAACTGTTATATTTTTATTTAGACTTCTAACAATTTTGACCTTTAATTGCTTTTTGATGCTAAAATAAAGGCAAATTCACACTGGTACTCAACAAAATGAGATTTACTGTCACTGCCAAATGTCAGTGTGGTCACACTACACTGATCATAAACATTGTCATTTCGGGTAGCTTAGTATTGAACACAGAAAGTGAGGATCAGATACTGCCCATCTAACAGAAAGATGGTGTATACAGAACTACAGAAATTGAGTGAATGAATCAATTTGAACAGGACTAAAGGAACTAGCAATGATGATGTAGTTTGTTAATGGCCAATGCAAAATTAATATTACATATTTTTTACGAAAGTTGTCTTGTGTGTTGCCCACACTACATGGAAGTGAAATAGTAGGAAAGCGTCATTCAGACATTTTAAAATATCAGCATATATTTGACTGAAAAATAGCACCACATGTGAACCAAAATTTAGAAAGCAATATATAGAGCATTTTTACCCTATTCAATGTGTTTTGTTTTTCTCTCTAAGCACCAGATAATTAAAAAAAATCTCTCATTCAATAGGGCTGCCTTTTTGAAGATAAGAAAAGGACTTCTTAATGAAAATTGTTTTATCTGTTTGTTCTTATTTATGCACAATTTATGTGTTTCCTTCTTCCAGATATTGTAAAACCAAAATAATTTTCCATATTGGACATTGGTCCTCTTGTGAGAGAACACTTGCAAGAAAAATATATAAGCCCTCATGAAATCTTCTCAGTATGTCATGAAAATAAACTAAACAAAAAGATTAAGCAGATAGCAAAGTGCTATCTCTAATGCAATGTAATTAAGCATGACAATAGCATATGATGCCATTCCCTCCCAGCAAGCCCACCAGCCCCAGTCAGTGCCAAAAACTTTCTGCCTGAAAATCTTAAACATATAAGTTTATTCCATTTTCAGTTTGTGTGGATACCACTATTTATGTGGAACACTTTGTGCAATGTTTTGACCTTTAGTTCTGTGACGTACATTGTGAACTGACCTTAAAAACTTGTGCCAGTTTAGCTCAAATGTCTTCTGATGGATTTGTTATGTGATGATTCCGAATTTGCATTGATTAAAATAGTTCCTTTTTCTGCCCGAAAAGGTCTCTTGTCTGATGGCAGCTTTCCGGAAAGGTCACATGAAAGTTGTAAAATGGATGGTCAATCATGTAACTCAGTTCCCAAGTGATCAAGAAATGACTAGATACATTTCAACTGTCAGTGACAAGGTATGTTGGAAGGGAAATATTTATTTTTCTTGTATTACATTATATTTTATGTCTGCTTAATTATGCCTTTGATAGGTACATTTTATGAAGAAACTAGCTGAGAAACCCAGCATTGTCTAGGTGTTTCATTCCAATCTTCTGTTAGTCCACCCCCCCCCCCCCCCCCCCCTGTTCCAGTCTGTCTCCTCTCTCTCTCCTATTATCTCTGTCTTCTTCATCCCTCTCTCTCTCTCTGTCCATCAGCCCCCACCCTCTAATGGGAGGCTGATGGTTTTTAGCCCCACAGGAATGTCTTTCCAGATAATACATAATGTGTGTACGAAATTTGGTTGAAATCTATGTGGTGGTAGTTTAGGAGACGTGGAACATTTCATGCATTGTTTTGTGCATGCATGCATACATTGTTAGAACGATAAAGATTACATTTGTAGCCACTGCAAATTAAATGAGAACAGAATGTTAAACTCCAGTCTTCATTTAAATTGTCAAGAGTTCCATTGACTTCCTCTATCTTAAAATGACAGTTCATTCCATGTATAATGAATTGTGATTGACTCTAATGATTGGTATGTTACTTCTCACGAACTCCTTTCCAGTAACAGTATTATTTGAGGTAACATTTCCTGAAATTTTTGTGAAGTAAACATTACCAAAATTGCCCCCCCCCCCCCTTTTTTTGTTGTTGAGATATTCAACGTGGTACACCAGTTGCACAGTGTACTTTTGTAGTATGCAATTACAAGTAAGAAAACCTTCTAATACAGCACTTCAATTTTGCAAACATGTAAATAAACATTGTGTGTGCTTGATTTTGTGTTTGTCAATCACAGTATACAATCATGATGTCATGCAAACATCACAGTTGTCACACGTGATGGGCAGAACAACTTTCTACACTATATATATGAAGCTGTCACCACAAATTACATTCACAAAAAAGTAAAAATAATATTGAAATAAAAATTTTCAGTGAAGTGTTTTACTGCCAGAAACATGTTTGCATGGTATCATATTTCCTGTGCTGTGATTGACTGAGAGAAGTAAACAGAGTAGGTACCATATTGATTTTGTGAAACTAAAATGACGTATATGATTATTTTTGTATTTATACTTGTTTGCTATGAAAATATGCAATATAATAAGTGCATTGCATTAATGTCTTCATGGCGGAAGGAAAGGTGGGGAAGAGGTGGCATGGAGGATGGGGGTATGGCGAGAGAAATGAGGAAGAAAAAAAGATAGTGGAGTTTGTGGTCGCTTTTGATCTAGTGACTACGAATACCTACTTCCAAAGAAAAAGGGAGAAACTAATAACATACAAGAGTGGCGGAAATAAAAGCCAAATTGATTACATATTGTGTAGAAGGAAAAATAGTGGGGAGGTGCGAAATACTAAGGTCATATATGGTGAAGGAATAGCAACACAACATTAGTTAATTGTAGCGGATTGTGAGATGAACGTATGTAAAAGATAGAGGCACGTAAATCAACGTGAGAGGAAAATTAAGTGGTGAAGATTAAAGGATAAAAATTTGAGAGAGGAGTTTAGTGAAAAAGTACTGGGAAAGGTAAAACTGGCAGTGTGTGCAGCAGTGGTGGAAAATAAATAGTGCTGTTATAAGGAAGACCGGGGAGGAAGTGTTTGGGTTACCATCTGGGAGATGGGTGCCAAAAGATAAGGAAGCATGGTGGTGGAATGAAGAGGTGCAGAAGGTTGTGAAGGAAAAGAAAGACGCTAAGAGGAAGTGAGATATGTCCGCAAGTGCTGAGGATGAGCAAGCATACAAAAGCGCAAAGGAGGAGGCAACACGAGCCATGGCTAAAGCTAAATCTGAATCAGTAAGGAAGGCATACAAACAACTACAGAAAAATCAGGATATGAGACAACTGATACGGTTAGGCAAATCAAGAGATAAAGCTTCTAAGGATCTAACAGCAATAAAACAAATGAAAGATGAAACAGGAATAATTCTGCATGACTATGGAAAAATAATCCAAAGGTGGTTGAATTATTTTGAGAAATTGCGGAAGGAGGGGCAAACGAAGGATTAACGATGGATATAAGTAGAGATGAAGTCGAACTGGCAGTTGAAAAGATGAAAAATGGGAAGGCAGTTGGCCCAGACCAGATCCCTGTTGAGGTATGGAAGTGTGTCGGTAAAAAGGGAATTGAGCTCCTTTGTGGAAAGGGTTATAGAAGCAGGATTACGCAAGGAGACTGGTGTGTGAAGAACAGTTTGGGTTCATGCTTGGAAGAGGAATGACTGATGCAATAAAGCCATGTGGATATTCTAAAGAGATACAATTTGCTTTGTAATTTATTGGGAAAGGCACTTTCCATGCCAGCAGATAATTTTGGTTGTTGTCATATGTCTTATGTTGTGCTGATGGCAGATACAGACTACAGACAGCTGTTTCCACACTGTTGTGAAGTGTTAACATATCAGCTGCATGATATTCCAGAAGAGAGCATGCTGTATTTTGAAAAAACTTCCAGTGGTTAATGATTGCTATGTTATTTTTTTTCTTAATTGATTAGATTTATTGGGTGTAATGTAAATGATTTATTTTCAGTTAGTACCAAAATTGGCAGGCAAAGACACCAGAATTAGAAAGAAAAAAGCTGTGGCATTGGCAGAAAAATGGCATCAATATTGGCAATAAAATAAAACCATTTTTTATTGTCCCTGTGTGTCGCTTCTTTCACATCTGACAATGGTTTATTTACGTGACGTATTCAGAGTTGTTTGTAATAGACATTAAATTGTAGGTCCCCTTATAGCTGGTAAATCAGTTCAAAGATTGGATACATGCTCATTAAAGCACTTAGGGTGTTAACCAGCCTTCAGGTTGAGGGCAGATTTACCCTTCACATTTAGGCAGTGTGTAGAGCAGACAAGGAATTGCTGAAATGAATAGCAGATAAGCTCAAATGAAGTTCTGGTATAGTGTATAATTTCTTTGTTGATTCTCAGTTGTAATACCCTGATGTGAAACAAATAATATTTCTGCATCTTGTGCAGATTTCCCACTAACCCACATTTTTTCTCTTGTGCTTTCCGAATTTGTCTACCTGTGCTTGCAGGTGAACAGACTGTATATCCTACCCGTATTTTAAGTTTCAGCAGATTTGATGCAAAAAAGGCTGGTGTTGACCCACTTCACTTAGTTACCTCACATTTCTTTTAATTTTGTGTATTGAATGAAAATTGGGTGTTTGTACCATTCACAAATGCTGATGGAAAACATTTTTTTTTAAGTTTTTTTTAATTCAAATTTCTGCAAACAGATTCCTCTCCTCCCCAAAGCCCACTTGAAAATTATCTTTTCTTTGCCCCCCCTTCCCCCTCCCCCCCCCCCAAAAAAAAACCTCATTGTTAGTTTAATTAGCAGTTCAGTTATTTAGACTATTCACGAATTGATTACAGGATGCTGCTGCTATTATTGAATGGGCTACTACATATGATCGACCTTTAGAGGAACATTGTCTTTGAAAATTGATGTTTGTATCCATTAACTATAAGTAAATAGTGCAGCAAAAAGCTTGTACTTAAAATACGCCATTCTTTGAAAACTGATGCCACACTACTTTAACAATTGTCTTCAGATTTTGATAATTTTCCTCCTAATTCTGAATTAAAAATAGCAAATATATGGTTAATAAAGCTAAACCTGGTATCAGTACTGTCTTTTTCTTTTCCAATTAATATGGTTGTTTCCGGTACATAGTCCAGCATTCATTTCACACTCTTTCACCATTGCATAATGTGAGCATTTTGTAGATGTGGAATAAAGTAATTGGTAGCCTAACTTTTTGTTTGAGACAATTTAATGGCATTTGAAGCATGTCCAGTAAGCAGTTAAGTAATGCCATGTTGAATTTCCAAATGGTGTGTCCATACAATGATTCTTGACTGGTATGACTTATATTTGGGTAGACATTTTCTGAGGGTATTCTATCAGTGTTCTCAACTCATTTTCAGTACTGTGTGATTGAAAGTTTTATGTAAGAGGTAGGTTCCATCTCCTATTTGTAATGGTTCTTCAACAGACAGACAAAATAGTTCCAGTTGACATTGATGTTTACATTATGGAAATTTGGTTGACATTGATGTTTACATTAGGCACTGTATTGTCGGAAATCCCAATTGCAAAATGATGATGGGTGTTCATGAAAGCTGGAGAGTTTGCGGCTGCTGCAGTGGGTAACTCAAAAACCAATATACAGAAACAGTAGTGCCAGTGGCATAGGCTGACTGAAAGTAGTGTGTCTGCGTGGATAAACTTAATATCCAACGTGCTGTGATTACACTTGTTTTACAATTTGTTGGATAACAACTAATCACCGTGCCATGCGTGATTACAATCATTGAAAACAGTCATTTAACAATTTGTGCTTACTGGATACAGCAGATAAAGACACTGGAACAACAAGGTAGAACACACAGTTGTATGCTTACAAACTGTAAAGTGAAGAGATCTTTAGAACCTATAATGACATGGGAGGGATGGTTGATTTCCTTGAATCTATATGGAAAGGCAGTCAGTTGAATAGCATCTCATGTTGTTGCAAAAAGGAAAAGAAAGAAAGAAAGAAGAAAATTTCAGGTCAGTGCTACCTTCAAGAAAAGTTGTGCTGAAGGTCATTTTGGATTGAAAGATTGTGATTGTGGCAGATGTTTTGCAGAAAAAGTAAAGAATTAGTATTAAACAAAACATTGACATCCATCAAAAACTTGCTTGAAAGTGAAAGTGTACAAATCAATACTAGGAATGCGAAATTAAAATGAAAAGTCTTGGCTTACCTACCATAGAGTTCAAACTTGGTCCATTTTTGGGCCACTAAAGAAGGTTCACAGCAGTCATATCTGCAAAAATAAGATGTATAGCAGATATAAATGTCAGACGAAGAACAGTGGAGCCACTTCCGAAGGACACTTGTCTAGTTATAACAATTTTCTTGTGGGTCTTTTATTATTTGTCTTGATAATATTTCCTTTACCCAAATTTTGTCCTTCTGAAGTATGATTTGTTGGCCTCAGTGATAGTAATGTTTGTAATTGACTATGATGCAATAATGAACAGCTTTGGGTGTAATTCAAGTTACGGAAGTCTTAAAAGCTAACAGCCAGCTGGTTAGTTGAGGCATCGAGTGGTTTTGTGGCACATAAACATGATTGAAAATGTTGAGTGGACAATGTCATCCTCCAGAATTGAACAGTACTCTCTCTGGGTTGCCACAGCTCCAGAAATCAGGGGATTTCAAACATGTCAGTAAATATCAGGGAAATTGGGGGGGGATGGAAAAATCTCATTTTTGTCTCAGTAGATGAAATGGTTTTTTTACTGAGGTGTCATGCATCATTGCTGGCTGGGTGCAGCTGAGCATGTGCGCAGCTTCCCTATTCCCTCATTACTACTGCTTTTCCTCTTCCTACCATCCCCTCAGCTTGCAGTCAGTGCTGCCACCACTTCTTGCAGCTAGATCAGCAGTTGCAGGGAAGCGTGAGGAGTGGTTTGTTTGGATCTGATTCCCAGAGACTGTAGACACAGCGGCCAGAGATAGTGG
This sequence comes from Schistocerca americana, assembly GCF_021461395.2. Taxonomy (NCBI): domain Eukaryota; kingdom Metazoa; phylum Arthropoda; class Insecta; order Orthoptera; family Acrididae; genus Schistocerca; species Schistocerca americana. The sequence goes on from NC_060119.1 coordinate 783,173,698, forward strand.
TCATGTGTGCACGAGTAGTGAATGCTTGTGAACTCTTTTTTTTTTTCTGTTAAAGGCTGTGGCTGAAAATTTAGTTTTGAGAGTGTGATTTCTTTTCTACATGCCTGTCTAGGCTCAGCAAACATCTGTAGAGTGAGTTGCTCCCTTTCCTCATTATTATTGATTCTCAGAGTATTTGAAGAAGTTACCTGTTGCATGGATTAATCACCGTGGTCTCATTTCAACAACATGCTGTCTGTGACTCATGAATAACTGGCCACATGAGTAGATTTCCGTTATGGGCCAAAAACGGAAGTCGTTTCTGCGGGTATCTGTAATGGATCGGGCCTTCCAATCTGAAGACATTCGGTTCCCACCATGTGCAGGCCCTGCCCATTGGATCTAGTCCCACCGATCTGCCCGTAAGCCAGGTCTTGTTTCTGTGTGACATAATGCAGTAGATTCTCGTGGTTTATCCAGGGACCAAGGACTGCGATGCTACTCAGCAGGCCAGAGGCCATGGGGGTGATGGATTTCAGGAATTACGACCATCTCACCACAAGTACGTTGTACAGTGTGATGTTTTATAGACATTTTATATGTTCTAATACATTTTGGCACTTCAAAAGTAGTTTATACGTTATAAAGTGTAGATGATAAGAAGAAGAAAATTGTTAGTTGCTGGTGGTTTGTAGGCTATGTACTCTTATATTTCTCGAAAGGAACATCACCTGTAAAATAACGCAGGTAATAACAGACATAGTAATAGTAGAACCAACATTTTATTGGTGGTCACCTTCAGTGTTGGTTTACACAATTCTTCCCTGCCTCATACACCTCTTTCAAGAGGCCTACTTTGTGCTGAGGTTATTTGTGAAATCAGAGAAGGTACTTTAAATCTGTCCTGCAAGTCCAAGGAAATGTGTATTTTTGTCACCAAATGTGTTTTGTTTTATTGAAATAAAATAATATCAGCAGTCTTAATTAAATACACTTACCATTCAGTTTGCTTTCTCTATCCGAAAACATTTCATTACAAAAGATGTTGATGTTAGTACTGCAGATTTTTGCTCACATAAAGTTGGGTTTTTTCTTTTCTTTTTTTTTTTTTCTTTTTTTTCTCCCTTGTTTGCACTGTAACTGCAAAATTCAGATTGTCAACTGATGTCTTAACTTAATCTTGAGACCTCAAAATTTGTCATGGAAAAATGCTAAAACTTGTCTGGAAATCAGTAAAATATGAGGGAATTTCTCTTGGGAAAACTAGTGGCAATTTTGCAGAAATATATTATTTCAGTGCTAATCATTTTTGTGGTGTTTCTTTTATGCATAACATTGAAACAGCTGAAACTTTGCACACATCAAGAATTGAATGAAATTTCCTAAAAAAGCTATGAACTACACATTTATGTTTACTGCCTTCTGAAATATTGAACAATCCTCTTGGAATGGTCATTATTATAGTTGAAATTTAAAGTAAATCTCAAATTGCTTGTAACATTTGCTGAGAGGCTAGCAGTAAAATGGTGGGTCCACACTCGTTAGGAACTGGGCTATATTGCTAGTCTATTATTAGTGATTTAAGATTTTTTGGGTTCCAGAATAACGCAATGTAAACTTTTGACAGTTGAGAAGGACACTTTTACTCTGCAGTGGAGTACATGCTCTAAATATTTCAAAGATTAAAACTTTGTGGCAGATTTGGACTCGATTAGAAACCCTTACTTTCTTTGCTAACTTAAGACGGGTTCGTCGGCCTTTCTTACCAGACTATCATCTCTTAAAGAAAGATTAGTATGTACGATGCTACTGCCTAACTATAGAGGATTAGTGTGTGGTGCACAGAAACACAGGGTACACACATTCACATAATCACAAACACATGCACTCAAGTGTGTGTGTGTGTGTGTGTGTGTGTGTGTGTGTGTGTGTGTGTGTCACTCCTACTAGAAAAATAGTAAGGGCTCAAAAGCTTGTAACTGTTTCTGATTGTTTCTCTGTGCCAAACACCAACTCTCCATAGGTTAGTGATATATGTATTTTTCCATCTGGCCATTTCCATTATTGTTAGTATGGAGAATGGCATACGTAGGAAAGAGGTGGAGGTGTATCAAAGCTTTAAACCAGGTTGTTAACTGTTTTTGTACAAAATAGGTAATTCGAGCATTGTATGAGAAAAGCAGTGACGTAGGCACACGACGATGGATGTAGGTACACAGTTTTAATCTTTAAAGTGCTTTCCATTGGTGATTTCCTGAAGAAACCAGGTTCCTCTTCCTATAATTCTCAAATTGGTGAATCTGCTCTTGCACTTATTCCGACATGAAATCCTTACAGAAATTTTGACTCAACAAACTACATGAAGCACTTGTTAATTTTTTTGACGGGGAAACGGACTACTTGTCTGTTCATGGTAGTTGTGTACCTTGTTTTATCTTTAACGAATTAATAAAGTTTGAAAAATATTATTATTGTGTCTATAAATTATTTAACTTAACTCTTTCTGACTGTTCACATTAATATCACCAGGAGCTGTTAGAAAAGTGCCAAGACTGTGTGAAGATCATTCGAGCAGCAAAAGACCAACAAGCAGCCAAAGCAAACAAAAATGCCAGCATCTTATTGGAAGAACTCGACATGGAAAAAACTAGAGAAGAATCAAAGAAGGCAGCCGCAGCTCGAAGGCGAGAAAGGAAGAAGAAGAAGAAACTTGAGAAGAAAGAAGAAAAGCGGAAGCTTCATGAAGAAAACAAGAAGAATGAAATACTGTATCAAGAAAATGAACAAACAACAAAAAAAGATGACGATGAGGAGGAGGAAACTGAGAGACCTGAAGAGAATGAAGCAGGTGGGAACTGCTAAACACTCGCTGTTTGGTGACAGTACTGCTTTGCATTTCATTTTATTGGACACAAGAAGATTGCATTTATGTTTTTATTGCAAGCAATTGTAGTGTAAAGATGAATTAAGATACAATGACGGTATAATTTGCTGTTTGCCTATTGGGAGCCTGTTGAGAATGTTGCTGCTGCTTCTTGCTTGTATGTAAGTGTGTTGATCATCCTTAACATAAAAAAATAACTGCATTTCTGTTTCCTCTGATGGTAAAATTTTGGAATGTGCTTAGCTGTGGGTAAAATAACTTTTTTAAATTATAACGGAATAAGCTTACTATTTTGGAACCAATTCTTGGGCTGCGGTGAAAAACATTTGTGTGTTGGTGGTACCCACTTCTATTCCTTTTGTTTCTTGCAATGGATTTCAATGTTTGGTTAATAAAAAATACAAATGTATGTAAATAGCTTTTATTAAATCACATTATAATGTATTACACTTTTCAAAACCAAATTCTTTTTATTTGTTGCCATTTCATTCTTCATTCACGTCTGTATTGGCTTTATCACTTTCTTATTGTTTCTTATACTTCTCACAATACTGCATTAATTTAATATTTAACACATTCTCAAAGCTTTGTGCGAAAATGCTGACATCCACATAAGAAAAGGCTAGAGTTGTTATGGTGACTTGTACCTATCGGGAAACTATTAGTAGTATCTGACATTTCTGGTTTTTTATTGCCTTATAATGCCTTGAGTTATATTAAAAATAATATTATTATTGACACATTTTGAAATTCAAATATTGCTTGAAGATACATAACAGTGTTGGTAATCACTTCCCCTGCGTTGGAGCTGTGGATGAAGGAGAAAATGTAGTGTGGAAGAGAGATGAGTGAGAGAATGTGGTGTGGAAGAGAGTTGGTAACATTCAATAGTTATTTACATTGAGGTAATCTGTTTTGCAGTAGAGAAATACACCTTTGTCTGTGTCGTGTGCTAGGCCCTGTAATATTAATGGTTCATGGGTGAAGACTGTCCCTGCAATTGGCATTTAAGAGAGGTAATAGTAGAAAACGTGACGTGTGAAAGTGGAGAGTAAGCAAAGAGTTTATAAGTATGAGATTATCACCGTATCACATATATTATAGTACAGATAAAAGGTGTTGGAGTGGGAGAGGTAGAAACAGTATAACCCAATAAACAGATCTGGTAATGAATTACAGTGAATCCCTGCTTTTACACTTTTCGGGAGACTAGAAAAATGGTTTAAGATGTGGGAAATCATGTTTTGAGCATTAAGTTATGTATAGGGTTCCCCCCTCCCCGCCCACCCTGTATTTTCTCACTAAATGTAAGATGTATGTACATAATGGGCATCATAATACTTGTCATGGACTTGTTTACTATCTAATAATAGTTTATTATGGAATAAAAACTGCCGATGTAACTTGAGCTGATAACTGTCTTGGGGAAGGAGAAATATTCAGCTTAATTTAATACGTCTCACAGTTTTCAGAAAGTGTGAAACTGTCATTCATTAAGTAAATAATGAAACATTGCACCAGTTATGTATTTTTTCATGCTTAGCATGACATGTTTCGAAGATTTATTCTTTTTGTCAAGTGCAAATATTTACCAAAGTGTTTTGTATGGTGTTTGCACATGAGTCATTCTGCTTCTCTTCCGCTGTAATTGCTTTTTGGAGGTAATCAGGCGCTGTGCCTGCTCAGTTATGTAGAAAAATACACACATGCAAACTATCACGCAAATTGTTTGTGAAACATCACTAAAAAATATTTAAGTAAATATTTGCACTTGACAATAAGAATAAGTTTTCGGAACATGAGTTGCTAAGATTGAAAAAATACGTAACTAGTGCTGTGTTTAAAGCATAAACATTTGCTGTAAAATGAGCAAATATGTGAACTAGTGCTGCAAATGGCCAAACAATGAAACACAGTAAATATGGTTCTAATAACATGAATCAAGATGATCACAACAATCGTGAAGCTGTGCATTCACAGTAGAGACAGTCTGGAAATGGTTGTGGTTGGTCATGATACCTTTATCTGAACAAACATGATTGTTCTCATCAGCCACCACTCCGAGTAGCACTTGGCAGTGGCTGGAGATAAATTACAAATTGTTCAGGCTTTTACCCATTTAGCGGTTCAGATCTATTGAGTAGAGCGTTCACGTGACTTCTGCAAACACTACTTTGTGGCCAGCAAAATGTAAACATCAGTTATGCCAGTTTTTTTTTCTCCACGAACATTTTTTCATAAAGCATAAATCACGGGAAAATTATAAATATGTTGTGTGAATTAATGTGGTAAACACATAAAATGTGACCAAAACAATGAAAAATGTCATAAATGGCTGGGAACCGTTAATTCCAGGAATTTAAAAGCAGAGTTGTGCTGAAGTTATTTACAAAATTGGTTGTTGCAAATACTCATGGGCTATTGACTGTTACCGTGCAAGGAAAAGTTGCAAAATGTCATTGTCAACATTTTTAACCATATTGAAGACAACCAATGGAACACATACAAACCATCTACAGCAAAAGGTGGTAATAGAACAGGTGGATGTACTAGTCATCTTATTGATAAACCCTCTTTCAGTTGTCTTTGTAACCTAATTCAGTCTTATCACTGTACTATAGCAGAGTTGGCAAAATATGATCCGTGACAGTTGCAGTGGGCTTCATGCATCTAAGTCATCTAATCACTTGGCGCTGTTTTGTTTTTGTCTCTGTCAGTGCTTTGTTGTTGTTGCTCTATAGACAATTGCTTTGCTGTACAGCTGCTTTTGCATCATATCTAAAAGGTGACAATTGCACTGCAAGCTGTGTGGGATCTACATTTGCCAGCTCTCCTACAGTGATATACTCTGAAGTCAGTTGTGTGTGTGTGGTGGTAGTAAGTCTCCTTGCCACAAACTGATTAATGGCATCTTGCATTATTATAATTTCCCAGCTCCCTCATACTCATTCTTTTATCTTACCTTGTGACTTCCAATTTTGAAGCCCTTCTAACATAATTTAAAACTAGTATTTTTATATACCATTCAGTGTCTGAAAAAATCACTTGAGTGACTTTACTGTCAGTGTCATTTGCCAGTCAGCTATAAAACTTCGTGTATTTAAAAAATGTCTTCCTGAAGGTTTATGGGTGAGTTCATATTACATTTTTTGTATTAATTAAACTTACATAGTGTACATGTGGAGGCTAAGTTAATATAACATGTAGACTTTAGCAGGGGTGCATTTCATTTTCCTGTTTCTTCCATTGCAAAATAAGTATAAAGATGTAGCACAACTATGGCAAATACTCTTAAAGGACCAAAGGATATTGCATAACTGTTAAATGAAGCATATTCGGATTGTTCATAACCAAATCCTTAGTTTGTATTCACTCATTTGATGCAGTGGATTTTAACAAATTTCACTTTACATAAAGTAACAAAATGTAATTTTCTCTTTAAATCTTTTCATTTGAGACTTACCAGTACTAATTGAAGCTAATTTGCATGCCCAAGTATCTCTTCTTAGACATTGCCTTGTTGCTTATGTACGTGTGCTGTTCTGCATGGTGGAGGAATTGTTCACAAACAATATGATTTACATATGTTTGAGGAATGATTTTTAAAAATTTCTTGTTTTTCATGGCTTATTTTTCTTTTCCTTATTCTTTTTTTTCTTATTGTTTTCGTGGTAATTTATAAATAGACATTACTTTATCAATTCCAGTAATCATTTATTCTGGTATTTTGAAAAATGTTTGCAAGTTTTGAAGTGTGGATCAATCATACAGTACAGTAATAAGAGTAACTGAATTTGAACAAAATCAATAGAAGTACTACATTTATAAAAGAAACGATTTGGAGAAAGTGCATAAAAGTCTGAGCAGTTGGTGTTTGTACCTGTCTTTACATACTGTTTGTGCCAATACCGTATTTACTCGAATCTAAGCCGCACTCGAATCTAAGCCGCACCTGAAAAATGAGACTCGAAATTCAAGGGGAGAGAAAAGTTTTAGGCCGCACCTCCAAATCGAAACAAAGTAGGTCTGTTATAATATGAGACACAATTTAAGTCGAATGAAAGACGATACAGCTACAGTAGTTTGGTTTGAGTCGTAAGCTTAGCAATTAAGCTTTACCAGGTAGCCATTGCTATGCGTCAGGCGCTCGGTCCGTACTTATACGGGTACCCTTCCTTTTTCATGTGCTTCGTCTGGTTTGAATCAATTGCTTATTTTGCTTTGATCTGATAAGTGCAGTTTTCTTTGTTATAGGTGTTTACGTCGCTCTAAGCTGAAAATGCATTACTGTACTGTCATGCATTGTTTGTCGCATTTTGATAGTGCGTGTTTACGGCCTGTCGCCGCTCGCGGCATGACTTGCTTTTGTGCTACCGCCGCTTAAAAAAAAGAGGAATCGTCTCATTAGTGAAACAATGGCAATAGACTGCTATTTGTTGTTACTTACACTGCTGCTTTATTTGATAATGATAAACAAGAACCAAATAATAGACCGCGTATGATAGAACATGTTCTGAACGAGAGTTTAGCGAAAATTTTTCTCCGTTTGAAAATCTTTGCGGCCGCTTCTTTAGTACATCAAATTCTGCACAGAAATTAGTCGTTTTACATTTAAAATCTAGTCAGTTGCCGTGCTTCATTTCTGACTGTATCACTATTCGGCATAAGAATAATACGAATATAAACATGACACGATACGTATATTCTTCCGCATTTGCTGTTGTCTCACTCTAGTTTCGTAGTTTATTAGGCAGACAGGATTTAAATGAGATAGCAGCAAACACGAAAGAATACATGGCAAAATGTTTATATTCGTATTATTCTTATGGTGAAGAGAATACTGCATGTGATTCACATTTCATCAGGTAGGAAAAAACTCGGAACGTAGAGTTGGCCATATTGACAAACATCCCTAACAGTCTTGCCAGTCGGATTTTCGTAGTACATTGAAGTTCTGCTACATTCGAAGATGAACAATACGGAATTTGTATTTACTTCGTTGGATAATGTATGAAAATGCAGTGGTCGAAACTCGGGGCGGAGACAGAAAAGCTCGTCTTCTACCTTTTTTTAAATTTATTTACTGATGCAGAGGTTTTGGCGCAAGTATTTATTTTTGTGCCCACAAAGCATGCTTGTGTAGCGCTACATATATTCGACGGCAGAAGTTAGTTGTGGCGGCACCTACCAACATTTTTCAGAACTTCCGCTTGCTTTGCACTCGATTCTAAGCCACAGGCGGTTTTTTGGATTACAAAAACTGGAAAAAAAGTGCGGCTTAGATTCGAGTAAATACGGTAAGTCTTCCGTGGGGCTACAGTGTTTCATTTGCCAAATGCTCTGTGTGTAAATAAATGTTGTGTTACTGGGTTCCTTTTCTTTTCAAACTTTCCTAGTCCTAATTCGTCCTCACTCCCTTCCCTCCAATTTGTTTCTCCCTATCTAAGAAATGTCTGTTAAAAATGGAATATGTTAGCTTTTGTATATACAGGGTTCCCACAGGAGTGGTCAGTATACAGCGATATGACATGAATGATCATTTGAAGTAAGGTTTCATGGCTAGTTTTGGTGTAGTTCCTTGCCATTTTTGGTATTGGTTGCTTTTTTTTTCAGTGTTTTCATTTGATTTAGGTAGATGTAGCCCCGAATGTGAAATGGTTATCCCCCCATTTCGGTGTTTCTTCAGATTTTGGTGTGATTACCCCCTTCCCTTTTGACATGACATGGACTCAGTAAGTCATTGGAGGTCCTCTGCAGAAATATTGAGCTGTGCTGGCTATACAGCCATCCATAATTGCGAATGTATTGCCAGTACAGGATTTTGTGCACAAACTGACCTTTTGCTTACGTTCCATAAATGTGCGATAGGTTTCCTGTTGAGTGATTTGCGTACCCAAATTATTGACTTGAAATGTTCTTCAGATTAATCACGAAATTGTGGAATGTCAGCACGGTGCATTGTCACTCATAAGAATTCCATCATTGTTTGCGAACATGAAGTCTGTAGTTTCCAAGTAGCCGAACATAACCATTTCCGGTCAATGATTAGTTCATTTTGACCAGAGGACCCAGTCCTTCCATTTAAACACAGTCCACACCATTGTGGAGCCACCATCAATTTGCACAGGGGCTTGTTGACAATTTGGGTCCATGGCTTCATAGGGTCTGCACCACACTCAAACCCTACCATCAGTTCTTACCAACTGGAATCATGACTCATGTAACCAGTCCGCAGTTTTCTAGTCATCTGTTGTCCAACCAATGTGGTTAAGAGTCCTGGAGAGATGCTGCAGACGATTTCATGCTGTTAGCAAAAGAACTTGGGCTAGTCATGTGCTGCCATAGCCCATTAATACCAAATTTCGCTGCACTGTCCTAACAGATATGTCCGTCGTTCATCCCGCAATGATTTCTACGGTTGTTTTCTGTGGTGTTGCTTGTCTGTTAGTACCAACAACCCTACCAACATTGCTGCTCTTGGTTGTTAGGTGAAGGCCTTTGGCCACTGAGTTGTTTGTGGTGAGAATTCATGCCTGAAATTTGTTATTCTCAGCCCACTCTTGACCATGTGGATCTTGGAATACTGAATTCCATGATGATTTCTGAAGTGGAATGTCTGGTGTGTGTCTGTCTCAAACTAAAATTCCTTGTTGAAAGTCTGTTAATTCCTGTTGTGTGGCCACAGTTGTGTGGCCACAGTTGTGTCTGAATCCTTTTCTCATGAAATCACCTGAGTACAAATGACAGCTCTGCCACTGCACTGCCCATACCTTGTGTACGTGATATTGATGCCATTTGTATATGTGTATATCGCTATCCCATGACATCTGTTCCCTTTGTGTGTTTTAAAAAAATGAATATAATAAATTAAAGAAAAAGAAAAATTTTACAATGATTCGCTATTTAAAATTTTACAGAAGAAAGCATTGTAACTTCAAAGTTCTCTTCTTAGATTTAGTGCCATTGGTCTGGCAATACTTTTAGTGTGAAATTAGCTACCTGCAGTCTAAATTTGAACACAGAAGGAAATTGCTCTCTTCACAGCACCAGATATTTGGCAATGTCCACTTATCCTGCTGGCATGGAAAGTTGCTTTTCTACAAAATTGTGAGGGATTTATATCTTTTTTTTAGAGTACCTTTATTGGCTAGACCTGCCATTCCAGGTACACATAATTTACTCTTCTAGAACTGTGAACACAGACACGGAACATGCATTTTTGTCCATGTGAGTCATCAGACTTAATTTACAGTTGCAGCTTAGTGCATTTCAGTGTTTCCTTCACTTCTGCCTTAGGTATTCATTCCTTCCTATTTCTTAAAATCTTACTGCTTTAATCACCAGTTGTCAGCGTGTGCTGAGTGCGTCAGTGGCCATCAGTGAAGCAATGCCTATGTTATGTCGTGAACATTAGTGGCCACTTTACCAACCAAACTGCTGGTGTGTGTGGTAGGGAAAGCCGGATCACCATTGTTGTTACCTAGGCAACAGTGTCACTTCCCCTCTGGCGAGCCAAATGTGAAAAGCTGCAAGTAATTTTAAACTCACTTTAGTCATCAGTGGGCTGACTTACTGTAACATCACCACATTTTTGATAATGGCAAATCCAATAGTATTGTGTTTTGAGTAGTATAAACAAGAAAAACAACAAATACAGCACTTCAGCTTCACACAAACATAAAATCAGAACACTGAGAATATTTATTACAATATTTAATCAGTATTCTTACTGTTTTGTGAATAAGGTTGTGGTGACAATGTAATCCATTATATAGAAGGGCTTCACTTAAGGGGAGCTGGAGGTGCCTATGCTGCCCATGTTAAAATCACTAAGTTTGAGGAACATTTATGAATAAACTACCAAATAGAAAAATTTGAATTTTTTTAACATATAGAGTGGTTTATTATTGCAGTTATGACAGAGGGATTTTGGAGTATCTTTTCTAGTTTCGTTCCAATTATTTTTTTTATTAATGAACCAAATTTTTTTTACAAATAATTGCTTTATAATGAAACTTAAATGAAACTAATGAACATATTGCCAAATGGTTGTGTTACAATGTAAGTTTGACCACTAGGAGAGCTGTATAAAAATTTCATCTCTCTAGCTTGAGTGGATTTTGAGAAAATGTTCCTTCTATTCGAAAAATTCTAATTTACGGGAAATGGCTATCAAAGTTTCTCAATACATTGCTGCACTATAGGATGGATTATCAGGGTCGTCTTCTTCATCCTCCAAAAGCTTCCTCTTCTGTCTTCTTTTCTGGCCTGTTGTTCCATCATACTTCATATGCCTTTCTCTTCTTTCTGCTCCTCTTATCCTTTCTCTGTCAATATTTCTTAGTGCTCGTACAGTGTTCACCCCAGCTGTAAATCCTAATGCCTTCAGAACTTCTCACTTCACACTGTTCCCTTGGTTGTAGGTTGCTATTGCATCTTAAATGCCAAAGTGCAGTGTTTTTATGCTTACAAACACCCTTTTAGGAATCACTTTACAAATAAAATTGTTTACGCTCTCATTAGGATTCTGCTTCTTTCCGTGTAGACATTTGTGTAACCATTCTGGCTGAGCTAAGTCATGAAAAATTTGTTTTATTGCATTTATCACAGCTGCTGGCAAACCATGTTCGTGATCATAGTCCTTTTTTGCATTATATTTGCACCAGGAATCTTTTGGGCACAGGCTGTGTTGAGGGTATTCATTGGAAGAAGTAGTATGAAGGAGCAATGCCCACACTGCTTTTCACATGTCACTAACATTACTAGTATTTTGCTTTATAGCATACCCATAGTATCTCTGTAGACGTTCAATCACCTCATCAGTAAGCCTGCCTCTCCCTCCTATTGTCTTTCCATCACTGAGCTTACTTGAACCGAAAGTTTGTTTGAGCCTTCGAAGCCGTGCACCTATACGCTTTTGCACATGCCCAATGCTTTCCAACTTTTCAACTACAAATTCATTTCCATATGGTTTCAGTTCCTCTATAGTCTTGAAACCTTTGGAGTCACCATCCCCAAGGTAGTATTTGTACCTAACATTGTATCTGGGAACTGAATGTTCAAAAATTTGTTTCACTCCATCCACTTCCATTGCTCCACTTGATCCACTAAAATTCGCCTCACAGGTTCCACTGTGCTCTCCTTTGATTTTATTTTTGCACCTACAATGTTTTGATAATATTGCAACATCTATCACTTTTGCACTATCACCACAAGTAGCAGTTACAACACCATTCAGGGATTTATGACCCCTCTTTTGCCAGGAACCATCTAATGCCACTACCAAATCCCTAGAACCACCGTTCATTTCTACAGATTCCTCCACTGCTTCCTTCATGGTGTTCAAAGCCACATCTTCAACAGAGGATCCTACCAGTTCACAGTAGTACCCAAATTTGCTTGGAGGCGATGGCAAGTTCATAATACCACAAAACATTTTACCAGCAGCAGACCCTTTTCCAATGGATCGAAGACCATACACAAGTCGAACATTCACATCAAACACTCTAGATCGTCCATTTTCACCAAAGAGACTGGCATGTGAATTGTAGAAAGTTACGTGATACTTGCAACATGCACAGATTATCTTCATCTCACAAGCTAAACCATAGTGCTTTGTTATCTCTAGTCCAACTCCTACACGTGAACACATTTTGCACAGAACACTTTCTTTCAGCACAGAAGATAATAATCCAATATTCAGTACTTCGTTAATATCATCACTGTCACTAACATATTCACGAAATCTGTCACTTCCACCAGTCAGCTTCTTGCTAGAAGATGTCACAGGGCTATGGCCGGCCATGTGTTGCTTAGCAGAAGAACACACTGTTTCAGTAATTGTAGTATCTCAACTTGGTATTAGTGTTAATTTTCTTTTCCCTATGTTCTTCCTCTTCTTATATACACGGTTACTAAAACGTGGCATCGTAACCAGGACAACGCTTAACACAAGAAGTATAATACTACCAACAACAGGCGCAACACTGAACTAATTCGAAACGGTAAACAGCAAAGAGACGATGTTCCGCGCACTTAGCGCTTCATTTGTCACAGAAAACAATATAGCAAACCCTTGCACACTTGCTGTATGCGTAACATAAGGCGCTGTATGCGTAACAGGCTGAGAAAATCCCAAGCAGTTCGCCAGGAAGTCACGAGAGGGTGTTAGATGCATTCAGCAGCCGCCCATTTACTCTGCAGGCGTGGGGGAAAATGGTAATAACTCCACTTCTACGGCGAGTAGAACAATAATTCAAAGTTTACATTAAAGAGGAATGTTCCAATTAATTTTCGGTAGCAAAAAAATCGTAATTTTTTGGATTTGACCACCTCCGGCTCTCCTTAAAGATCCCTCCAAAATGCAACATTTTTTTTTGTAGAGTTGGTTGTGAAAAGATGTCGAGAAATGTCCCATCGGCAACAAAATTTGTGCCTGGGTGTAATTTGTTTGACATCACATCTAGGGCCATAGTCCTTTACACAGGTAATCAACCTTTTTCAACATTATAAGAAATTCTGAGTTGTGAAAAAAAGTCAAATTCAGTTACTGTAAGTTACCATCATTGGTAAACTGTAGTTTTTATATGGGGGCAGGAGAAATATCAAATTCCATGGCGAGTAAAAAGTTCAATTTCTGCATTATATTGATAAAAACATATTAACATTGTTTTCATGTCACAAGATCAAAGTATGTGTGTTATCTTGATAATAATTGCTTCTTGACACAGTAGAACCCTTTTACCAAATGATAATTTTAAACTGTTGTGTAAAAATTGTCAGCCAATGTAAAATTTCTGTCTTGAACTAGATTGTGAACCATTGTCCTCCTAATGATATAACACATCGTATGATGCTCCCAGCAAATTTACAGCTCATTTATATCTAATGGCCACATCATTGATGGGATGTTGAAGCCTAATATTCCTTGTGACCAGGCACTATTAAATTTCTGAAAATATCTTTTAATGGTGAACCATTTCCTGTAAATATAAACAAAACTGCAGTCCAGTCACATTAATGTGACCACCCGATATGTTAGATGCCAACATGCAATAACTACTGACAGAAAGCAGGTGGTGGCACCGGCAGTGGAGGCTATGTTAAATGTATCCATGTGACACGATAAAAACATTGCTATTATCCTAATAATGTGGAAACGGAGTGATTTATCTGATGTCAAAATTGGTGTGATCCATGGGTCAAGGGTGGAAGCATTTCCAAAATGGTGAGTTTGTAAACTGTTGGCGTGCCACCGTGGTTAAAGTACACCTTGCATGGCAAAATGGCACTGTCCGAAACCTGCATTGAGGCAACTTTGGTGCACCACATTTCATAGATGACAGGGATGAAGATGTGTATATTGAATAGGAGTAAAACTGTTGAGCAACTGAACACCCTGATGAATCAAGGGACTGCAAATAGTATCCTCTCAATGACTGTGAAACTGATGTTGCTGTGTAGAGCCCCAGCAGTAGATGCGTTGTTCATGCACCCATGCTGACTGCTGTTGATTGATGACAAAGGCTGGAATTTGCAAGACATTGCTACAACTGGACATCCACTGAGTGGTGACAGGTGGCCTTTTCAGATGAATCACAATAAATGCCCCATTGGGCAGATGACCATTAGCATATGCCATGCCATTCAACAATCTTCGTAAGGGGCCAGGCCATAGGAGGGTGCATTATGGTCTGAGGAATGTTTTCGTGGCATTCTTTGGGTGATCTAATCATTCTAGAAGGTGCAATGGATCAACACAATTTTATTTTCTGCAAGGCACAAAGGAGAGGAACTGGGGGAGAAGAAATGATTGTTAAACATCTCAAATTTCAGTGCATAAAATTTATTCACAGAAGGTTCAGTCATTTGAAACTGGATATTGCTAATTGGAGATACTGCCTTTATGTGTAAGCATAGGCTTCATTGACCATTGTCACAATCAGTAAAATCCTTCATGGTATGTGACAGCATATAATATATAAAATTCAGTGATATTTTTGCCACTGTTCCAAATAGTTTTCATCTGGGTGCTTTGCTGACTGCCAGCAAAACACCTGAGGAAGAATATTTGCGACAGTAGCCAAAACATCAGAGAATTTTGTCACACGTCCTGAAGAATTCTGATGACTGTCTTAGATGTCTGTACTATATCATGGAAGTTGAGTCACTACTTTTCAATGCAGTTGCATGGGAATTAATGATTGTCATAGGTTTAAAAATGTGCATATGTTGAGAGATTTTTAACTTTACTGCACATGGTGTATCTTTTCTTTTGAACTCCCTTTCCATCCTACTTCCTGCCTTCCAACACCAGTACTCCTAATTTCTCATGCAGTCATGAGTCTGATGGTATAAATACACATGGCAGATTGTTCTCTTGATTACTTAAGATCATATTTAATCACTATCTTTGTGCTGTGCCACACAGCTCCCTGTATTAGCAATCATTCTTGCCAGTGCAGTATGCACAGCTACCTGTGTCTTCTGTAACAGTATAGTAAATGATGACTATGATAATCATTTGCCCTACAGTCCGTTGTAGCCCTACCTTAGATATGGTGCACATAAAAATCCAGACATGCAAATTCTAATGTGTTGCATCGCAAGGTCTGAAAGAAAATATTTGTTGAAATGGCAAGGTATTAGCTAGTGTTTTAAGTTGCAGATTTAAGGGAAATTGTGATTATTACTCCCACAGTTACAAATTAAGTAATTATTTTATGAAAATATATTTTGCCAGCAAGGAGCTGTGATTTTGGGTGGTCACCTGAATACTTTATTAATTCTTTTGAACATTATCCCTCAGATGGAGAAGATACTTTGTGTACATGAATGAACCAAAGCATAGATTGGTTGAAAGAAATTTAAATTTATGATTATTCACCGGTACTATTGACACTGGCAAACAAATTTTTAACACTATTTTCAAACAGAATAAGCGTGCATGATTGTCACTAATTGCGCACGAGCAGTTACATTTTTGCATTTCTGCATATGCCCTCCACCATACTCTTCCTTGGGTATCTCACACATGTGGAAGTAA
The DNA here is from genome assembly GCF_021461395.2 of Schistocerca americana. Taxonomy (NCBI): domain Eukaryota; kingdom Metazoa; phylum Arthropoda; class Insecta; order Orthoptera; family Acrididae; genus Schistocerca; species Schistocerca americana. The sequence goes on from NC_060119.1 coordinate 783,189,606, forward strand.
TGTTGTGTAAAGTCTGCACTGAAGGCTGTGTGTTCGAAGGCAGTCCAGAGCATATTGACCAATGTTCTTTGTACGTCACAGAGGAACAACAGGCTTCCGTCTTGGGTGCTATGCCATTTTCAGTTGTAAACAGCTGGAAGTTGTAAAGGGTCACAGTAGTAGGCAGCCATTATTGGTCCAACAATCCTGCAGGAAACTGATCAGCAGAAATACATTTGCAGTCCCAGAATACATTAGTCATAACCTCTCTGGCAGACAACTATTCTAGGCTTTCATCATTGTTCCTTTGCTACTTCTCCCAACTATTCTGTATTGGCATTCTTTGATATGAGTATGCAATGACAGAATCAAGTCTCAACACATGCAGATTGCCTAATCAACCCCAAAAATACATGAATAACTGCAATTGTAGAACCCTTAAAAAATTAGAAATAACTAGTAACATATTTGTTTTTCAGTCTCTGTGTCATTTAAATATTTCTTAATATAGGGGATAATTGAGTAAAAGTTCTTGCAATAAAAATGCTGAAAAAATTTGGAATTCAAGATAAAGATGGAAGAAAAATTAGTTTTTTTGTGTTTTGTAGTTCATGTGTGAACAAGAATTGAGTATCATTGCTGAGGTTATTGTAATATTCATGCTGCTCTTTTTAAACACTCTGATTCCTTAACAGCAGAGATAAGCTATCCACACTAGTTCATCCTATGTAAGCCACTTCATCTCTATATGATCATTGCACCCTATGTGCACTTGAACCTGTTTACAGTAGTGAAGGCTTGGTTTTCCTCTACAATTTCTGACCTCCCACATTTCCCTTCCATCGTCAAATTGACCATTCCTTGTTATCTTAGGACATGTCCTATCAACCAGTCCATTCTATAAGGTGCATGTTGCACTGTCATCTATCTCGGTAAAATTATCTGTATAGGATTGAACTCTAGCTTATACAAAAGTTATACTAAACATGGCCAAGTACACAGCCAAATATTTTCTAAAAGATCTTTGATAGAATTATGGTACAGTTTAGTTGTGCCATAATAATTTTCTCCCCAGTTCAATTCAGTATTGTGTTGTAGCTCCACTTTTCAAAATCCTTTATTCTCTTCTCATCGTAAAATTGAAGTTTATATCAGTTGTTAACAAATTTCTCTTTTTCAGGAATGCTTTACTTGCTATTACTGCTATGTATTTCATATCCTTCACACTTCAGCATTTGTCAGTTGTCTCACTGCCCAGATAGTACAAGAAGTCTGCTACTTCCAGTGTTTCATTCCACAGTCTAATATTGTAGCATTGCATGACTCAGTTCCATCCCATTAGCTTCGTTTCATTTCTGTTGATATTCATATTATAAACCCTTTTCCATTTTGCACTTTCTGTCAATCTTATTTTTTAGAAGCCTTTATTCCCTTTCACTTAATTATTTTTCTGCATTTTTATATTTTCTCCTTTTGTTACTTAAATTTTATATATCCTCTGTTATCCAAGTATTTCTGCTGAGCCTTGTTCTTTTGCGTATTCATCCTCTGCTGCTCTCTCTCTTTCTTCCTTGTACCCATTCATAATTTATTGTACACCTTTCTTTGCTCCTTGCAATAGTTGCCATTTGTTTCCCATGAAATTAACAGCCTCTACATCTTTCAGCTTATCTATGCCCCAACCCCCTAATTTTGTAGCTTTATGCTATTTCTTCTGTTTTAATCTGCAATTCAAACCAATACTTTATGGCCACAGTCCACATCTAACTCTCCATTTGTTGTAAGTGACGAAATTATTTAATTGGATAGATAAAAAAATCTACTCACCAAGTAGTGGCAGAACACACACATAAAAGACAGTTATAATTGGCAAGCTTTTGGAGCCAGTGGCTCCTTCTTTATGCAGGAGTGTTGAAGAGGAAAGAAGAAGAATGAAGGAAAAGAGCTAGAGAGGTCTATATCCATATAGCTTATTGTGTGTTCCATTGACAAGCCTGCACTTTCACCTCAGCGATGCATAGACCTCTCCAGTCCTTTTCCTTCACCCCTCTTCCTTCCCCTTCAATCCTTCTGCCTGAAGAGGGAGCCACTGGCTCTGAAAGCTTGCCAATTACAACTGTCTCATTCTGCCACTGCTTGGTGAATAGATTTTTTATCTGTCCAATTTAATAACATCCATAGGTTATGGTGTTTAAAGCCTGGCTTCTAAATTTAGTGTGTCATATAATGACAAAATTATGGAAAGGATAGATTGCTACTTACCATACAGAGGAGATGAGCTTTCAGTCACAAGGCCTTCTTGTAAAGTAGAAAGCACACACACATTCGCCCAATCACTAATCACACACACTGACCACCATCTCTGGCCACTAGCCACTAAGGCCATACTGCAAGTAATTGCACCTGATGGGTGGAGCAATCTGTGTTTGGGGGGGGGGGGGGGGGGGGGCGGCGGGCGAGATAGCAGAGCAAGAGCAGGGCTGAGGGACAGTGTAGTGCTGCTTGTGGGAGTATGCAAGGGTGTGGTGTGTGGTAGTGACAAGGAAGGGCTGCGAGGTGCAGTTAGGAGGTTTAAGGGGGCAGAGGACTTAGTGGGTGCATTGGTGGAATAGAAGGCTTGGAAGTGCTGGAGTGGGAGCAGGGAACGGGGTAGGTAGGTGAAGGAAAGGCACTAGCATAGGTTGAGGCCAAGCTGTTTACAAGAATGTCGGGTATGTGCAATTCAGAAAATCTGGTGTTAATAGAAAGGATCCAGATGATGCAGGCTGTGTAACAGTTATTAAAGTGAGGCACATAGTGTTGGGCAGCATGTTCAGTAACTGAGTGGTCTGACTGTCTCTTGGCCACAGTTTGTTAGTGGCCATTCATGCAGACTGACTGCTTGTTGATTGTCATGCTCACATAGAAAGCAACACAGTGGTTGAAGCTTAGTTTGTAGATCACATGATTGATTTCACACATGGACCTGCCTTTGATGGGATAGGGAATCCCTGTGACTCAACTTGTTTAGCTGGTGGTGAGAGGATATATAGAACAGGTCTTGCATCTAGATCTCTTGCATGAATTTGAGGCAAGGGGTTGGGAGAAAGGGTGGAATAGGAATGGACAAGGATGTTGCGTATGTTTGGTGGATGGCAGAATACCACTGTATGAGGGATGGGGAGATAGTGTGTAGGATATTCCTTATCTCAGGACACGATGAGAGGTGGTAGAAACCTGGCGGAGAATGCAATTCGGCTGCTCCAGTCATGGGTAGTACTGAGTCATGGGTAGTACTGAGTCATGGGTAGTACTGAGTCATGAGGGGAATGCTCCTTTGTGGCCAGACGGAAGGTACATGGGAGGTGGTGGGTGACTGGAGAAAGACAAGACACCGTTGCTGTGTTTCTGAACTAGAGAGAGTGCTAATTTTGGACTGTGAAGGCATCAGTGAGGCTCTTGGTATAGTTGGAGTGGGACTGCTTGTCTCTAGTGATGAGACAGCCATGGGTGGCTGTGCTGTATGGTAGGGACTTCTTTGTATGGCACAAGTTCCAGCTGTAGAAGTGATGGTATTGCTGATGATTGGTATGTTTTACATGGACAGAGGTACCTCCTTGAGGTGGAGATGGAACCTTGGGGAACACATACAGTCCAGATCACAAAGATATAATCAGTGAATCTGAACCAAGTAAGGGATTTTTGATTCTGGGTGGTTAGGAAGGATTCCTCGTTGTCTCATGGATAGGTTGTGTAGGGTGGTGCCATGTGGGTATCATTGCTGTACTGTGGATTTGTTTGTAGGTAATGCCTTTGGAGATGAAATAATTGTGGGTGAGGATGTAGTTGGTTGTGGTGACCACGAAGGAAGTTGTAGACTGAAGTCAGTAGGGTGTTGGAAAAGGTACTGTTCAGTAGTGGCAAGGCTGAGTGCAGTTTGGAAGTTAATGCAGAGGAAAGTGGCATCAACATCAATAAACAGGGTGCCATTGGTAAAGGAAGAGGAGCTGTAGAGAGTCTATTGTGTCTGTCTGCATCTCACTGTCTCCTCTGTATCATAAGTAGCAATCTATCCATGTATCATGAGTAGCAGTCTATCCTTTCCATAATATTGTCATTATTCCATTCTTGATTTTCCATTGTTTGATATCATAATGCAATCTATCTGAGAACTTGTATTTCCATGTGTCTTTCATGTATGCAGTCTTCTCCCGTGATTTTTAGAACAGTTGTTAATAATGATTAAATTCTGCTCTAAGCAAAATTCTATTAAGTGGCTTACTCTTTCATTTCACATTTTTTCATTTTGTTATCTGTGGAGGTAATGGTCATCTACAGATGTACAGCTATATTGGATCATGACTTTGCTCCTTACTGTGACCATGCTAATGTGTTCACTTTGCTGTTCGTAACAGTTTCTTTGCAGTCATATTTTATTGTTCATTATTAGTCCTACTTCTGTGCTAACCCTCTTTGATTTCTTGTTGCTGTAGTTGCCTGGTTTGTATTCCTGTTCTTCCTGGTACCTCACTTGACTAATTTCAATTGTGTCCAACTTCAGCCCATCCACTGCTTGTTTAAAATTTTCTAACCTACCCACCCAAGTGAAGAACCTACCAATCAACACTTTGATCCATAGAATACAAGATTTGTTACGACTTTATCCTGAGTAGTTCCCCTTGAGGTCTGAGTGGGCTGCATATTTTCTGTTTGCAAATAACTGATGGTTTTCTTATGCTTTTAGGCCCAAGGCCATGTTGGCTAATGTTAGTCAGTTTTCCAGGTTGCTGCCTCTGCAACTGCTACAAAAGCTGCAGCCCCTCTTCAGCAATCATATTAGTCTGGCCTGTTTATGGTTACACCTACAGTATGGCTATCTGTTTCATTGAGACATGCAGCCAGCCACACCACGGTGAAGTTCACAGTTTGAGGGGCCTTCTGTTATGGATTGGAAATTGTACAAATGTAAAATGGTAGTTATTGTGCACCAAAGAATAAATTTGGCCAGAGATAACAAACTTGGGTAAAATTGCTATGTATAGCAAAATCAGGTCTTAACAAACCTGTAGGAACTAAATTTTTTTCTCCTTAAATAGTCGTTTTCCTTAACTTGAAAAAAGAGTTGACCAAGATAATACAAGTACTCATTAATCACAAACTGTAATTTCCTGGGAAGAAAAGGGTAGCTTTGAATGAACTCAGCAGGTTTGCACTTGATAAATTATTTATAAAAAGCTACTTTAGCATGCAGAATAATGAAATTTCTGTTTATTCAGTATTTTAATTGACTGACTAGCTGAAAAAGACCCACTGCACCTGGTTTTTACTTTTGTTTCTTTTCTGTGTACATTCCAGATTGCTTGAGAACATAGCAAAAATGAACATTAAAAATATAGTAAAATGTCAGTATGTCAAGCTAAAAAGTACTCTGGAATGCTCAAAAACTCTCCATTACCTTTAAATCCACAGAGGTATTCAACAGTAACTTCATTTGAAATAAAATAGGCTGCCAATCACTTTTTTATAGAAGACGGAACATTCAAGAACATTTTACACCATTTAAAAACATTTGTTAATATCGAAAAATATTCATGAAAGCTGAGCAAAATAGGTAATTCTCTAACTTTCCCCTTAAAATATATATTGATCCAAAAGGATGTTGCAGTGACCAGTACAGTGTGTTAGCAACCGCTTCAAACACAGAAACACAACTACCAACACTGCATAACCACTGTAGTATACGACAGGGGAACCAAGGGTTTTTCAACAGACTGTTTTGTTTCATCGTCATTGAAAAGCTGAACTCTCATTTTTGTTCTTAATTGCACTTTCCTCACTTGAGACCAAAGAAATTATTTCTTCACACATGCATTGGTTTAATCTGCTGGGGTTGATTTTCGAATAATTGGAACTGTTTCCTGAAAGTGTCCAGAAGGTATAAATAATGCACCTCCCATTAATTTTAGACTATCTTGGGGATTTAAAACATTTTTGAACCTTCTGGAAGATTCTATAACATATTGGAATGTTATACAACATTCTAGAATGAATGGCCGCTTTGTCACTAGATTCCAACCAGCTTCGCTGTGTTCCCATACAAAGTCCATTGACGCGATGTCCTCTTTTGAAACCCCTATCTTTGAACCCAGCCCGTACTGTTCCAAATAAAATCGTGGGGATGGAGGGCGATGCCGATGGATCTGCAAAATTCACTTGCAGAGTTTTGGTGTTGTGCACAGAGCCACAATAATTACTTTTATTATATACCAGTATATTGATGACACAAGATGAATGTAAGGCATGCTAAAGAAGCCTCATTAAATGATATCTTTTGTTCTATGAAACTGTTTAAAAAAATGGTAAAATTACTTTGCTCCCTCGATGGAAAAATAGTTCTTAACAGCACAGAGTCCGTACAAAGTTATGGCAAATTTTCTTTGTTGTGAATCTTTTTCATTGTTGTTATCACTGCCCATCTTGACCATAATTAATTTTGCTTCTTCCTTCAGAAGATTGAGAAAGTAAGTCAAACTGTCATCTGGAGAAACATCTTAAATGTCTTACTTGCTAAAACATATGTAATGATTTTATATTGTTTTTTAAGGAAGTGGGGTTCGGATGTAAATGGCGTCACATCAAAGACAGAATATGCGAAACAGTTGTATACTGTCTGGCAAGTCACAGCATAGTCAGTATAATGCGGAACCTATAAAATTTTGTCTTTCATTGTTGGCTTTCTCTCGGCGAATGAATTCGGCCCCCCACAAGTCATTTTTTGTTTTGCTTTCACAGATTGAGTTATGCCCAGATGCAAATCAATAGATGACTTGTATATGTAGCAGTGAAAAGGCCTCTTAAAACATTTTTATGTATAAGGTGACTTTTAGATGGGAAGGTATTCTGTCTATGATAGACAGTCTTTTTGCTCCAGTCTTGACATCTAGGCAACCGAGTAATCTTTCAGAAACTTCTGTAGTCATTGAGGCTTCACCATAAAGGCTCAAGTATAAGGTAGTGTTTACATGTTCCTGAAACACTTCATTATACACTTTACATTTTTTAATAGTGGCAAATTTTCATTTCCTTCTATAGTTCCACACACAAGTGCTGTCAATTGGCCTCTGGTCATTTTGCATCTGTCTCATATTTCTTCTTGGACACAGTATATTTCTGAAGGAAGTAAATTTTTAAAGAACCCCAACATCATTGAAGTTAATAGAGTTTCTAGACTCATATCATTGTATTATCCATAACAGAGTCTTGCTCTTCCAATAGTCCACAGCCTCAGTTACTCCCCTGAATTTATAAGGTTTTTGGAAACAATCCAGTCAAGGTATTTGAAGTGCTCATTGTTCAGTTCTGATCTGCAGTGTGACTTCTTGTACCTTCGTGCTGCATAATTTCCCCTGAATGAAAGTTTTCATTTTATCCCTTAGTTCATGAACTATTTTAAAGGGATGGAAATGTCTAAATGATGAAACGCAAATATTTTTCATTTTCAGCACAGCAGAACGTGCCAAACTGTTTTGTTGGGAATTATGTGAAATGTAACAGTAGAATTAAGTACAATATAATGAATATAATTTTTCTTCTGTTGTATAGTAAATCATCTTTGTTTATTTGTAAAAAACTTATGGTTTTCTTTATTTTACAAAAATAACACAAGTACATGACTCAAAATTTTAATGAACTACTGAATTTAAAGATAAAAGTGTCTACACCATAAAAAGTTTACTTCTTCAGTTGCGATTTTTGATTAGTTCAAATGAAGCACAACTTATGTCAGGAAATAATTCCCATTATCAAAAACATTTTTGTTAAATTATGCTGAATTAAAGGAAATGCTTACACTGTGGGTACTTCAGTGTAATGCAGAACTACAAAAATTTATAACCACTAACACTTCATGTAATCTTATTGATAAGTGTTCACCATATAGCAGAGATGCTGAGTCATAGATAGGCACAACAAAGACCATCAAGCAAACCTTTCAGCCAAACAGGCCTTCATCAGAATAGATATCCCTCCCCCCCTCTCCCCCCCTCTCCCCCCCCTCTCCCCCCCCTCTCCCCCCCCTCTCCCCCCCTCTCCCCCCCTCTCCCCCCCTCTCCCCCCCTCTCCCCCCCTCTCCCCCCCTCTCCCCCCCTCTCCCCCCCTCTCCCCCCCCTCTCCCCCCCTCTCCCCCCCTCTCCCCCCCTCTCCCCCCCTCTCCCCCCCCTCTCCCCCCCCTCTCCCCCCCTCTCCCCCCCCTCTCCCCCCCTCTCCCCCGCTCTCCCCCCCTCTCTCTCTCTCCCCTACTACTACTACTCACACACACACACACACACACACACACACACACACACACACACACAGTATCCCCCCTCCCCACCCCACCACCCATTTTGCTTCTCCCATCATGTGCTGCTTGTAGTCTGGCCTTGGCAGCCACAAACTGTGATCATGAGTGTGTGATTCGTGTTTGTGTGTGTGTGTGTGGACACTTTGGCCGAAAGCTTTGGCAGTCCTTTTATTGTGCCTTTCTGCAACTCGGCGTCTCCACTATATGGTGAGTAGCAACTATCTTTTTCATAATACTGTCACTATTCCATTGTGGATTTTTCCATTTATTGGTAAATACGAAGAAGATTACACTTTACAGTATCTGTGAAATGAGAAGTAATTGTAAATTTCCACTTATTTGTGTAGTAGTAGAGTTTCTAGAACAATGCAGCATTTCACAAACAAGAATTAAATTTAACTTGTAATATAAAATGCACTTGAAATTAAAATTATCTCTTGAAACATGCAAGGTATTGGGGTGGTAATTTTACATCTTGTGATGTAAGACATGAAACCATTGTTTTTAGTCTCAGCTTTTGACAGCAGTTTTGTAATAGAAACAACAAAGAGAATGTATGTTCTCTGCATGGTTAGATTTCATGCCGGTGTTTACGACAGACCATGTGACCTATGTCATGAAGTACATAAAAATTCGGAGAAGACTTTCTGAACACTTACTTCATCTACTACTTCATTTCCTAATCTAATTCCCTCAGCATTGTATGATTTAACTCAACTATATTCCATTAGCCTTGTTCTACTTTTGTTGATTTTCAATCTCTTTTTCAGAACACCATCCATTCTGTTCAGATGCTCCTTGAAGTTCTTCGCAGTCATGATAGAATTACAATTTTATTTCTTCTCCCTGAACTTCAGTGGCTCCTCCAATTTTTTTCTATGGTTTCCTTTACTGCTTGATGTGCAGATTGAAAACATCGGGGATAGGCTACAACACTGTCTCTCTCCCTTCTAAACTAGGTTTCCCTTTCATGTCCTTAGACTATTATAATTGCAGTCTGGTTTCAGTACAAATGACCTTGGGCTTCTTCTATTTTATCCCTACCACTGCCCACCTTGCCATTTGAGTGGTGAGCATGGCAGAATGCCATGCAAGGTGTCGGGGTCCGATTCCCAGCTGGGTCGGAGATTTTCTCTGTTCGGGGACTGGGTGTTGTGTTGTCTTCATCATCATATCATCCTCATTGACATGCAAGTCGCTGAAGCGGTGTCAACTAAAATGACTTGCACCTGGCGGCTTGCCTACCCAACGGGAAGTCTAGCCGCCTGGCATTTCATTTCATCGCTAATGCCCTCAAAATTTCAAAGAGTGTATTCTAGACAACATTGTCAAAAGGTTCTCGAAGTCTATAGAAGCTATAAATGTAGGTTTGCCTTTCTTTAACCTATCATCTAGGATAAATCGTAGTTCAGTATTGCCTCGGTTGTTCTTGGGTGTCTCCAGGATCCAAATTGATCTCCCTGAGGTCAGCTTCTTCCAGTTTTTCCATTCTTTTGCAAATAATTCTTGCCAATATTCTGCAGCCATTACTTATTGAAGTGATAATTTGGTAACACACCTGTCAGCGTATTTTCCCCCCCCCCCCCCCCCCCCCGCCCTCTACACCTCCTCCTCTCTCTAGTGGTATTTGGCTCACCTTATATATGTAGCAATGTGCCAGTTAATTTAGATTTCTTGTACTAACAACCTATTTTTTTGCGTTTGAAACTGCATAATTTGATTATTTGTTTACCAAAAGTGCAGTGCATTGGCAAAGCTGTCATTTGTGTGCAAGTGATTCATGTGAAAAGGTTTTCAGCATGATGATGGGAATTAAGACATTTAATGTGGAATGGTAGTTGAAGTTAGACACAGGGGCATTCCATTTTGGAAATCTCTAGGGAATTCAATATCCCAAGCTCTATTTTGTCAAGTGTGTGTCGAGAATTTCTGGCATTACCTCTCACCACCAACAATGCAATGGCCGATGGCCTTCACTTAACGACAAAGAGCAGTGGTGTTTGCATAGATTTGTCAGTTCTGACGGACAAGCAACAATGCGTGGAATAACTGCAAAAATCAATGCCGAAAGTATGACGAATGTATCCTGTGGGACAATGCGATGAAATTTTGCATTACTGACCTGTGGCAGCAGATGACCAACACAAGTGCCTGTGCTAACAGCACATCTCCTGCATTGCCTCTCCTGGGCTCAAGACCAATTCGGTTGGACCCTAGGGGACTGGAAAACTGTGAAATGGTCAAATGAGATCAGATTTCAGTTGGTAGGAGCTGAAGGTAGGGTTGTAGTGTGGCACAGACCCCATGAAGCCATGGACCCACGTTGTCAAGAAGTCCCTGTGCAAGTTGGTGGTAGCTCCATAATAGTGTGCGCTGTGTTTATATGGAATGAACTGATCATCAACTGGAAATGGTTATGCCCAAGTACTTGGAGACTATTTGCCACCATTCATGGGCTTCATGTTCCTAAACGATGATGGAATTTTTATGAATGATAAAGCACCATTTCACCGGCTTGCAATTGTTCATGATTGGTTTGGAGAACATACTGGACAGTTCATGTGAATGATTTGGACACCCAGATCACTCATCATGAATCCCATTATATATTTGTCATAATAAATAGGTTAGTTTGTGTATAGACTCCTCCATTGGCAACATTTTTGCGGTTATGGATGGCTATACAGGCAGCATGGCTCTGTATTTCTGCAGGGGCCTTTCATCGAGTTGTTGAGTCTGCACCATGTCAAGTTGCTGCACTACACTGGGCAAAAGGAGGTCCAACATGATATGAGGAGGTATCCCGTGACTTTCGTCACCTCAGTGTATATCTGTTTAGCTGTCTTATTGTGTGGGTTGTACAGGTAAATTTATGACTTTTAATTTGTGTGCTTGTGTTGACCACAAACACAGTTTCCAAATAATCCTGTTTAGTCATTTAAGGGTCATTTTCAAAGCCATCAACACAAGTTGATCAAATCTTGTGGGAGTCCACATGTTATGTTTTCCCATTCTGAGCTACGTTTAAGCTCTGTGGTGTGGTTGGTCAGTGTGATCCTCTTCATCCTTAAAATGAAGGTAAATCTCCATAAATGTATCTACATTTTTATTTCCCAAGTAGAATCTTATGGTCGACAAAACAAAGGGTCTTTGCTAGATCACACATTATACTGTCAGTTTTGGTTGCTTAGTTTCATCAGGGCTCTTTGAGGATGTAGAGAATTTTTAAGAAGGCTGAAACTGAGGAGGGAACCTTATGGACTGGCTCTCCTCAATATTCTTTGTACATATAGGATATGCAAATCAGTGTCCAGCCATCAGTTTCCCAAAACAGTAAAAAGCGCTTCTCATAAACGTTGGAAAAAAGACATTTATGTACTGTGGGAGGAGACACTGGGAGGATTTAACCATACTTTTGGTGATAGTCTTATCTCTTGATCGCTATTTGGCCTCTGATTTTGGAAGAGGTTTCTCTTCTAGCCCAAAGGAGCCATGTTGTGCATCCCTTGTCCCTGCTCTCTCTCTCTCTCTCTCTCTCACACACACACACACACACACACACACACACACACACACACACAAATTTATAAATATGTTAAGTGTGTTCTCGAGACACTTCGGGCTGACTCATTAGTCAAGGTCTCCGTTAAGTTTATATTTCCTATTTCTAATTTTCAGAAATAACAGCAACCAGGTAACAGGTTGCAGTTATTTCTGAAAACCTGTATTCATCACAGTTGCAGTGTTACATGCTCATCACAGGTAAAAGTCTTTATAAGATTTCACTATTTTGTGGATCTTGGAAATTTCACCTACTTTGGGCACTCAGTATTTCAGAAGTACAGCCTACTTCCCAGCTTGAGGTTTCAGCTAGATATGTGTGACATCTTCAGTTGAGCTGTCGAATTCTTGACAGACTTCCCATGTTATGCTATTTATCCGATGACAGAATCAGCTTACGGCTACATTGTGCGGTAACCCACCAAATAGCTAACTTTCCGGCACAATTCTTGCGTAGTCTTGATAGTCTAGTTACTACAGTCTTGGCAACTGAACAAAGTGCATACTGTACTTAAAATAATGAAACTGCTTGCATAATATGATGTTTAACATGTATCTCATTAATTCAGTGATTTCAAAGTTATAAAAATAAGCTATGTTCTGATTTATGTTCTGATAAGTGTACCACGTTTGCTGAAATTCCACTTAAACCCTTTCATTTACATCTGTTGATCAAATCATCCTGTTATTTGTGAGGCTTCCTACATTTTACTAGGAAATACTGTGTGTTTCATCATACCAATAAGTTCTGTCACAGTTGCCGTTTTCAGCTTTGTTTATAGCTCTTTAAACAGTAACAGAATTTATTGTGAATAAGACTCCACGCCTACATTACAAAATCACTGGGATAGGATGTGTACTCCTCAGTGCTGCAATTTATTTGTATAATTAGCTCCTTACTAGAAGTATCCAGATGCAGGCAACACTATTTTCATTGCCTTGGAGTGATGTGGCAGTACTTCTCCCAAGGTTTGTCATGTTTCTCAAACAGTGACCTAATCTTCATATTAGTATGAGTAGCATTCTCAGTGATTTTCTGGAAGTGATCCTTGATTGAGGCTACAGTCAGAACTTTTCCCTCAGATATAAATATATGATCATCTTTACCAAGATCTTCCTCTGTACATAATAAATAGCAAGTGATATCACTGAATTACTGTACTTGGCTTACCTGTAATCACATAGGTAGTTGTGATAAAATTTTAGTTTTAGTGGTGTGTGTGTGTGTGTGTGTGTGTGTGTGTGTGTGTGTGTGTGTGTGTGTGTGTGTGTCTACCATGGTACACATCATGCTGTCAGTCCAGAAGAAAATGGAAAATTTCTTATAATCTAATTCTGGGCACTAAGGCCTCAATATAGTGATCATAAAAATATTTAAATACAACTCCACTCCTCTTACTGTTCAACATCTACACTCCTGGAAATTGAAATAAGAACACCGTGAATTCATTGTCCCAGGAAGGGGAAACTTTATTGACACATTCCTGGGGTCAGATACATCACATGATCACACTGACAGAACCACAGGCACATAGACACAGGCCACAGAGCATGCACAATGTCGGCACTAGTACAGTGTATATCCACCTTTCGCAGCAATGCAGGCTGCTATTCTCCCATGGAGACGATCGTAGAGATGCTGGATGTAGTCCTGTGGAACGGCTTGCCATGCCATTTCCACCTGGCGCCTCAGTTGGACCAGCGTTCGTGCTGGACGTGCAGACCGCGTGAGACGACGCTTCATCCAGTCCCAAACATGCTCAATGGGGGACAGATCCGGAGATCTTGCTGGCCAGGGTAGTTGACTTACACCTTCTAGAGCACGTTGGGTGGAACGGGATACATGCGGACGTGCATTGTCCTGTTGGAACAGCAAGTTCCCTTACCGGTCTAGGAATGGTAGAACGATGGTTTCGATGACGGTTTGGATGTACCGTGCACTATTCAGTGTCCCCTCGACGATCACCAGTGGTGTACGGCCAGTGTAGGAGATCGCTCCCCACACCATGATGCCGGGTGTTGGCCCTGTGTGCCTCGGTCGTATGCAGTCCTGATTGTGGCGCTCACCTGCACAGCGCCAAACACGCATACAACCTCATTGGCACTAAGGCAGAAGCGACTCTCATCGCTGAAGACGACACGTCTCCATTCGTCCCTCCATTCACGCCTGTCGCGACACCACTGGAGGCGGGCTGCACGATGTTGGGGCGTGAGCGGAAGACGGCCTAAAGGTGTGCGGGACCGTAGCCCAGCTTCATGGAGACGGTTGCGAATGGTCCTCGCCGATACCCCAGGAGCAACAGTGTCCCTAATTTGCTGGGAAGTGGCGGTGCGGTCCCCTACGGCACTGCGTAGGATCCTACGGTCTTGGCGTGCATTTGTGCGTCGCTGCGATCCGGTCCCCGGTCGACGGGCACGTGCACCTTCCGCTGACCACTGGCGACAACATCGATGTACTGTGGAGACCTCACGCCCCACGTGTTGAGCAATTCGGCGGTACGTCCACCCGGCCTCCCGCATGCCCACTATACGCCCTCGCTCAAAGTCCGTCAACTGCACATACGGTTCACGTCCACGCTGTCGCGGCATGCTACCAGTGTTAAAGACTGCGATGGAGCTCCGTATGCCACGGCAAACTGGCTGACACTGACGGCGGCGGTGCACAAATGCTGCGCAGCTAGCGCCATTCGACGGCCAACACCGCGGTTCCTGGTGTGTCCGCTATGCCGTGCGTGTGATCATTGCTTGTACAGCCCTCTCGCAGTGTCCGGAGAAAGTATGGGGGGTCTGACACACCGGTGTCAATGTGTTCTTTTTTCCATTTCCAGGAGTGTATTTCATATCAACAGTGTACACTCCTCCCTTTACCCCTCCTTCTGTCAACCTCCTCTCATCACTGGTACAAAAGTACAAATTCACTTTGACATTTAATTACATTTTGTAGTAATCAGTTAAAAATGTAGCAGCTAGTTAGCTGAGTAAATTTCATGTAACTAAAACTCTGGTCTGGCCATAAAATTCATATTTCGTTGAAAGTGGCATGTACTGTATCTTTTTAACAGTAGCAACTATGACCATTAGGAAATGTCTGTATGTAACAATTTTGCTTAAATCTTACTCCAGTCATGAGATCATTGATTATTTCTTTAACTGATTACAGCCCCCTGTAATTAAGTGATTTGCATGAAAGATGAGGTACTTTGTTTAATCAGTTGTAATGTGTTTTAATATTTGGCCAGAGTTAGTCCACTAGACATTTTCTAATCTTTCTTGTGATACTCATAATTGGAGCCTTGGTATGGATAGCAAAACTGTGTGGTTCCCCTGTCCACCTATTTCAGACTTCATAGATAAATTCTGAATGTGAGTGGAAACCAACATTTAAAGATTTTGTGGGTGTTCTTAGGAAGTAGAGTTCTTACATACATTTCATTTTCTTGTGGATATTTGTATGCCTTTCAGGAAACTTTTTTGTGTGTATAATGTAAAAAGAGAAAAGAATTGAAGTTAACATAACTTTTTCAAGGCTTCGTTAAGTTGTTACCAATTCAGATACTGATAATCCTTCCCACTGTAACTTCTGTGGTATAGTGAGTATATTTATCATCCACATTGTCCATATGGCGACAGTGTGGCGACTTCCAACATTT